>NC_091161.1:25435843-25753291 GCF_040958095.1 Procambarus clarkii | reverse complement strand
AAAACCTTCTTTTAGAGTGGCATAGAAACTACGATGTTTCTTAAGACATTAATCAGGATGAACAAGAATTAGAGCGACTCATAGTGCAGCCAAACACTCATTTCAACTGAAAAAGTCGTCCACCAGACAACACAACGATCACTGGTACTATTGCGACAGTGTCAGTATCAAAGAACTTGTTACGTACTGGTCCGCATAGCTCGTTGCACTACAGGGGTTAGTAAGGGCTCGTTCTAGGAGTATTCAAATGACCCCCCGTCTCTTAATGTCCAACCAGAATGTCACATCACTACGTACATACTTAACAAGCAGAAAATTTCACTATGGATGCAAATATCACACAGGTAAATAAAAGGTTTATATAAAATAGTGGGGTTTGGGTAGTTTAGTGGGTAGTGGGTAGTTTAATAAAATTTATATAAATAAAGATACATATATATAAATCAAGGTTACTATTCCTTCAGGTATATCAGTAATCAGATGGCCTACAAAAATATTTATAATAAAATAAAAAATTCTCACCAGACATTGTTACTAAAGCAAAAACAGAAACACAAAAACAGACACTTATCAGACCAGTTGACCCGACGCTCGTCTCCCAGTTACTGACTAACGTGGCGTCAGGACGCCTCACATTCGCTCCCTCACAACATAACGAATGGTAAATTTATATAAAATTATCTTGCGTAATGAGCAACAATACTTTGCAAAAACAAACATTAAAATAACTTAATTATGAATGATTAAATTTATATGCACAGAGGTAATGTATTTTATAATAAACAATTATTTATGGAAATAATAAAGAGGAAACTGCTGGCAACTACACAATACAAGCTTCCTGTACTCTAGCAGGAAGTTGACTCTAGTATCACAGGTCTAATACCTGACTAGTAATCCCCGCTCCTGTCCCCACTGTTGCCAACTCTCACGATATATTATAAAATATATAAACATGTTTTATTCTTGCATGAAGGTGTGTATAATTATATAGTTATATGAATGTGAATATTCCTTAAATAAGAATATGTAACAGAACTAAGACTCAACAGCACAAGGAAGCTATACAAAAAGCAACAAGTGACCGCAACAAGACCTTACGTTGTGAAGTCAAGGAACGTGCATCAAGAGACCTGGATAATCAAAGAACAAAAGTGGCTGGAATGGTGTTCACATGTGAATGAAAACACCTCTCCGAGAGATGTAGCAGCAAATCCAGTGTCAAAGTAAATAATGCACCTAAAGCCCCACACCCTAAGGAACAAGAAGCCGAACAACCAAATTTGCAGAAAAAGCAGCCAGTAACCAGCTTCCTCCAGTTGTACTAGCAGTGCAGACAGGATTAGAGGACGATAGGTGGCACAGAATCCTTACAGCATGGTCATAAGTCTGATATTAATGCCCCTTTCACTCTGGATGAGCTCAATCGAGCTAAGAAAAACTCCAAAGATACATCCCCGGGAGACAAAATAACCTATAAAATTATTAGAAACATCGGCCAAGAGGGAGACGCTGCACGCCTTAGTTTAATTATTTTAGCCTGGACTTCTCAAACTAGACCTACAGCATGGAATAGGGCAGACATGGTGCCACTCCCAATGCTCAAAGGTCCAGATAATCCAGGGCCCATCTCTCTCCAAAGCTGTGCAGTCAAGACGGCTGACAGAATGGCACTCAACTGACCTGAATGGAAAATGCCTAAACAGCACCAGGACATATATGCCTATAGAAGAGTTGGCGTCACAATGGAATGTATTTCAACTTTTAGCCCACTAGAATGACAGACCTGGAATGCTTATATTTCTGGACCTCGAGAAAGCCTTTCAACTGGCTAGCGCCCCAGATATTCTCTGCTGCCTCATCGACAAAAAGATAAAAGGCAACCTGCTCTCCTGGACTAAAATCTGTCTCAGAGAAGAGTGAAACTTCATGTCACAGTCTCTGAATACAAAAAGACATGTACGCTAACCTCCCTCTCTGGAGGAGTCAATCTGCATGTCCTTCGCACATGCTATGTACAGGCAGTCAGATCAGTGATCGACTATGCCGCACCTGCACTCAAGCCAATCATAATAACAGTGGAAAAAGTTTGATGTAGCCCAAACCAATGCTATGAGAGCCCCCATATGGACCAGGCATGAAACTAAGACTGGAAACTAGTTTGACCTTTCTTCTAGAAAGAATCTCAAAGAACAGCTACGATTTTCCGTAGATAAATATTTCCCCAGTAAGAAAGACCTTGGTGTTGGTAAGAAAGGCCTTGGCCAAAACAATGGAAACTCTTGGGCTGCCACAGTGGGGAAAGTCCTAAACAAACTACAATTAAAAAACATGATACTTGATAGAAGAGGTGATCAAAGGGAGAAATTATTTACGCATCCAAACTACACTTGTTCCCCACCGTGGGAGGAGCCTACCTTCAAGATAGTAATAGACCGTCTTCCGATGAAAGATGCTGCCTATACTCCAACAATCCAAAGGCGCATCATAGAAAAGCAAATGAGCATCACAAAAAAGCAAACGAGTAGCATTGCAGTAGTAGGATCCACCCATATCTTTACAGACGGATCGGTTGACACACAATATGAGAGTACTGGCGCTGCTCTTTGCACGGACAGCAAATAGGCTTATTGGAGACTGGGTTGATGATACTGGTCCTCCCAAACTGAGCTGTTTGCCATACAAAAGGCATTCACCTATGTGATTGCACAAAACTCAAAATGCAAACAGACTCAAAAGCTACACTTCAAATATTAGGAAAACTGCAGTGGAAAGACAACTTGGAAGTAATTACCACCATTTTGTCTTTTGGAGCAGTAGCTAAAGGCAAAAAGACTCAACATAGCCCTAAACTGGATCCCATCCCATGTTGAAATCCCATTAAATGAGAAAGCGATGATATTTCTAGAGGGACAACTCGTCATTCAGTGATACATAAAACACTCCAACCAAGCCTAAAGTACATAAAACACACCATCACCAAAAACCACTCCTCAACACAGCCCATTTACACCAGTGTTTTCCAGAAAGTTCACCTTCTGCAATATGGTGTCTTCAGGCCACCTAGCTAGAAAGGTTAAATACCTCAAAAAGAATCCAACGGGGGAAATAGCAGTTAGGTTATATAGACTAGACCCCACACACACACAACACCCCCCCCCACACACACACAACACCCCCCCCCCACACACACAACACCCCCCCCCACACACACACACACAACACCCCCCCCCACACACACACAACACCCCCCCCCCACACACACACACAACACCCCCCCACACACACACAACACACCCAACACACACACACACCCAACACACACACACACACACACAACACACACACACACACACACACCCAACACACACACACACACCCAACACACACACACACACACACCCAACACACACACACACACACACACACCCAAAACACACACACCCAACACACACACCCCCAACACACACACACACCCAACAC
This sequence comes from Procambarus clarkii, assembly GCF_040958095.1. Classification (NCBI taxonomy): domain Eukaryota; kingdom Metazoa; phylum Arthropoda; class Malacostraca; order Decapoda; family Cambaridae; genus Procambarus; species Procambarus clarkii. Next base: position 25,749,808 of record NC_091161.1, on the reverse strand, counting down.
ACACACCCCCAACACACACACACACACACACACACACCCAACACACACACACACACACACACCCAACACACACACACACACCCAACACACACACACACACACCCAACACACCACACACACCCACACACACACACACACACACACACACACACACACCACACACACACACACACACACACCCACCCAACACACACACACACACACCCAACACACACACACACACCCAACACACACACACACCCAACACACACACACACCCAACACACACACACCCAACACACACACACCCAACACACACACACCCAACACACACACACCCAACACACACACACACCCAACACACACACACCCAACACACACACACACACACACCCAACACACACACACACACACACACACACACACCCAACACACACACACACACCCAACACACACACACCCAACACACACACACCCACACACACACACACACCCAACACACACACACACACACACACACACACACACACACACACCCAACACACACACACACACACCAACACACACACACACACACACACCACACACACACACACACACACACACACACACACACACACACACACACACACACACCCAACACACACACACACACACACGCACCCAACACCCAACACACACACACACACACACACACCCAACACACACACACACCCACACACACACACACACACACACACACACACACACACACACACACACACACACCCAACACACACACACACACCCAACACACACACACACACACACACACACACACACACACACACCCAACACACAAACACACACACACACGCACCCAACACCCAACACACACACACACACACACACCCAACACACACACACACACACACCCAACACACACACACACACCCAACACACACACACACCCAACACACACACACACCCAACACACACACAGACCCAACACACACACACACCCAACACACACACACACCCAACACACACACACACCCACACACACACACACACACACACCCAACACACACACACACCCAACACACACACACACACCCAACACACACCACACACACACACACACACACACACACACACACACACACACACACACACACACACACACACACACACACACACACACACACACCCTTCCTTGCCCCTGCATAATGCCCATCATGAAACCCAAATCCTCCACCTCCCCTTATCCCAAGTAGCCCCTGCTTTCCCAGCCCCTGGTCTTCTCCCTGCCCCAAGCAGGCCTGAGCAAGACCAAAGCCCTCTATCCCCCACTCCACCTCCCTTCAAACCCCTGTCAACTACACCGCAGGAGGGCGTGCCCTCTCCCCAAGCAATCCCTGCTCCCTCACCCCCAGGACTTCTTCCTGCCCCAAGCAGGCCCGAGGAAGACCTAAGCCCTCCACCCCCACTCCACCTCCCCCTGAACCCCTGGCAACTACCTCACAGGAGGAGGAGCCTACCCAAGTAGCAATGACCATAGAGTAGCAATGACCATAGAACAACCTCCTACACTTGTAGGGAGTGTGGGTGAAATTGGATATAAGAAAGTGAGCTTCAAGGTAATGTACTCAAACATTGATGGGATTACCAATAAAGCAAGTGAACTGGCAGAAAGGGTGCAAGAAGAAAACCCTGATGTAATAGGACTAACGGAAACAAAATTGTCAGGAGTCATAACAGATGTTGTGTTTCCAAAGGACTACTATATAGTAAGGAAAGAGAGGGAAGGGAGAGGAGATGGAGGAGTGGCCCTGCTGATAAGGAAGGACTGGAGTTTTGATGAGATGGAAATTCCGGGCTGTGACGGATTCAGAGATTACATAACAGGAACTATAACAATGGGTGGACCTAAGATAATAGTGGCAGTCATTTACAACCCTCCCTAAATGACAGAAGACCTAGACAGGAGTTTGATAGGAACAACATGGCAACCATTAATATAATAGAGAGAGCAGTTTCAGTGGCCTGCAGGAATGGCTCAAGACTCTTAATCATGGGTGATTTCAACCATGGAAAGATAGACTGGGAGAATGGGGACCCACTTGGAGGTGCAGATACGTGGCGAGCTAAACTCTTGGAAGTGGCAACAAGGAATTTTCTGAGCCAGCATGTCAAGGAACCCACAAGAATGAGAGGCAATGATGAATCAGCTAGACTCGACTTGATATTCACCCTGAATGAGTCAGAAATAAGTCAAAGTTGAAGCCCCATAGGAATGAGTGACCACAGTGTACTGACCTTTGAGTACTTGGTGGAGGTAGGGATAACCTATCCAAGGATGAGAGTGGAGGGGAAAAGACTGAATTACCGAAGATGAAAATATGACGAGATGAGGAACTTCCTCAGGGGAATACCATGGGAAACAGAACTTAGAGACAAGAATGTGCAGGTCATGATGGATTGTCACTCAAAAGTGCCAGGAAGCTGCAGACAGGTTTATCCCCGGTCAAAAGGAGAAAAACGAAAAAACAGAAAAACCCATGGTTCAACCAGGAATGTAAGGTAGCGAAACAACTGAGTAAAAGAACATGGAGAAACTACAGAAATAACAGAACACCAGAGAGCAGGGAGAGATACCAGAGGGCCAGAAATGAGTACATCAGAATGAGGAGGGAAGCAGAGACAGTTTGAAAATGACATCGCGAGTAAAGCCAAGACCCAACCAAAGCTGCTCCACAGCCATATCAGGAGGAAAACAGCAGTGAAGGAACAAGTGATGAAGCTGCGGAAAGGGGAGAACAGATACACAGAGAATGACAAGGAGGTGTGTGAAGAACTCAACAAGAGATTCCAGGTCTTCACAATAGAACAAGGAGAAGCCCCTGCACTAAATGAGGAGGCGGCAAACCAAGCAACCTTGGAGGAATTTGACCTCACCAGTGATGAGGTCAAAAGGTGTCTGCTGGAGCTGGATGTGACAAAGGCTGTTGGGCCTGATAGAATCTCACCATGGATACTAAAGGAAGGTGCAGAAGCACTAAGTGTGCCCCACTCTATGGTGTATAACAGGTCGCTGGAAACAGGAGACTTACCAGAAAGTTGGAAGACAGCTAACGTGGTCCCAAAATACAAAAATGGTGACAGGCAAGAGGCACTGAATTACAGGCCAGTTTCCTTAACTTGTATACCATGCAAGGTGCTGGAGAAGATCGTGAGGAAAAGGCTCGTAGAGCATCTGGAGGGAAATAACTTTGTAACGCACCACCAACATGGGTTCAGAGATGGTAAATCGTGCCTCACAGGTTTAATAGAATTTTATGACCAGGCAACGAAAATTAGGCAGGAAAGAGAAGGGTGGGCCGACTGCATTTTCCTAGATTGCCAAAAAGCCTTTGACACAGTACCCCATAAAAGGCTGTTAAAAAAGTTGAAGCAACAGGCAGGAGTAAAAGGGAAGGTGCTCCAGTGGATAAGGGAGTACTTAAGCAACAGGAAACAGCGAGTAACGGCGAGGGGGGAGACATCAGAGTGGCGAGATGTCACCAGCGGAGTCCCACAGGGCTCAGTACTTGGACCCATCCTGTTTCTAATATATGTGAACGATCTTCCAGAGGGTATAGACTCAATCCTCTCGATGTTTGCTGATGATGCAAAAATTATGAGAAGAATCAAGACGGATGAAGATAGACAGAGACTACAGGATGACTTGGATAAACTGGAGGAATGGTCTAGAAAATGGCTGCTAAAGTTCAACTCGGGAAAGTGTAAGGTGATGAAATTAGGCGAAGGGAGCAGGAGGCTGAACACAAGGTATCATCTGGGAGGGGAAATCCTGCAAGAGTCAAATAGAGACAAGGATCTGGGGGTTGATATCACACTGAACCTGTCCCCAGAGGCCCACATCAAAAGAATATCATCAGCGGCATATGCTAGACTGGCCAACATAAGAACTGCCTTCAGAAACATGTGTAAGGAATCTTTCAGAACCCTGTATACCACTTATGTAAGACCAATCCTGGAGAATGCAGCTCCAGCCTGGAGTCCATACCTAGCTAAACACAAGACAAAGTTAGAGAAGATTCAGCGGTATGCCACCAGGCTCGTCCCGGAACTGAGAGGATTGAGCTACGAGGAAAGGCTAAAGGAGCTGAACCTCACATCCCTGGAAAACAGAAGAGTAAGGGGAGACATGATAACCATCTACAAAATTCTCAGGGGAATTGACAGGGTGGACAAAGACAAACTCTTCAGCACGGGTGGGACACGAACAAGGGGGGACACTCTTGAAATACTTCAAGAGTCAGAGAGAGAGAAAGACCTGGGGGTTGATATCACGCCAGACCTGTCCCCTGAAGCTCTTATCAAGAGGATAACATCAGCAGCATATGCCAGGTTGGCTAACATAAGAACGGCCTTTAGAAACTTGTGTAAGGAATCTTTCAGAACATTATATACCACATATGTCAGACCAATCCTGGAGTATGCGGCTCCAGCATGGAGTCCATATCTAGTCAAGCATAAGACTAAACTGGAAAAGGTTCAAAGGTTTGCCACCAGACTAGTACCCGAGCTGAGAGGTATGAGCTACGAGGAGAGACTACGGAAATTGAACCTCACTTCGTTGGAAGACAGAAGAGTTAGGGGGGACATGATCACCACATTCAAGATTCAAGGGAATCGACAGGGTTGATAAAGACAGGCTATTTAACACAAGGGGCACACGCACTAGGGGACACAGGTGGAAACAGTGCCCAAATGAACCACAGAGATATTAGAAAGAACTTTTTTTAGTGTCAGAGTGGTTGACAAATGGAATGCACTAGGAAGTGATGTGGTGGAGGCTGACTCCATACACAGTTTCAATTGTAGATATGATAGAGCCCAATAGGCTCAGGAACCTGACCACCTGTTGATTGACGGTTGAGAGGCGGGACCAAAGAGCCAGAGCTCAACCCCTGCAAGCATGATTAGGTGAGTACACACACACCCCCAACGCACACCCTTCCACCCACCCGGTCCACACCAGCAAACCTGACTGACTTCACAAGACATCCGTCGCCACTAGGACCCGTTGAGGGGTTTTAACAACAACGAGGCACGACAAACGCCTGAAAGTCGGGACTCATAGCAATATGGAAGTTGTAGTTAAGGACCTGGTGACTCTAGTGGGAGCCCTGAGGACAGAGTTGGACTTTCTGCGGGAGGAGGTGCGTCAGCTTAAAGAACAACGAGAAGTAACGAAGGAGGAGACCAGCAGTAAAGGGACCTCGTCTTGGAGAGTTGTGAAAGACAGGGGCCTTAAGAAGACTTTGATAAAGCCGCCTTCAAACGCCATAGCAACCTCTAATTCATTTGACGTTTTGGAGGACGAGTGCTGTGGAGAGACTGTGGATCGCGCAAAAGGGAAAGCAACGAAGAGAAAGGAAGCGCAGGCCCCTCAGAGGGTAAAGGAAGTACCTAAGCAAACATTAGTTGTGGGAGATTCCCAGATAAGGTATTTGGATAGAACGTTTTGTGCTAGAGATAGGGGGAACAGGTTAAGGGTTTGCTATCCCGGAGCTGGCATTGGTGATATTATAAACAACATGAATGATATTATGGCTGGTAATGGGAACAATCCCATTATTTGCATTAGCGTGGGAGGAAATGATGTTGGTCGAGTTAGGAGTGAGGAACTGATTCAGAGGTATAAAACAGCCATAGAGTTAGTTAGGAGCAAGGGAGGAATCCCGATCATATGTGGCATTCTTCCAAGAAAGGGAGTGGGAAATGAATGGATATCGAGGGCACTTGGTGTCAATTGCCGGCTGGAAAGATATTGCAAATCAAATGCAATATCTTTCATAGACAACTGGGAACACTTCTATGGAAGAAATGAAATGTATGCTCGTGATGGGGTGCATCTATCGAGAGCTGGGGTTGTTGCTGTTGCGAACTCGTTAGAAGAAGTGGTTAGAGGTGTTTGTTTGGGTTTAAACTGTTAGTAGATAGAGGTATGGGAATTGATTTGGAGGAAGGAGGTAATAAAAGTATGTGTTTGTGGGAGAAAGGAATTGGCAAAACGACCAGGGAAAGAGAAGGTCCGCAAAATAACAATTCACTTAGGGTATATTACACTAACAGTAGAAGTCTAAGAAATAAAATTAACGAATTAAATGCTCTTGTCTGCACAGAAAAAATAGATATTATTGCACTTACCGAAACGTGGATGAATGTAGAAAATAGAGAACTATTAGCTGAATATCAAATATATGGATTTAAACTATTTCACACAGATAGATATATTAGACGAGGAGGTGGAGTAGCCATATATGTTAGGGACAATTTGAAATGTAGTCTCAAAGAGGGAATCAAAACAGAGCAACACACAGAAACTATTTGGATTGAATTAAACGAAAAAGCTAATAATATTATAATAGGAGTAATATATAGGCCACCAAATTTAGACAGAATGGAAGCAAAGCATCTATGGGATGAAATATCTAGAGCATCTAGATCTAACAGTATTTATGTCATGGGTGACTTTAATTTTAGCGGAATAAACTGGTTGAACAAAACAGGGAATAGTGAAGCAGAAGATTTTCTAGAATTAATTGACGATTGCTTTCTTACGCAACACATTAAGGAACCAACACGGGAAAATAATATTTTAGATTTAGTGTTAACTAACAGGGAAACGCAAATTAATGACATCGAAATAGGGAGTGAGCTAGGGAGCAGTGATCACAAAGAAATCAGATTTAGCATAGAATGGAATAAACCAGTAGGAGAAAATTCTGTTAAAGTGCCAGATTTTCGTAAAGCTGATTTTAATAGCCTAAGAAATTTTTTGGGTCAAATTGATTGGAAAGTCTTGGGTATGGGGTGTGGGCCGGTCTTGGAGCGAGACATGAACCCAGCGATAGGTGACTTAAATGGGGATTTCGATGTGGATTCAATATATAACTTATTTAAGAATATTCTAAACAAAGCACAGGAACGTAGTATACCATACAAATTGAATAGATCGAATACTAATGACCCAAAGTGGATAACAAAGAATTTGAAGAACCTTATAGGTAAAAAGAGAGCTTGGTACAAAAGGATTAAAAATGGGGAGGTCACTTTAGAACAGGAATTCGTACAACTGGTTAGAAATGTTAAAAAAGAGATAAGGAAAGCAAAAAGAAACTATGAAGTTCGCATAGCAGGGCAAGCAAAGACAAATCCTAAAGGGTTTTTTCAGTTATATCGTACTAAGACTAGGGAAAGGATAGGTCCATTAAAAACTGAGACAGGTCAAATAACAGATAGTGATGAAGAGATGAGTAGTATTTTTAATAAATATTTTGTATCTGTATTTACTAAAGAGGAACTTAACAATATGCCTTCAGCCGAACAAGTCTATGTGGGTGGGGACGAGGACAGGTTGACGAGTTTAACAGTTACCAGGGAGGATGTTCTTAAACAAATAGTAAAACTCAAACCAAACAAATCCCCAGGGCCGGATGAAGTGTTTGCCAGGGTGCTTAAAGAATGCAAAGAGGAGCTTTGTGACCCACTGTCAACCATATTTAATAAATCAATAGAGTCAGGCAGAGTGCCAGAGTTTTGGAAAGTTGCTAATGTGACACCAGTTTTTAAGAAAGGAGATAGATCACTTGCGTCTAACTATCGACCAATTAGCCTAACGTCTATTGTGGGAAAGTTACTCGAATCTATAATAGCAAATAAAATTCGTCTTCATCTTGAAAAACATAATTTAATAATTGAGTCGCAACATGGTTTTATAAATGGCCGTTCATGTTTAACAAATTTGTTATCTTTTTATTCTAGCATTGTTGAGGCAGTTGATAGTGGTAAGGATTGCGATGTTGTATACCTTGACTTTAGCAAAGCTTTTGATACAGTGCCACATGAAAGACTGATTAAAAAGATAGAGTCTCATGGTATTGGGGGTGCTATATTAAGCTGGATTAGGGCATGGCTATACCAAAGGAAACAGAGAGTTAGTATAAATGGAATCAAGTCAGAGTGGGAAAATGTTGTAAGTGGAGTGCCTCAAGGCTCTGTCCTGGGACCTCTGTTGTTTATAATATATATAAATGATTTAGATTCAGGTTTGAGTAGCAACATTTGCAAATTTGCCGATGATACGAAAATCGGTAGGGAAATTAATTCGGAGGAGGACTCACTATCACTTCAAGTTGATCTAGATAGGGTTTTGAAATGGTCAAAGGATTGGCAGATGCAGTTTAATGCTGATAAATGTAAAGTTCTGAGGTTAGGTAATGATGATAGAGTTACAAGATACGAGCTAGATGGTGTTGTGATTGCGAAGTCGGATTGCGAAAGGGATCTGGGAGTTATGATTAGTAAGAATTTAAAACAAAAAGATCAATGCATAAATGTTCGTAATAAGGCAAATCGGACACTTGGATTTATTAATCGCAGCGTTAGTAACAAGACACCTGGTGTGGTTCTCAAGCTATATCTTGCTCTAGTTAGGCCCCATTTAGATTATGCAGTTCAGTTTTGGTCGCCATATTATAGAATGGATATAAATTCACTTGAACGTGTCCAGCGTAGGATGACTAAGTTAATTCCCCAAATTAGAAATCTTTCATATGAAGAAAGATTAACAAAGCTTAAGTTGCATTCACTGGAAAGGCGAAGAGTTAGGGGTGACATGATAGAGGTTTACAAGTGGATGAATGGACATAACCGGGGGATATTAATAGGGTATTAAAAGTATCAACACAGGACAGAACACGAAACAATGGGTATAAATTGGATAAGTTTAGATTTAGGAAAGACTTGGGTAAATACTGGTTCAGTAACAGGGTTGTTGATTTGTGGAACCAATTGCCGCGTAACATTGTGGAGGTGGGGTCCCTCGATTGTTTCAAGCACGGGTTGGACAAGTATATGAGTGGGATTGGGTGGTTATAGAATAGGAGCTGCCTCGTATGGGCCAATAGGCCTTCTGCAGTTACCTTTGTTCTTATGTTCTTATGTACTCGCCCCATGGACTGCCATGCTTTCACCAAAGCCGACGTCTTTAAGATCCTAAAAGAAGCCATCGGATTACACCCATCGATCTTGATCAAGGTGAGAAAATTTTGCTCTATTTCTTGTGTGGAGGATCTCTAAAAACTCCCAAAATTCGATTGCACGCTTCGCAACGTGCATCACTTCTTTCCTCTTCCCAAGTCAATACACCACCGACCGAACAGTCTTTATCAGCGGGACCAGCCACTGGATCAGACCGAGAATAAACGGAGATCATTACCAACATCGAGGAAGAAAACCCGAACCTGGGGGTATTCGATGTTATATTCTGCAGCAACGATACCGACGATGACAAGCACACCACCATGAAGATATCCTTCACCACCTTAGCCTCGGCTAATCACTTCTTCCAAGTGAAGAAGGAACGATTCCACGATCTCCAACAGTGCTTTCGGTGCAACCATTACTCCCACCCCACCAACAAGTGTCGGCACCCCATCCAGAAGTGTTGCCTTTGTGCCCAGGACCATCATTACCCCATCTGTAAATCAACAACCCATCGCTGCCTTCTCTGCAACGGCAATCAACCTGCAATTTCACGCCGCTGCTCACGCAGACAGGAAAAGTCAAGGCCCAGGTTGAAACTAAGAAAGCCAACCCTCCTATTCCCGTCACCAGAGCCCCTGACGTTATACCCATCACCACAGCTCTCACAACCAACCAGATTCGGTCAGGTGAAGTCACAGTGAGAGGTTGTGTTAACCGGAGCTCCTGAGTGTTGTTATAGCAATATGGAAGTTGTAGTGAAGGACCTGGTGACTCTAGTGGGAGCCCTGAGGACAGAGTTGGACTCTCTGCGGGAGGAGGTGCGTCAGCTTAAAAAACTACGAGAAGTAACGAAGGAGGAGACCAGCAGTAAAGGGACCTCGTCTTGGAGAGTTGCGAAAGACAGGGGCCTTAAGAAGACTTTGATAAAGCCGCCTTCAAACGCCATAGCAACTTCAAATTCATTTGACGTTTTGGAGGACGAGTGCTGTGGAGAGACTGTGGATCGCGCAAAAGGGAAAGCAACGAAGAGAAAGGAAGCGCAGGCCCCTCAGAAAGTAAAGGAAGTACCTAAGCAAACATTAGTTGTGGGAGATTCCCAGATAAGGTATTTGGATAGAACGTTTTGTGCTAGAGATAGGGGGAACAGGTTAAGGGTTTGCTATCCCGGAGCTGGCATTGGTGATATTATAAACAACATGAATGATATTATGGCTGGTAATGGGAACAATCCCATTATTTGCATTAGCGTGGGAGGAAATGATGTTGGTCGAGTCAGGAGTGAGGAACTGATTCAGAGGTATAAAACAGCCATAGAGTTAGTTAGGAGCAAGGGAGGAATCCCGATCATATGTGGCATTCTTCCAAGAAAGGGAGTGGGAAATGAATGGATATCGAGGGCACTTGGTGTCAATTGCCGGCTGGAAAGATATTGCAAATCAAATGCAATATCTTTCATAGACAACTGGGAACACTTCTATGGAAGAAATGAAATGTATGCTCGTGATGGGGTGCATCTATCGAGAGCTGGGGTTGTTGCTGTTGCGAACTCGCTAGAAGAAGTGGTTAGAGGTGTTTGTTTGGGTTTAAACTGTTAGTAGTTAGAGGTATGGGAATTGATTTGGAGGAAGGAGGTAATAAAAGTATGTGTTTGTGGGAGAAAGGAATTGGCAAAACGATCAGGGAAAGAGAAGGTCCGCAAAATAACAATTCACTTAGGGTATATTACACTAACAGTAGAAGTCTAAGAAATAAAATTAACGAATTAAATGCTCTTGTCTGCACAGAAAAAATAGATATTATTGCACTTACCGAAACGTGGATGAATGTAGAAAATAGAGAACTATTAGCTGAATATCAAATATATGGATTTAAACTATTTCACACAGATAGATATATTAGACGAGGAGGTGGAGTAGCCATATATGTTAGGGACAATTTGAAATGTAGTCTCAAAGAGGGAATCAAAACAGAGCCACACACAGAAACTATTTGGATTGAATTAAACGAAAAAGCTAATAATATTATAATAGGAGTAATATATAGGCCACCAAATTTAGACAGAATGGAAGCAAAGCATCTATGGGATGAAATATCTAGAGCATCTAGATCTAACAGTATTTATGTCATGGGTGACTTTAATTTTAGCGGAATAAACTGGTTGAACAAAACAGGGAATAGTGAAGCAGAAGATTTTCTAGAATTAATTGACGATTGCTTTCTTACGCAACACATTAAGGAACCAACACGGGAAAATAATATTTTAGATTTAGTGTTAACTAACAGGGAAACGCAAATTAATGACATCGAAATAGGGAGTGAGCTAGGGAGCAGTGATCACAAAGAAATCAGATTTAGCATAGAATGGAATAGACCAGTAGGAGAAAATTCTGTTAAAGTGCCAGATTTTCGAAAAGCTGATTTTAATAGCCTAAGAAATTTTTTGGGTCAAATTGATTGGAATGGCTTGGGTATGGGGTGTGGGCCGGTCTTGGAGCGAGACATGAACCCAGCGATAGGTGACTTAAATGGGGATTTCGATGTGGATTCAATATATAACTTATTTAAGAATATTCTAAACAAAGCACAGGAACGTAGTATACCATACAAATTGAATAGATCGTATACTAATGACCCAAAGTGGATAACAAAGAATTTGAAGAACCTTATAGGTAAAAAGAGAGCTTGGTACAAAAGGATTAAAAATGGGGAGGTCACTTTAGAACAGGAATTCGTACAACTGGTTAGAAATGTTAAAAAAGAGATAAGGAAAGCAAAAAGAAACTATGAAGTTCGCATAGCAGGGCAAGCAAAGACAAATCCTAAAGGGTTTTTTCAGTTATATCGTACTAAGACTAGGGAAAGGATAGGTCCATTAAAAACTGAGACAGGTCAAATAACAGATAGTGATGAAGAGATGAGTAGTATTTTTAATAAATATTTTGTATCTGTATTTACTAAAGAGGAACTTAACAATATGCCTTCAGCCGAACAAGTCTATGTGGGTGGGGACGAGGACAGGTTGACGAGTTTAACAGTTACCAGGGAGGATGTTCTTAAACAAATAGTAAAACTCAAACCAAACAAATCCCCAGGGCCGGATGAAGTGTTTGCTAGGGTGCTTAAAGAATGCAAAGAGGAGCTTTGTGACCCACTGTCAACCATATTTAATAAATCAATAGAGTCAGGCAGAGTGCCAGAGTTTTGGAAAGTTGCTAATGTGATACCAGTTTTTAAGAAAGGAGATAGATCACTTGCGTCTAACTATCGACCAATTAGCCTAACGTCTATTGTGGGAAAGTTACTCGAATCTATAATAGCAAATAAAATTCGTCTTCATCTTGAAAAACATAAATTAATAATTGAGTCGCAACATGGTTTTATAAATGGCCGTTCATGTTTAACAAATTTGTTATCTTTTTATTCTAGCATTGTTGAGGCAGTTGATAGTGGTAAGGATTGCGATGTTGTATACCTTGACTTTAGCAAAGCTTTTGATACAGTGCCACATGAAAGACTGATTAAAAAAATAGAGTCTCATGGTATTGGGGGTGCTATATTAAGCTGGATTAGGGCATGGCTATACCAAAGGAAACAGAGAGTTAGTATAAATGGAATCAAGTCAGAGTGGGAAAATGTTGTAAGTGGAGTGCCTCAAGGCTCTGTCCTGGGACCTCTGTTGTTTATAATATATATAAACGATTTAGATTCAGGTTTGAGTAGCAACATTTGCAAATTTGCCGATGATACGAAAATCGGTAGGGAAATTAATTCGGAGGAGGACTCACTATCACTTCAAGTTGATCTAGATAGGGTTTTGAAATGGTCAAAGGATTGGCAGATGCAGTTTAATGCTGATAAATGTAAAGTTCTGAGGTTAGGTAATGATGATAGAGTTACAAGATACGAGCTAGATGGTGTTGTGATTGCGAAGTCGGATTGCGAAAGGGATCTGGGAGTTATGATTAGTAAGAATTTAAAACAAAAGGATCAATGCATAAATGTTCGTAATAAGGCAAATCGGACACTTGGATTTATTAATCGCAGCGTTAGTAACAAGACACCTGGTGTGGTTCTCAAGCTATATCTTGCTCTAGTTAGGCCCCATTTAGATTATGCAGTTCAGTTTTGGTCGCCATATTATAGAATGGATATAAATTCACTTGAACGTGTCCAGCGTAGGATGACTAAGTTAATTCCCCAAATTAGAAATCTTTCATATGAAGAAAGATTAACAAAGCTTAAGTTGCATTCACTGGAAAGGCGAAGAGTTAGGGGTGACATGATAGAGGTTTACAAGTGGATGAATGGACATAACCGGGGGATATTAATAGGGTATTAAAAGTATCAACACAGGACAGAACACGAAACAATGGATATAAATTGGATAAGTTTAGATTTAGGAAAGACTTGGGTAAATACTGGTTCAGTAACAGGGTTGTTGATTTGTGGAACCAATTGCCGCGTAACATTGTGGAGGTGGGGTCCCTCGATTGTTTCAAGCACGGGTTGGACAAGTATATGAGTGGGATTGGGTGGTTATAGAATAGGAGCTGCCTCGTATGGGCCAATAGGCCTTCTGCAGTTACCTTTGTTCTTATGTTCTTATGTTCTTATTCCAAGTCTTACCCAAACAGTGGCTCCTCCCACCAGTCAACCCAGCCTTCACAATGGGGGACCCAAGGCCAAACTAGCACCCTGGCCACCTCTTTAATCATGTGCCGGCATTTTCCCTGTTCTTGTACGATTAGCGGAGAGGCTTACCGGACCCAACAACCACCGATTCATCAGGGAACTGAATGTGCTGTACGTAGACAATGGCCTGGACCCTACCACAGCCCCTGACGCAAGTCTCACTACCTCCCCTACCACACCGGGAACTTTCACAAGGTCGACTGCTATGTCGATCTCAACTCAGACGTCAGCTCCACTAAAGACCCAGGCTGCACAAACAGCAGCATCCTCCAATCCAGCCCCAAAAGCTACCACCATCACTGTCTCAGCAGATGCACTCGTAGACGTGCTCTCTCCGACCACAACCACCACCACCGACGTGACCGAACCAGCTTCTACCATAACTCATCGACTCTACAGCCAACCTCATGCTGAGAGACCAAAACCACCAACAACGAACTACGTCACGATCTCCTCAGACTAGAAAATTTCAGTAAGAGCTCCATTGTCACGACACTTCCCCGACTCCATACAAGATCTCCTCATGGAGGGCACTTCACCAAACTCAAATGACAACACAGCTATGTCAACTAGCTGCAAGACTAAGAAAATTGAAGACCTCGAGGCCTGTATTAACTTACCAGCACTATAATTGTTATAGCTTGCCCTCTGTGACCACCCCCCTTATCCCCCCCCCAAAAAAAAAAATCCATCCATTTACAGATCTCCAGTATCAGCTATTGGTAATGTCTCCAAAAGGACCTCCACTTACGGGTGTATAATGCCCGTGCCACCTCTTGGATGGATTAATTTTTATCAATCAATCCATTTGGTCACAACTCACTACTTTCTCACTACACACAACACCTCATCACTCCATGTCAAACATCCATCTTTGCTGCTGACCCAAGATCCTATTGTGCAGAATCCAACTACACATGTTGCATAGGGTCAAGTTCCGCCTCCACGAGAACTTCGTTCTCTCCACTGCCGAGATTTTAGTCCAAATCTCCGCCCCCAACGTATCACCGGCCGACATCCAGATGACAAGAAAAGGTGTTCACCTGGTCTTTTCCATTGATTCGAACCAAGAAAAGATATTTACTACCACCGCCACGACGGCCCGGCAAGATGCTGGCATCATCCTCACGCCACCACCACGGTACTTGGCAGACAGGACCGTGTTCGCCAGGAATAACCAGTACATGAATCATCGACCAGAGCGACGACGACGACATCCTCCCCAGCATCAACGAATAGAACTCGACGCTGACTGATTAGAAAAGCTGTTGAGGAATGGGACTCACTAGTGAGCATTCTGCATCTACGTCCGCCTCCAAGATAATGTTAATGAAACAAGATTAAAACCAGTACACTAAAACAGAAGCGATAAATAAACAAGGAAAAAGGAGGAATCCCCTCCTATATTTTAAACTGAGACCCAAATATTACAAACAAGCTTATCGCAAATAACCGAACTCAATTACGGGCTCACCATAGCCCGTGCTACATGGACACTTCGTTCTGAGTAGCTAAATCTGAAAACAACAACAACAACAGCTTCATCCCAATCGACTTGAGAATGGTCCAGGACGGACCGAAACGTCGTCGTCCCTTCACCTTCTAGTGTGTGGTCTGGTCAACACCCATATGACCATTTTTCACCTTTGGACATTTCCCTGCGGTCGCTTGTCCCTCGATCGTACGATCGAGGGACAAGCGACCGCAGGGAACGGATGGAAAACAAGACACGCTCGTCCTGGAAGTCAGGACATTCAACAAGGATATGCACAACCTCAAGAGGGACAATGCAATTTGGACAATAAGGAGCAGGGCGGCGCTCCAAGTGACCATGTGTTAAGCAAGTATGTCCAATATGCAACCTCGCCAGAGCCGTTTCCCATCGCCGGCTATAGTGGTAGGACGACGGCCACGAGGACACAGAACTCTTAAGAGCACGCAGTTTTTTTCCATTAACAGAAGACTAACAAGCCTGCCAACGGGTATGGATGGAGGAGCGGATAACTGGGTAAAAATCTGAATAAGGAATACCTTTACGAAAGATGGGACAAGAGCGGACAGCTTCCCTGGCGGCAGTTTCCGCACGCTCATTTAAAGAGACACCAATATGGCTGGGAACCCAACAAAACTCGACCGACAAATTTACTGTGAACAAGAAATAGCCAATGTTGGATTTTGACAACCACTGGATGAACCGGATTAACCCTTAAGTTGCGCAACACATCATATGATGGGTTGAGTGACTTGCTATAAATTGTGTATCCCATCATATGATGTATTGGAGTACTACGCAAGATTTAAACGGCCTGCGGATACACGGGGTTCACCTCGCCTTCATCAGGGCTCTTGTAAACAGACGCCATTTTTTTTTTAAATCGTGGGCCAAATTCCCGGGTGTGAGGGCCTCAGTATTGAGTGAGCCACCAAGCCTGACGCATGCAGCATGAGCTCGCAGCACTGCTGTTCAGCTTGTGACCACAGCATCGCCTAAAAGTGCCATAATATACATGTTCATGCAATTATTTAGCTTTGATATTATTACAGAAGACCCCTGACTGTAAAAATTACCAGGATTCTGATAATAGCAGGATTGTGATAATTAGCGCTATAGTGGGAGGAGTAATCTTGGTGGGGAGGGAGGTAGCATGGTCTGCTGACTGTGTGACCACGATTTACTGTCTGGACTCACTAGACTCACGATTTTTTATTATTTTTCCCATGAACAGAGAACACAAATTAACAGATTAAGAAGAAAAAATAATGTTTTAATTTTTTTTTGGTATGCACCTGTGGGTGACAAATGCTAATTAGCCCTGAGCAACACAAGGGTTAAAGGACCCGAGAGCCATGAGGGCACTTCGAGAGTCAACAACAACTACAAAGGAAGATTGACAACGAGAAAGCAGGAAACGAAGAGCAGAGAGAATAGCATAAACTTCCGCTGTGAAGATGCTAAGTCTCAGGAGGTAAGCGACACAAGTGCTGCCAGGAAAAATAACAGTAGCCTACACCTTCCGCACACTTTTATATCCATAAAACATCACTTTTCTAAGAATATAGATACAATATTCACCAAAGATCCAAGCAGGTCAGGTGTAGGTCATTAGGCATATACCCAAAATCAACTCTTTTCATATCAACGAAGTTTCAATATTCGACAAAGGCCATTGCAGGTTAGGAACATGTCTGTTAGGTTTATGACCCAAATTATTACTTTCCACAATATGACGAATTACAGGCTAGGTCTCGGGTGGTTTGTGATAATGTGAGACAAAAATATATCTAGTAAGAACACACGTCTAAGAATATATTAGTAAAATCTGCTCTAATCCTGAGTAGAATGGAAGTTTGTGGTAGACATTAACAGCTCTGACAGCTAACTTTTGCTCTGGACGAGTTGTACATAGGTACATTTAGTAAAATATGGCTTTTGGGTTGATAATTAGGATAATTCAGTGGAATTGACAAATTGGGATGATTTGGATGAATTTAGCTTATGTGTTAGGATAGGATAGGTCTGGTTTGGTATGGACTAACTGTGCTATGATACGAAACATTTGGATGCATTGTGGAAATTGTCTTAAAATAAGTTAAATTGAGGTGGAACAGCATAAATTTCGTCAACTTTAATCAACTCTAGCTTTGGATGTGCAAGGTTAGGTAAGGTTGTGTAGGGTAGGATATATATATTAGAGGTGCAGAAGTAGCCAGCAAAACAGAATAAATTGCCCAATTTGGGACCGGGTTAGAGCTAGCTCTTGTGTGGAAGGACGGAGGTAACATGGGCTTCTATGTGAGGATATGGGATACTTATATTTAGTTAGTTCAGCTTTTGCTAGGTTGAATTTGGTCAAATTTGTGTAGTATTAGTAGAATTTTTGCTAGATTTAGATAAATTTATGTTCTAATAGGAGGCATTTGATAAGATATATAATTATCTAAATCAGCCCGGCAGATGTTGTGTCCATCATACACTCTCTAAAAACCAAGGCAGGGAACACCAGTGAAATTCCGTCCATTGTGTACAAGAGAGCCTCCCATGCCCTTGCCCCACCCATAGCACTACTGTTCAACAAATCTATAGTGTGTCACACCATCCCTGATATCCTCAAAAAAGCAAGAGTAACGCCAGTCCATAAAGGAGGCAATCCGGCGGACATAAACAATTATAGACCAATATCAAATCTACCCATTCTATCAAAAATATTTGAAAAAATTATTTACAAACAGCTCTATTCCTACCTCGTAAAATTCGACATACTCAGCCCCTGCCAGTTTGGCTTCTGGTCCCAAAAGAGCACCAACGATGCAATCATTAGTCTCCTTGACGTTATCCACTCAGCCCTTGACAAAAATGAGTTTCCGATTGGATTTTTCATTGACCTAAGAAAAGCCTTTGATACTGTTAATCACAACTACCTCTTACTTAAACTCCAGCATTATAGAATCCGAGGCCTTGCCCTTGACTACATCCGATCCTATCTTAGTGACAGACACCAATATGTAACCATCAATGATACAACTTCTTCCACTCTACCAATTACCGTTGGAGTGCCACAGGGCAGCATCTTAGGACCTCTTCTATTTCTTATATATATAAACGATCTGCCTAATGTCTCTAATATTCTCAAACCTATATTGTTTGCTGACGATACTACTCTTATCTATTCAAACCTCAACCCACATACACTAAATAATGTTGTGAATAATGAATTAAAAAAAGTCCACTTATGGATGTCAACGAACAAACTAACATTAAACATCGAAAAGACTTACTACATCTTATTTGGAAGCAAATCATCAAATGCAATTCAGCTACAGATAGACAACATTAACATCAGTAATAAAGATGATGGCAAGTTTCTTGGCCTATTCCTAGACAAGAGACTCAACTTCAGCACCCACATTCAACACATAACTAAGAAAGTCTCTAAGACAGTTGGTATACTCTCCAAAATCAGATATTATGTTCCTAACTCTGCTCTCCTCTCACTATATTATGCACTAATTTACCCCTATCTTAATTATGGTATCTGTGCATGGGGGTCTACCACTGCAAACCACCTTAAGCCCATCATCACACAGCAAAAATCTGCTATCAGAATGATAACTAACTCAGCTTTCAGACAACACTCAGCTCCCTTGTTTAAATCCCTAAACTTGCTAAATATTAACTCCCTCCACACATTCTCTTGTGTCAACTACATTTACAAAACCCTGTTCTTAAATGCAAACCATGCTCTGAAACTCTCCCTGGACAGATGTAATAGGACCCATTATCACCACACCAGAAATAAATATCTCTTTGATATCCCCAGGGTCAAACTTAATCTGTGTAAACACTCTATGCAAATTATGGGACCTAGTTTATGGAACTCACTCCCTAGATAATTGAAAAACTGTAAAACTTTTGCCTTATTTAAAAGCAAAACCAAAAAGTACCTAACTTCATCTTCTTAGTTTCCTACACTGAGCTTTAAATTTGCTCTGTACCTAGTGTTACCCAATCTCCTAATTTTTATGTAATTTCAAACAACCTTATCATTGTGTTCATTGCTGTCTTCTTTTATGTGCTAGCCATATGCTGTATTGTGACTACCAATTTTTGTCAACTACCATTCAAGCTGTCATTGCAACCAATCTTATATTGTTTCTGCTGTATTATGCCTACCAATTTTTTTGTCAACTACCATTCAAGCTGTCATTGCAACCAATCTTATATTGTTTCTGCTGTATTATGCCTACCAATTTTTTTGTCAACTACCATTCAAGCTGTCATTGCAATCAATCTTAGCTACCTATGTGCTTTAATATACTGTACCTACAATTTTCTCTCATCTTTTTTTTCATTTCATGTAATCTGTTATCATTTTTTGACTATAATTTTGCAAGTATTTACCTCCTTAAAATTTTCTTAGATTAAGGACCTGCCCGAAACGCTGCGCGTGCTAGTGGCTTTACAAGACTGTAATTACCATATTTGTATCCTCACATTCCTTATGTACATTCTTGTACATGCATAAATAAAATAAAATAAAAATAAAATCAGAAGGTAATTTGTTATTTAGTTATTTATTCCATGACCCATGTTTGTGTGTTCCTGTATCATAGTATAATTTATTTATTTATATACAAGAAGGTACATTGGGATTGTGAGGCTGCATAGCATAGTAATTACATTTTGTAAAGCCACTAGAATGCGCAGTGTTTCAGGCAGGTCCTTAATGTATGAAAATTTTAAGTAGGTAAATTCTAACAAAATTCATAAAATGATAAAAGGTACATAGCAAGAAAAACAATAAAAGATGAGAGAAATTTGTAGGTATATTAAAGCACATAGGTAACTCAGATTGATTGCAATGACAGCTTGAATGGTAGTTTAACAAATATTAGTAGGCACAATACAGCATATGGCTAACACATAAAAGAAGACAGCAATGAACACAATGAAGGAGTTGTTTGGATTAAGTACATAAAGATTGGGAGATTGGGTAACACTAGATACAGAGCAAATTTAAGCTCAGTGTAGGAACTACGAAGATGAAATTAGGTACTTTTTGTTTTTGTTTTTGAATGATGCAAAAGTTTGACAGCTTTTCAATTCACTAGGGAGTGAGTTCCATAGACTAGGTCCCTTTCATAGAGTGTTTACACAGATTAAGTTTGACCCGGGGGATATCAAAGAGATATTTATTTCTGGGGTGGTGATAATGGGTTCTATTACATCTGTCCAGGGAGAGTTTCAGAGCATGGTTTGCATTTAAGAACAGGGTTTTGTAAATGTAGTTGACACAAGAGAATGTGTGTGGAGGGAGTTAATATTTAGCATGTTAAGGGATTTAAACAAGGGAGCTGAGTGTTGTCTGAAAGCAGAGTTTGTTATAATTCAGATAGCAGATTTTTGCTGGGTGATGATGAGCTTGAGGTGGTTTGCAGTGGTAGATCCCCATGCACAGATACCATAATTAAGATAGGGATAGATTAGTGCATTATATAGTGAGAGGAGAGCAGAGTTAGGAACATAATATCTGATTTTGGAGAGTATACTGTTATAATCCCAGGTAGCTGAAAAACGAGTCTCCCCTTTGAGAATTATTCTATCAGGCCTGGCCAGACTAGGTCAACGAAATATAGACATGATGATTCATATGTAAAATAATTGGTTGGATTTGATAGATAATTTAAGAATGGGGGCAGTGAAAAAGAAAATAAGTAAATGACTTGACACAATATGTGGAGAGTTTGCTGGAAATGTGAGGCCCGCTGCACCACTCCGACCGTGTTATGAATTAGTTTACTTCTTATGTGGGGTATAGGGGATTAATGAGAAGGGCCAATAGCTAGAATCAAGATGTATCAAAATTAGTGGAATATATAGGCCCAGCCCCCAAGGAACATAGGTTCCTGTTAATGCTTCAAGGTTTTAGAAACAGATCTACTGTCCAAAATACAATCATCTACACCACTACAACGGGATTAATGGATACACCTCAAAAACTAACTTATTTATTAAACCCTCAAACAACCCCCCTTATACATTACTATCATAACAATAACTGCTTTACCACACTATCTTATGTTAACTACCTTGGTCCACATAGACAGGATACAAGGCATACACTTGGGACAAGCTAGGGTAAAGTGTACTTGAAAAGAACTCGAAGGCTTGAAGCAGCCTGGGGTAGTTAAGCCCCACGTGGTACCCTAGTCACAACACAAACACTTAGGGATGCCCAAAACACTGGCTTATACTACACACTACCTATACATAACCCACACGCCTAGCTAGTAGCACGGTTACACAGGGTTGTACTTAACTTAGCGATTCACAGTAGACTAAGGTAAGGGAAAGGGAGAAGGAGGAGGAGAATAGAGACAGAGCCACACAGGAAAGATGTTGCCACAAGCACAACCCGACCAGAGAAGAAAGAGAAACAGCCTCTGAGCTTACTCACACTGATCGCTGCCGGCCGGATACTTAGCTAATCGTACAGCTGCCATCAATCCAAGTTTACTCAGACCTACTTTACTAGTTACTTAACTCATTTCTAAACATAGCTGATAACTAGTTCACTATTTTATCAACAACAAGCTCAGAGTCTGAATGCTCTGTGAGAAACAATATTCGTCTTATGTCTATCAAGGAAGGAACAAAAGCGCATCCGCACTCCTATCAATTACTGTAATATAAAGTAATTATTTAGAGCTCAATTTGACCTCTGGTTTCCAACTAAGGAACCCTGGGTCGTAACACTCCTGCCCCCTTTAGAGAAAGAAATGTGGCTACTAGAATAGTAGTCATATTTTTTGTAAGAATGTAGAGAGAATAAAAAGGAAAATCTATGCAATAAAAGAAAATCAACCAAAAACAAAAATTTCTCTGCAAAAAAAGCACAAAGGAATTCTCTAAAAGAAAATGCACACAAAAAAAAATCTGAAAAGAAAAACACATACATAAAAAATAAATATGGGGAAGTAAATAAATTTGACACAGAATATTTAGTGTCACAGAACCTAAAAAAAATAACTAAAGCATGACAGTTGGTATATGGCTTCCTGTGGCTCAGATGACTGTTACTCAGGTAACCGGGACAGCACATCGGCTATCACCTTGAGCCGGCCCGATAGGTGGATAATGGAAAGATTGAAGTCCTGCAGGTACAAAGCCCACCTGAGGATGCGTTTATTTTTTGCCTTTATCTGGTGTATAAACACCAGTGGGTTATGGTCCGTGTACACTTCCACTATATTACCTGTTACATATACTTCAAATTTTTTACATGCTAACACTAACGCCAACGCTTCTTTTTCTACCACTGATGAATTGCGTTGCGTCTTGGCAAATTTCACAGAGTAATAGTATACTGGGTGGTCCACTTTATCATCCCCAGTTTGCAGCACCAGCACCCGAGTCAGATGCGTCAACGTGAATTTTAAATGGTCGGTCGAACCTTGGACTAGCGAGCACTGGGGCGGAAGCTAAGATCAATTTCAAATTTTTAAACGCCTCTGCACAGTCTGTTGACCTTTTAAATTTAACAGCCTTCCGCAACAAGTCCGTGAGAGGAGTGGCGACCCTGGAAATGTTCTGACAAAAGCGTCAGTAGCACGCACTCATACCGATAAACCTTTGAACATCCTTTTTAGACCGGAGCACTGGATACTCCAAAATGGCACTGATTTTATCTTGCCGAGGTAACACTTTTTCTTGGCCCACTTCGTAACCGAGGTACGTCACTGTGCCTTAGCCAAAATGACACTTTTTTGCAATTTAGAGTTAAATTTGCACTTCTCAGAACTGTGACCAACTGTTCCTAGCCTAGTGGTCAGCCAGTGGTCGTAACCTAGCTAAGTGGTCAGCCCAATTACTATTAAAGAGCACAATGTCATCTAAATACGCCCGAAAATTTGGCACATTAGCGAGCAGAGTTCATTAGCCTCTGGAACGTGGCAGGGGCATTATGCAAGCCGAACGGTAACACTTAATACTCGAAGACACCATCAGAAGACACCTAACTGTGTTACGAACACAGTTAGTTGCTTGGCACGTTCGGTGAACGGGATCTGATAATAACCTCTCGAGAGGTCAAATTTCGAGATGTACGTGGCGTTTCCGATCTCGTGGATGCAGTGCAAGAGGGGCAGCGGATAGGCATCCACAATGGTCACCTTGTTGAGCTGCCAATAGTCGGTGTATAATCGCTAGGAGCCGTCTGGTTTGGGGACCAAAAGGCAGGGCGAGCACCAAGAGCCCTTGCATGGCCGCATGAGGCCGTGCTGGAGCAGGAAGTCGACCTCTTTCCGCACGATGGCCTTCTTTTCCGAACTCATCCAATAGGGTTGAAGACGAATGGGGGTGTAGTCCATGAACACAATCGACTTGAGAATGGTCCAGGACGGACCGAAACGTCGTCGTCCCTTCAACTTCTAGTGTGTGGTCTGGTCAACATGTAGTCCATGAACTTGACATGGGAGATGGCATCAGTCTGGGTCGGGACCTCCCCGAACAGACTGGAGAATTCGTCAAGCAACGACTGCACCTCTTCACGTTGGGCAACTGCAAATGGGACAGTCCCTCCTCCACAGCATTCACAGAACTAGAATTATTGAGAATGAGATTAGTTGGGTCCCCCAGAACAATCATATCCTCCCTCACTGAAAAAGGAAACATTGGTTAGTGCGACAGGCCTGGGGCCCCTGGAACTTCTTCAGATGGTTCAAGTGTACAAGCATCACCTGGTTACGCTTGTCAGAGTGCCTTACTTTGAACGTATGGTCCCCAGCTTTTTCTGTCACAATATAGGAGCCTTCGTACTTGTGAGACATATTGTTCTCTAGTCGAGGGTTTAATACCAGGACAGGGTCACCAGGTTGAAATACCCGCAACTTAGCCTTAGCATCGTGTCGTACTTTCATATTTTCTTGGGCCTTCCCAAGATACTTTAGTGCCGCCGCCTTGCAGTCCCTGAGTCTCTGGTGGTGTTGCGCAAAGAAAGCCGAACCTTCGGTCAACGTTACGTTCCCTAACAGATTCTCCTGTAACATTTGCATGGGTCCACGAACTTTATCGCCAAAGACTAATTCAAAATGAGAACAACTCCTCATTTTGCTGCTCCTCTCGAGCAGCAAACAAAACATAAGGCAGGTTTTCATCCAAGAAGTTGTGGGAATTCTCGCATGATGTCTTCAACATCTGCTTGAGCGTTTGATGGAACCGCTCAATTACCCCCTGACTCTGTGGATGGTATGGGCTTGAAACCTTATAAGTTATTACATGGACCTTACAGAATTGTTAAAAAATATCAGACTTAATTGCAACATATGAGCAACAACAGTCTTTGCTCGAATGTTCATTACAGCAAAAGCCTCTGGGTAACGAGTCATGATACACATCATCGTGATTAGGTAAATATTACCAGACTTAGGTCTAGATAATGGACCAACACAGTCCATTACCACATGAGAAAATGGTTCCTCCGGCACAACAATAGGCCTTAGAGGAGCTTTAGGTGGTGTCTGGTTTGGTTTCCCAACAAGCTGACAAGGAATACATGCATTACAAAATCTTGCCACATCGCTTTTCAGCTTGGGCCAAAAGAAGTATTTAAAGATTTTGTAATAGGTGATATTAATACCTTGATGTCCCCCATACGATCATCATGAGCAGCTGCCAAAACTCTCTCCCTATAGCAGGTAGGCAACATAACCTGGTAGATTACCTCCCATTCATTTGACAAGGGTCTCTGTGGTCTCCATTTTCTCATCAAAACCTGATCATTGTAGTACTACCCAGTTGCTGCATCTACAATCTCCTCCTTAGAGAGAGCTACATTGTGACATTCTGCAAGAATGGTGTCAGCTTTTTGTAAATCACTCAAGGATGCATCCATGCATGGGTCAGATGCCATTGGCCAAAACTCATCAGTGTTCTCCTCCACCTCCTCACTCGTTTTGGTAGGAAGCGATGGTAGGTTCTCCACAGTGTCCTCGGCCACGTCATCGATTCGGGCCATGAACGTGTCCGCAAGGTTCACTTGGCTTTCACCACTCAGAAAGTTCCTCGTGTCCTCGGGATTTACCACTTTGGCAACCACAGGGCTGCCCTTACATTTAAGTCCCATAGACCTGGTCACCGCACACGCAGGGTACACAACATTATCCTCTGCGGCGGGTAGATCCAGGGAAACCTTAGGGGTAGGCAACATAATAGGTAGTCTGGAGTCCCCTGCCTTATCCCGTGTTAAATCATTACCCAATATTACATCAACATTAGGGAAAGGTAGGTATGAAGTGACTCCGACTGTACAAACACCCTTGTGGAAATCAGATTCCAGAATAACCTTACAGAGGGGTATTCTTTGAGTATCACTAGTGACACCCTCGACCAGTACTACCTCTCCAGTGTCGAGAGTGTTGGCACCTTGCAATGCACTCTCTAAAACTAAAGTCTGGATGGCACCAGTGTCTCGGAAGATCACAACATCCTTCAAGGAAGAACCCTCAGGCAACAATAGTCTCCCTTTCAATAAGAATGGGGTAAGCAGGTCCAACCACTGTGGGTTGGAGATCTTACTCCCTAACCCTTCAGGAGGCCTCAAACCCTGTGTCACAACAAGAGCATTGGGTCTTTTTTCCGGGTGCAGTTGCCAACAACAGCTAATAATGTGGTTTGCACGTTTACAGTGACCACAGACTCGTTGGGAAGAAGAGACATTATTAACAGGATTGCCCTTTGGTTCGCTCTTAGGTGCCATGGGGCTAGACAATTTAACAGGGTTAGCTATGTCTGAAACAGAAGGTACATTAGTTATAGGGTTAGAATGGACTGGTCTGGATTGGCTGTGGGTATAAGTTTTGTTACTATGTGGGCTATAATTATTTTTATTGGGCCTTTTGCCAACTGGTAGTTCTCTGCCATCTTGGCCAAACCCATAATATTAGAATCTACCTCTGTCCTTCCTCTAAGGTACCGTGCTACAGGCTCTGGCATATTATTTATAAAATTCTCTGCTAAAACTAAATTCTTGAGTGCCTCGTATGTTTTGGCTTTAGCCAAGCGAATCCATTTTTCAAACAATCTTATTTGGTCATTAACAAATTCAGTGAGAGGTTGGTTGTGAGTGGGCCTATGGTTGCAATAAGATTGGCGGTGAGCTTCAGGCGTAATTTCATTTGCCCTCAAAATCCGTTCCCTGACTTTACTATAATCAAAACACTCGCAGTCAGGCATGTTTATAAAAATATCTTGGGCTTTACCTCTAAGCCGCCCCTGTAAGATTTTCACCCACTCTTCCTTTGACCAGTTCATGGACATGGTCAGCTTCTGAAAATGGTTGAAAAACCTTTCAAGGTCTGACTGAAAATTCAGGCAAGTTATGCTTTTTATCATTATGCCTGGGGTTTTCATCCCTGGCAGGTGGTGGTACATAGGCATTGCCTCTAATTTTTGCCTCCTCAGTTTTGAGCCTTTGTTCCTCTACCCTAGCATTTTGTTCTGCCACTCTTGCCTCTTGTTCGGCTAGTTTTAATCGGGCCAGCTGTAATTCAAATTCTATCTTGCTAGATTCACTTTCAGCTGGACTGGCCTGGCATAAAATAGTATCACTTGCCAATAGGCCTTGGTCTATGCAATTCTGTAAAATTTCCTTGGTTATGACACTTTTTATTAGTTTCATTTAAATCGAGGCCCAATTCCTTGCCTAACAACACTAAATTAGCTTTGGTAAGCTTCTTGATCTCTACCACTGAAGGCGCCTTTGCCAGTTCCTGCAATTTAGCCTCCATCACTAATTATTTTGGCTCCTAACCAAATAAAACTAAAAAAAAAAAAAAATAGGAAAAAAACGAAAATTTGCCTATCTTTAGGACAGCAAAGGACAGGGGACAAATCCCCTGTCCTTTGCGACACTCCAGGACGATGACTTCCAAATGAAATTCTTAGACACATCCTTTGCTTCCTTTTGGGGGTAGACACCTTGTTTCATCTGCCTTAGCTCCTCCCACTGTGAATCCAATTATGTTCTCAGAGCTCTACATAGATTCCCCAGTTCCCTCACTATACCTTCCATTATTACTATGATAGTTTATTCGGAGCTCCAGGTAACACACCCTCTCACTGTGACTGAATGTGCCTGGCTTAATTAAAAACAAAAAATAATTATCAGGAAAGAAAGCGCCTAGCCACTACGACTACCACTTGAAAAGGGGCAACATGAGGTTTTGGGATGGAACGGCGTGTTGGCAGGGTCCCTACCTCTGGTAAGGACAGAGGGGGATTCCCTGCGGGAGTACCTATGACAGATGAAGGAACTGAAGCATGAAACAATGTCAAGAGGAAGGAAAGGGTGAGAGCAGCAGTAGAAAGTCTTCGTCTTAGAATGTCGTAGACAGGGATCTTAAGAAGACTCTGACAAGGCCGTCTACAGATGTCCTAAGGACTTCTAACTCATTCACCGTGTTGGAAGACGAGTGCTGTAGGGAGCCTGCTGTTTGCTCAAAAAGGAAGGCAATCAAAAAGGACCTGCGCAAAAGGAGCGCAGGTCCCCCAAGGAGCTCAGAAAGTAAAGGAAGTACCAAAACGAATTTTGGTTGTTGGAGAATCCCAGGTTAGTTATTTGAGAAGAAGTTTTTGTGCCAGAGATAGGGGGAAAAGGTTAAGAGTTTGCTATCCGGGAGCTGGAATTGGTGATATTGTTAACAATATGAATGATATTATGGCTGGTAATGGGAACAAATCCGTTATTTGTATCAGTGCCGGTGGAAATGATGTAGGAGAAGTTAGGAGTGAGACACTGATACAGAGGTCTAAAACAGCATAGAATTAGTAAGGAGCAAGAACATATCCCGATCATATGTGGCATTCTTCCAAGAAAGGGAGATGAAAATGAATGGTTGTCGAGAGCACTTGGTGTCAATTGCCGACTGGAAAAATATTGCAAAACAAATGCAATATCATTCATAGATAACCAGAGAACTTCCATGGAAGAAATTACATGTATGCTCGGTATGAGTTGCATCTGTCTAGGGCTGGGGTTGTTGGTGCTGCCAAATCGTTGGAACCTGCGGTTGGAGGGGATTGTTTAGATTTAATGTGTTAGTAGATATTAGTATGAAAATTGATACCGAGAAAGGAGGTAATAAAAGTATGTGATTTGTGGGGAACACACATTGGCAAAATGAAGAGGGAAAGAGAAGGGCCTGAAAATAACAATACACTTAAAGTATATTACACAAACAAAATAAACAAAATAAACCATTTAAATCCTCTTGTCTGCAAGGAAAAAATAAATATTATTGCACTTAAGGAAATTATTATTTTAGGCTTAGTATTAACTAACAGGGAAACTCAAATTAATGACATCGAAATAGGCAGTGAGCTAGGGAACAGTGATCACAAAGAAATCAGACTTAGTAAAGAATTAAATAGTTTTGTAGGAGAAAATTCTGTTAGAGTGCCAGATTTTTGAAAACCTGATTTTAATTGCTTGAGAAATTCTCTGGGTGAAATAGATTGGAAAGTCTTGGGCATGTGCAGGTGGGCCGGTCTTGGAGCGAGATGTGAACCCTGGGATAGGTGATGTAAAAAGGGATTTCGATGTGAATTAAAATTATAACATATTTAAAAATATTATAAAAAAAAGGCACAGGAACATAGTATACCATACAAATTGAATAGATCGAATAATAATGACTCGAAATAAATAACATGGGATCTGAAGAATCTTATAGGTAGAAAGGTTGGGAGAGGTTGTGTTAGCTGGAGCTCCGACTGTAGTAATATTATTATAGCAATAATGGGAGGATTAGTGAAGGAACTGATGAATCTAGTTGGAACTCTGAGAGCAGAGATAGATTCCCTATGAACATAAGAACAAAGGCAACTGCAGAAGGCCTATTGGCCCATACGAGGCAGCTCCTATAAATATAACCACCCAATCCCACTCATATACTTGTCCAACCCGCGCTTGAAACAATCGAGGGACCCCACCTCCAGCACGTTACGCTGTAATTGGTTCCACAAATCAACAACCCTGTTACTGAACCAGTATTTACCCAAGTCTTTCCTAAATCTAAACTTATCCAATTTATACCCATTGTTTCATGTTCTGTCTTGTGTTGATACTTTTAATACCCTATTAATATCCCCTTTGTTATGTCCATTCACCCACTTGTAAACCTCTATCATGTTACCCCTAACTCTTCGCGTTTCTAGTGAATGCAACTTAAGCTTTGTTAATCTTTCTTCATATGAAAGAATTCTAATTTGGGGAATTAACTTAGTCATCCTACGCTGGACACGTTCAAGTGAATTTATATCCATTCTATAATATGGCGACCAAAACTGAACTGCATAATCTAAATGGGGCCTAACTAGAGCAAGATATAGCTTGAGAACCACACCAGGTGTCTTGTTACTAACGCTGCGATTAATAAATCCAAGTGTCCGATTTGCCTTATTACGAACATTTATGCATTGATCCTTTTGTTTTAAATTCTTACTAATCATAACTCCCAGATCCCTTTCGCAATCCGACTTCGCAATCTCAACACTATCTAGCTCGTATCTTGTAACTCTATCATCATTACCTAACCTCAGAACTTTACATTTATCAGCATTAAACTTCATCTGCCAATCCTTTGACCATTTCAAAACCCTATCTAGATCAACTTGAAGTGATAGTGAGTCCTCCTCCGAATTAATTTCCCTACCGATTTTCGTATCATCGGCAAATTTGCAAATGTTGCTACTCAAACGTGAATCTAAATCATTTATAAGAACATAAGAACATAAGAACAAAGGTAACTGCAGAAGGCCTATTGGCCCATACGAGGCAGCTCCTATTCTATAACCACCCAATCCCACTCATATACTTGTCCAACCCGCGCTTGAAACAATCGAGGGACCCCACCTCCACAATGTTACGCGGCAATTGGTTCCACAAATCAACAACCCTGTTACTGAACCAGTATTTACCCAAGTCTTTCCTAAATCTAAACTTATCCAATTTATATCCATTGTTTCGTGTTCTGTCCTGTGTTGATACTTTTAATACCCTATTAATATCCCCCCGGTTATGTCCATTCATCCACTTGTAAACCTCTATCATGTCACCCCTAACTCTTCGCCTTTCCAGTGAATGCAACTTAAGCTTTGTTAATCTTTCTTCATATGAAAGATTTCTAATTTGGGGAATTAACTTAGTCATCCTACGCTGGACACGTTCAAGTGAATTTATATCCATTCTATAATATGGCGACCAAAACTGAACTGCATAATCTAAATGGGGCCTAACTAGAGCAAGATATAGCTTGAGAACCACACCAGGTGTCTTGTTACTAACGCTGCGATTAATAAATCCAAGTGTCCGATTTGCCTTATTACGAACATTTATGCATTGATCCTTTTGTTTTAAATTCTTACTAATCATAACTCCCAGATCCCTTTCGCAATCCGACTTCGCAATCACAACACCATCTAGCTCGTATCTTGTAACTCTATCATCATTACCTAACCTCAGAACTTTACATTTATCAGCATTAAACTGCATCTGCCAATCCTTTGACCATTTCAAAACCCTATCTAGATCAACTTGAAGTGATAGTGAGTCCTCCTCCGAATTAATTTCCCTACCGATTTTCGTATCATCGGCAAATTTGCAAATGTTGCTACTCAAACCTGAATCTAAATCATTTATATATATTATAAACAACAGAGGTCCCAGGACAGAGCCTTGAGGCACTCCACTTACAACATTTTCCCACTCTGACTTGATTCCATTTATACTAACTCTCTGTTTCCTTTGGTATAGCCAAGCCCTAATCCAGCTTAATATAGCACCCCCAATACCATGAGACTCTATTTTTTTAATCAGTCTTTCATGTGGCACTGTATCAAAAGCTTTGCTAAAGTCAAGGTATACAACATCGCAATCCTTACCACTATCAACTGCCTCAACAATGCTAGAATAAAAAGATAACAAATTTGTTAAACATGAACGGCCATTTATAAAACCATGTTGCGACTCAATTATTAATTTATGTTTTTCAAGATGAAGACGAATTTTATTTGCTATTATAGATTCGAATAACTTTCCCACAATAGACGTTAGGCTAATTGGTCGATAGTTAGACGCAAGTGATCTATCTCCTTTCTTAAAAACTGGTATCACATTAGCAACTTTCCAAAACTCTGGCACTCTGCCTGACTCTATTGATTTATTAAATATGGTTGACAGTGGGTCACAAAGCTCCTCTTTGCATTCTTTAAGCACCCTAGCAAACACTTCATCCGGCCCTGGGGATTTGTTTGGTTTGAGTTTTACTATTTGTTTAAGAACATCCTCCCTGGTAACTGCTAAACTCGTCAACCTGTCCTCGTCCCCACCCACATAGACTTGTTCGGCTGAAGGCATATTGTTAAGTTCCTCTTTAGTAAATACAGATACAAAATATTTATTAAAAATACTACTCATCTCTTCATCACTATCTGTTATTTGACCTGTCTCAGTTTTTAATGGACCTATCCTTTCCCTAGTCTTAGTACGATATAACTGAAAAAACCCTTTAGGATTTGTCTTTGCTTGCCCAGCTATGCGAACTTCATAGTTTCTTTTTGCTTTCCTTATCTCTTTTTTAACATTTCTAACCAGTTGTACGAATTCCTGTTCTAAAGTGACCTCCCCATTTTTAATCCTTTTGTACCAAGCTCTCTTTTTACCTATAAGGTTCTTCAAATTCTTTGTTATCCACTTTGGGTCATTAGTATACGATCTATTCAATTTGTATGGTATACTACGTTCCTGTGCTTTGTTTAGAATATTCTTAAATAAGTTATATATTGAATCCACATCGAAATCCCCATTTAAGTCACCTATCGCTGGGTTCATGTCTCGCTCCAAGACCGGCCCACACCCCATACCCAAGCCTTTCCAATCAATTTGACCCAAAAAATTTCTTAGGCTATTAAAATCAGCTTTTCGAAAATCTGGCACTTTAACAGAATTTTCTCTTACTGGTCTATTCCATTCTATGCTAAATCTGATTTCTTTGTGATCACTGCTCCCTAGCTCACTCCCTATTTCGATGTCATTAATTTGCGTTTCCCTGTTAGTTAACACTAAATCTAAAATATTATTTTCCCGTGTTGGTTCCTTAATGTGTTGCGTAAGAAAGCAATCGTCAATTAATTCTAGAAAATCTTCTGCTTCACTATTCCCTGTTTTGTTCAACCAGTTTATTCCGCTAAAATTAAAGTCACCCATGACATAAATACTGTTAGATCTAGATGCTCTAGATATTTCATCCCATAGATGCTTTGCTTCAATTCTGTCTAAATTTGGTGGCCTATATATTACTCCTATTATAATATTATTAGCTTTTTCGTTTAATTCAATCCAAATAGTTTCTGTGTGTGGCTCTGTTTTGATTCCCTCTTTGAGACTACATTTCAAATTGTCCCTAACATATATGGCTACTCCACCTCCTCGTCTAATATATCTATCTGTGTGAAATAGTTTAAATCCATATATTTGATATTCAGCTAATAGTTCTCTATTTTCTACATTCATCCACGTTTCGGTAAGTGCAATAATATCTATTTTTTCTGTGCAGACAAGAGCATTTAATTCGTTAATTTTATTTCTTAGACTTCTACTGTTAGTGTAATATACCCTAAGTGAATTGTTATTTTGCGGACCTTCTCTTTCCCTGATCGTTTTGCCAATTCCTTTCTCCCACAAACACATACTTTTATTACCTCCTTCCTCCAAATCAATTCCCATACCTCTATCTACTAACAGTTTAAACCCCAACAAACACCTCTAACCACTTCTTCTAGCGAGTTCGCAACAGCAACAACCCCAGCTCTCGATAGATGCACCCCATCACGAGCATACATTTCATTTCTTCCATAGAAGTGTTCCCAGTTGTCTATGAAAGATATTGCATTTGATTTGCAATATCTTTCCAGCCGGCAATTGACACCAAGTGCCCTCGATATCCAATATTATATATATTATAAACAACAGAGGTCCCAGGACAGAGCCTTGAGGCACTCCACTTACAACATTTTCCCACTCTGACTTGATTCCATTTATACTAACTCTGTTTCATTTGGTATAGCCCTGCCCTAATCCAGCTTAATATAGCACCCCCAATACCATGAGACTCTATCTTTTTAATCAGTCTTTCATGTGGCACTGTATCAAAAGCTTTGCTAAAGTCATGGTACACAACATCACAATCCTTACCACTATCAACTGCCTCAACTATGCTAGAATAAAAAGATAACAAATTTATTAAACATGAACGGCCATTTATAAAACCATGTTGCGACTCAATTATTAATTTATGTTTTTCAAGATAAAGACGAATTTTATTTGCTATTATAGATTCGAGTAACTTTCCCACAATAGACGTTAGGCTAATTGGTCGATAGTTAGACGCAAGTGATCTATCTCCTTTCTTAAAAACTGGTATCACATTAGCAACTTTCCAAAACTCTGGCACTCTGCCTGACTCTATTGATTTATTAAATATGGTTGACAGTGGGTCACAAAGCTCCTCTTCGCATTCTTTAAGCACCCTGGCAAACACTTTATCCGGCCCTGGGGATTTGTTTGGTTTGAGTTTTACTATTTGTTTAATTACATCCTCCCTTTGCTTAGAATATTTTTAAATAAGTTATATATTGAATCCACATCGAAATCCCCATTTAAGTCACCTATCGCTGGGTTCATGTCTCGCTCCAAGACCGGCCCACACCCCATACCCAAGACTTTCCAATCAATTTGACCCAAAAAATTTCTTAGGCTATTAAAATCAGCTTTTCGAAAATCTGGCACTTTAACAGAATTTTCTCTTACTGGTCTATTCCATTCTATGCTAAATCTGATTTCTTTGTGATCACTGCTCCCTAGCTCACTCCCTATTTCGATGTCATTAATTTGCGTTTCCCTGTTAGTTAACACTAAATCTAAAATATTATTTTCCCGTGTTGGTTCCTTAATGTGTTGCGTAAGAAAGCAATCGTCAATTAATTCTAGAAAATCTTCTGCTTCACTATTCCCTGTTTTGTTCAACCAGTTTATTCCGCTAAAATTAAAGTCACCCATGACATAAATACTGTTAGATCTAGATGCTCTAGATATTTCATCCCATAGATGCTTTGCTTCAATTCTGTCTAAATTTGGTGGCCTATATATTACTCCTATTATAATATTATTAGCTTTTTCGTTTAATTCAATCCAAATAGTTTCTGTGTGTGGCTCTGTTTTGATTCCCTCTTTGAGACTACATTTCAAATTGTCCCTAACATATATGGCTACTCCACCTCCTCGTCTAATATATCTATCTGTGTGAAATAGTTTAAATCCATATATTTGATATTCAGCTAATAGTTCTCTATTTTCTACATTCATCCACGTTTCGGTAAGTGCAATAATATCTATTTTTTCTGTGCAGACAAGAGCATTTAATTCGTTAATTTTATTTCTTAGACTTCTACTGTTAGTGTAATATACCCTAAGTGAATTGTTATTTTGCGGACCTTCTCTTTCCCTGATCGTTTTGCCAATTCCTTTCTCCCACAAACACATACTTTTATTACCTCCTTCCTCCAAATCAATTCCCATACCTCTATCTACTAACAGTTTAAACCCCAACAAACACCTCTAACCACTTCTTCTAGCGAGTTCGCAACAGCAACAACCCCAGCTCTCGATAGATGCACCCCATCACGAGCATACATTTCATTTCTTCCATAGAAGTGTTCCCAGTTGTCTATGAAAGATATTGCATTTGATTTGCAATATCTTTCCAGCCGGCAATTGACACCAAGTGCCCTCGATATCCAATATTATATATATTATAAACAACAGAGGTCCCAGGACAGAGCCTTGAGGCACTCCACTTACAACATTTTCCCACTCTGACTTGATTCCATTTATACTAACTCTTTGTTTCATTTGGTATAGCCCTGCCCTAATCCAGCTTAATATAGCACCCCCAATACCATGAGACTCTATCTTTTTAATCAGTCTTTCATGTGGCACTGTATCAAAAGCTTTGCTAAAGTCATGGTACACAACATCACAATCCTTACCACTATCAACTGCCTCAACTATGCTAGAATAAAAAGATAACAAATTTATTAAACATGAACGGCCATTTATAAAACCATGTTGCGACTCAATTATTAATTTATGTTTTTCAAGATAAAGACGAATTTTATTTGCTATTATAGATTCGAGTAACTTTCCCACAATAGACGTTAGGCTAATTGGTCGATAGTTAGACGCAAGTGATCTATCTCCTTTCTTAAAAACTGGTATCACATTAGCAACTTTCCAAAACTCTGGCACTCTGCCTGACTCTATTGATTTATTAAATATGGTTGACAGTGGGTCACAAAGCTCCTCTTCGCATTCTTTAAGCACCCTGGCAAACACTTTATCCGGCCCTGGGGATTTGTTTGGTTTGAGTTTTACTATTTGTTTAATTACATCCTCCCTTTGCTTAGAATATTTTTAAATAAGTTATATATTGAATCCACATCGAAATCCCCATTTAAGTCACCTATCGCTGGGTTCATGTCTCGCTCCAAGACCGGCCCACACCCCATACCCAAGACTTTCCAATCAATTTGACCCAAAAAATTTCTTAGGCTATTAAAATCAGCTTTTCGAAAATCTGGCACTTTAACAGAATTTTCTCTTACTGGTCTATTCCATTCTATGCTAAATCTGATTTCTTTGTGATCACTGCTCCCTAGCTCACTCCCTATTTCGATGTCATTAATTTGCGTTTCCCTGTTAGTTAACACTAAATCTAAAATATTATTTTCCCGTGTTGGTTCCTTAATGTGTTGCGTAAGAAAGCAATCGTCAATTAATTCTAGAAAATCTTCTGCTTCACTATTCCCTGTTTTGTTCAACCAGTTTATTCCGCTAAAATTAAAGTCACCCATGACATAAATACTGTTAGATCTAGATGCTCTAGATATTTCATCCCATAGATGCTTTGCTTCAATTCTGTCTAAATTTGGTGGCCTATATATTACTCCTATTATAATATTATTAGCTTTTTCGTTTAATTCAATCCAAATAGTTTCTGTGTGTGGCTCTGTTTTGATTCCCTCTTTGAGACTACATTTCAAATTGTCCCTAACATATATGGCTACTCCACCTCCTCGTCTAATATATCTATCTGTGTGAAATAGTTTAAATCCATATATTTGATATTCAGCTAATAGTTCTCTATTTTCTACATTCATCCACGTTTCGGTAAGTGCAATAATATCTATTTTTTCTGTGCAGACAAGAGCATTTAATTCGTTAATTTTATTTCTTAGACTTCTACTGTTAGTGTAATATACCCTAAGTGAATTGTTATTTTGCGGACCTTCTCTTTCCCTGATCGTTTTGCCAATTCCTTTCTCCCACAAACACATACTTTTATTACCTCCTTCCTCCAAATCAATTCCCATACCTCTATCTACTAACAGTTTAAACCCCAACAAACACCTCTAACCACTTCTTCTAGCGAGTTCGCAACAGCAACAACCCCAGCTCTCGATAGATGCACCCCATCACGAGCATACATTTCATTTCTTCCATAGAAGTGTTCCCAGTTGTCTATGAAAGATATTGCATTTGATTTGCAATATCTTTCCAGCCGGCAATTGACACCAAGTGCCCTCGATATCCAATATTATATATATTATAAACAACAGAGGTCCCAGGACAGAGCCTTGAGGCACTCCACTTACAACATTTTCCCACTCTGACTTGATTCCATTTATACTAACTCTTTGTTTCATTTGGTATAGCCCTGCCCTAATCCAGCTTAATATAGCACCCCCAATACCATGAGACTCTATCTTTTTAATCAGTCTTTCATGTGGCACTGTATCAAAAGCTTTGCTAAAGTCATGGTACACAACATCACAATCCTTACCACTATCAACTGCCTCAACTATGCTAGAATAAAAAGATAACAAATTTATTAAACATGAACGGCCATTTATAAAACCATGTTGCGACTCAATTATTAATTTATGTTTTTCAAGATAAAGACGAATTTTATTTGCTATTATAGATTCGAGTAACTTTCCCACAATAGACGTTAGGCTAATTGGTCGATAGTTAGACGCAAGTGATCTATCTCCTTTCTTAAAAACTGGTATCACATTAGCAACTTTCCAAAACTCTGGCACTCTGCCTGACTCTATTGATTTATTAAATATGGTTGACAGTGGGTCACAAAGCTCCTCTTCGCATTCTTTAAGCACCCTGGCAAACACTTTATCCGGCCCTGGGGATTTGTTTGGTTTGAGTTTTACTATTTGTTTAATTACATCCTCCCTTTGCTTAGAATATTTTTAAATAAGTTATATATTGAATCCACATCGAAATCCCCATTTAAGTCACCTATCGCTGGGTTCATGTCTCGCTCCAAGACCGGCCCACACCCCATACCCAAGACTTTCCAATCAATTTGATCCAAAAAATTTTTTAGGCTATTAAAATCAGCTTTTCGAAAATCTGGCACTTTAACAGAATTTTCTCCTACTGGTCTATTCCATTCTATGCTAAATATGATTTCTTTGTGATCACTGTTCCCTAGCTCACTCCCTATTTCGATGTCATTAATTTGTGTTTCCCTGTTAGTTAACACTAAATCTAAAATATTATTTTCCCGCGTTGGTTCCTTAATGTGTTGCGTAAGAAAGCAATCGTCAATTAATTCTAGAAAATCTTCTGCTTCACTATTCCCTGTTTTGTTCAACCAGTTTATTCCACTAAAATTAAAGTCACCCATGACATAAATACTGATATATCTAGATGCTCTAGATATTTCATCCCATTGGTGCTTTGCTTCCGTTCTGTCTAAATTTGGCTCCTATTATAATTAGCTTTTTCGTTTAATTCTATCCAAATAGTTTCTGTGTGTGGCTCAGTTTTTATTCCCTCTTTGAGACTACATTTCAAATTGTCCCTAACATATATGGCTACTCCACCTCCTAGTCTAATATATCTATCTGTGTGAAATAGTTTAAATCCATTTATTTGGTATTCAGCTAATAGTTCTCTATTTTCTACATTCATCCACGTTTCGGTAATTGCAATAATATCTGTTTTTTCTGTGCAGACAAGAGCATTTAATTCGTTAATTTTATTTCTTAGACTTCTACTGTTAGTGTAATATACCCTAAGTGAATTGTTATTTTGAGGCCCTTCTCTTTCCCTGATCATTTTGTCAATTCCTTTCTCCCACAAACACATACTTTTATTGCCTCCTTCCTCCTAATCAATTCCCATGTCTCTATCTACTAACAGTTTAAACCCAAACAAACACCTCTAACCACTTCTTCCAACGAGTTCGCAACAGCAACAACCCCAGCCCTCGATAGATGTACCCCGTCACGAGCATACATTTCATTTCTTCCATAGAAATGTTCCCAGTTGTCTATGAAAGATATTGCATTTGATTTGCGATATCTTTCCAGCCGACAATTGACACCAAGTGTTCTCGATATCCAGTCATTTCCCACTCTCTTTCTTGGAAGAATGACACATATGATCGGGATTCCTCCCTTGCTCCTAACTAATTCTATGGCTGTTTTATACCTCTGAATCAGGCGATGAGTCACAATAACGTGGCTGAAGTATGTTGACCAGACCACACACTAGAAATTGAAGGGACGACGACGTTTCGGTCCGTCCTGGACCATTCTCAAGTCGGACAATCGACTTGAGAATGGTCCAGGACGGACCGAAACGTCGTCGTCCCTTCAATTTCTAGTGTGTGGTCTGGTCAACCTCTGAATCAGTTCCTCACTCCTAACTCGACCAACATCATTTCCTCCCACGCTAATGCAAATAATGGGATTGTTCCCATTTCCAGCCATAATATCATTCATGTTGTTTATAATATCACCAATGCCAGCTCCGGGATAGCAAACCCTTAACTTGTTCCCCCTTTCTCTAGCACAAAACCTTCTATCCAAATACCTTATCTGGGAATCTCCCACAACTAAGGTTTTCTTAGGTACTTCCTTTACTCTCTGAGGGGCCTGCGCTTCCTTGCTCTTCGTTGCTTTCCCTTTTGTGCGATCCGCAGTCTCACCACAGCACTCGTCCTCCAAAACGTCAAATGAATTAGAAGTTACTATGGCGTTTGAAGGCGGCTTTATCAAAGTCTTCTTAAGGCCCCTGTCTTTCACAACTCTCCAAGACGAGGTCCCTTTACTACTGGTCTCCTCCTTCGTTACTTCTCGTTGTTCTTTCAGCTGACGAACCTCCTCCCGCAGAGAGTCCAACTCTGTCCTCAGGGCTCCCACTAGAGTCACCAGGTCCTTCACTACACTAGAGTCACCAGGTCCTTCACTACACTAGAGTCACCAGGTCCTTCACTACACTAGAGTCACCAGGTCCTTCACTACACTAGAGTCACCAGGTCCTTCACTACACTAGAGTCACCAGGTCCTTCACTACACTAGAGTCACCAGGTCCT
The DNA here is from genome assembly GCF_040958095.1 of Procambarus clarkii. Classification (NCBI taxonomy): domain Eukaryota; kingdom Metazoa; phylum Arthropoda; class Malacostraca; order Decapoda; family Cambaridae; genus Procambarus; species Procambarus clarkii. The sequence goes on along the minus strand of NC_091161.1, from coordinate 25,710,085 downwards.
TCACTACACTAGAGTCACCAGGTCCTTCACTACACTAGAGTCACCAGGTCCTTCACTACACTAGTCACCAGGTCCTTCACTACACTAGAGTCACCAGGTCCTTCACTACACTAGAGTCACCAGGTCCTTCACTGCACTAGAGTCACCAGGTCCTTCACTACACTAGAGTCACCAGGTCCTTCACTACACTAGAGTCACCAGGTCCTTCACTACACTAGAGTCACCAGGTCCTTCACTACACTAGAGTCACCAGGTCCTTCACTACACTAGAGTCACCAGGTCCTTCACTACACTAGAGTCACCAGGTCCTTCACTACACTAGAGTCACCAGGTCCTTCACTACACTAGAGTCACCAGGTCCTTCACTACACTAGAGTCACCAGGTCCTTCACTACACTAGAGTCACCAGGTCCTTCACTACACTAGTCACCAGGTCCTTCACTACACTAGAGTCACCAGGCCCTTCACTACACTAGAGTCACCAGGCCCTTCACTACACTAGAGTCACCAGGCCCTTCACTACACTAGAGTCACCAGGTCCTTCACTGCACTAGAGTCACCAGGTCCTTCACTACACTAGAGTCACCAGGTCCTTCACTACACTAGAGTCACCAGGTCCTTCACTACACTAGAGTCACCAGGTCCTTCACTACACTAGAGTCACCAGGTCCTTCACTACACTAGAGTCACCAGGTCCTTCACTACACTAGAGTCACCAGGTCCTTCACTACACTAGAGTCACCAGGTCCTTCACTACACTAGAGTCACCAGGTCCTTCACTACACTAGAGTCACCAGGTTCCTTCACTACACTAGAGTCACCAGGTCCTTCACTACACTTGAGTCACCAGGTCCTTCACTACACTAGAGTCAACCAGGTCCTTCACTACACTAGAGTCACCAGGTCCTTCACTACACTAGAGTCAACCAGGTCCTTCACTACACTAGAGTCACCAGGTCCTTCACTACACTAGAGTCACCAGGTCCTTCACTACACTAGAGTCACCAGGTCCTTCACTACACTAGAGTCACCAGGTCCTTCACTACACTAGAGTCACCAGTCCTTCACTACACTAGAGTTCACCAGGTCCCTTCACTACACTAGAGTCACCAGGTCCTTCACTACACTAGAGTCACAGGTCCTTCACTACACTAGAGTCACCAGGTCCTTCACTACACTAGAGTCACCAGGTCCTTCACTACACTAGAGTCACCAGGTCCTTCACTACACTAGAGTCACAGGTCCTCCTACACTAGATCACCAGGTCCTTCACTACCACTTAGAAGTCACCAGGTCCTTCACTACACTAGAGTCACCAGGTCCTTCACTACACTAAGAGTCACCAGGTCCTTCACTACACTAGAGTGCACCAGGTCCTTCACTACACTAGAGTCACCAGGTCCTTTCACTACACTAGAGTCACCAGGTCCTTCACTACACTAGAGTCACCAGGTCCTTGCACTACACTAGAGTCAACCAGGTCCTTCAACTACACTTAGAGTTCACCAGGTCCTTCACTACACTAGAGTCACCAGGTCCCTTCACTACACTAGAGGTCCCCAGGTCCTTCACTACACTAGAGTCACCAGGGTCCTTCACTACACTAGAGTCACCAGGTCCTTCACTACACTAGAGTCACCAGGTCCGTTCACTACACTAGAGTCACCAGTCCTTCACTACAACTAGAGTCACCAGGTCCTTCAACTACACGAGAGTCACCAGGTCCTTCACTACACTAGAGTCACCAGGTCCTTCACTACACTAGAGTCACCAGGTCCTTCACTACACTAGAGTCACCAGGTCCTTCACTACACTAGAGTCACCAGGTCCTTCACTACACTAGAGTCACCAGGTCCTTCACTACACTAGAGTCACCAGGTCCTTCACTACACTAGAGTCACCAGGTCCTTCACTACACTAGAGTCACCAGGTCCCTTCACTACACTAGAGTCACCAGGTCCTTCACTACACTAGAGTCACCAGGTCCTTCACTACACTAGAGTCACCAGGTCCTTCACTACACTAGAGTCCACCAGTCCTTCACTACCATAGAGTCCAGGTCCTTCACTACACTAGAGTCACCAGGTCCTTCACTACACTAGAGTCACCAGGTCCTTCACTACACTAGAGTCACCAGGTCCTCACTACACTAGAGTCACCAGGTCCTTCACTACACTAGAGTCACCAGGTCCTTCACTACACTAGAGTCACCAGGTCCTTCACTACACTAGAGTCCACCAGGTCCTTCACTACACTAGAGTCACCAGTCTTCACTACACTAGAGTCACCAGGTCCTTCACTACACTAGAGTCACCAGGTCCTTCACTACCTAGATCACCAGTCCTCACTACACTAGAGTCACCAGGTCCTTCACTACACTAGAGTCACCAGGTCCTTCACTACACTAGAGTCACCAGGTCCTTCACTACACTAGAGTCACCAGGTCCTTCACTACACTAGAGTCACCAGGTCCTTCACTACACTAGAGTCACCAGGTCCTTCACTACACTAGAGTCACCAGGTCCTTCACTACACTAGAGTCACCAGGTCCTTCACTACACTAGAGTCACCAGGTCCTTCACTACACTAGAGTCACCAGGTCCTTCACTACACTAGAGTCACCAGGTCCTTCACTACACTAGAGTCACCAGGTCCTTCACTACACTAGAGTCACCAGGTCCTTCACTACACTAGAGTCACCAGGTCCTTCACTACACTAGAGTCACCAGGTCCTTCACTACACTAGAGTCACCAGGTCCTTCACTACACTAGAGTCACCAGGTCCTTCACTACACTAGAGTCACCAGGTCCTTCACTACACTAGAGTCACCAGGTCCTTCACTACACTAGAGTCACCAGGTCCTTCACTACACTAGAGTCACCAGGTCCTTCACTACACTAGAGTCACCAGGTCCTTCACTACACTAGAGTCACCAGGTCCTTCACTACACTAGAGTCACCAGGTCCTTCACTACACTAGAGTCACCAGGTCCTTCACTACACTAGAGTCACCAGGTCCTTCACTACACTAGAGTCACCAGGTCCTTCACTACACTAGAGTCACCAGGTCCTTCACTACACTAGAGTCACCAGGTCCTTCACTACACTAGAGTCACCAGGTCCTTCACTACACTAGAGTCACCAGGTCCTTCACTACACTAGAGTCACCAGGTCCTTCACTACACTAGAGTCACCAGGTCCTTCACTACACTAGAGTCACCAGGTCCTTCACTACACTTAGAGTCACCAGGTCCTTCACTACACTAGAGTCACCAGGTCCTTCACTACACTAGAGTCACCAGGTCCTTCACTACACTAGAGTCACCAGGTCCTTCACTACACTAGAGTCACCAGGTCCTTCACTACACTAGAGTCACCAGGTCCTTCACTACACTAGAGTCACCAGGTCCTTCACTACACTAGAGTCACCAGGTCCTTCACTACACTAGAGTCACCAGGTCCTTCACTACACTAGAGTCACCAGGTCCTTCACTACACTAGAGTCACCAGGTCCTTCACTACACTAGAGTCACCAGGTCCTTCACTACACTAGAGTCACCAGGTCCTTCACTACACTAGAGTCACCAGGTCCTTCACTACACTAGAGTCACCAGGTCCTTCACTACACTAGAGTCACCAGGTCCTTCACTACACTAGAGTCACCAGGTCCTTCACTACACTAGAGTCACCAGGTCCTTCACTACACTAGAGTCACCAGGTCCTTCACTACACTAGAGTCACCAGGTCCTTCACTACACTAGAGTCACCAGGTCCTTCACTACACTAGAGTCACCAGGTCCTTCACTACACTAGAGTCACCAGGTCCTTCACTACACTAGAGTCACCAGGTCCTTCACTACACTAGAGTCACCAGGTCCTTCACTACACTAGAGTCACCAGGTCCTTCACTACACTAGAGTCACCAGGTCCTTCACTACACTAGAGTCACCAGGTCCTTCACTACACTAGAGTCACCAGGTCCTTCACTACACTAGAGTCACCAGGTCCTTCACTACACTAGAGTCACCAGGTCCTTCACTACACTAGAGTCACCAGGTCCTTCACTACACTAGAGTCACCAGGTCCTTCACTACACTAGAGTCACCAGGTCCTTCACTACACTAGAGTCACCAGGTCCTTCACTACACTAGAGTCACCAGGTCCTTCACTACACTAGAGTCACCAGGTCCTTCACTACACTAGAGTCACCAGGTCCTTCACTACACTAGAGTCACCAGGTCCTTCACTACACTAGAGTCACCAGGTCCTTCACTACACTAGAGTCACCAGGTCCTTCACTACACTAGAGTCACCAGGTCCTTCACTACACTAGAGTCACCAGGTCCTTCACTACACTAGAGTCACCAGGTCCTTCACTACACTAGAGTCACCAGGTCCTTCACTACACTAGAGTCACCAGGTCCTTCACTACACTAGAGTCACCAGGTCCTTCACTACACTAGAGTCACCAGGTCCTTCACTACACTAGAGTCACCAGGTCCTTCACTACACTAGAGTCACCAGGTCCTTCACTACACTAGAGTCACCAGGTCCTTCACTACACTAGAGTCACCAGGTCCTTCACTACACTAGAGTCACCAGGTCCTTCACTACACTAGAGTCACCAGGTCCTTCACTACACTAGAGTCACCAGGTCCTTCACTACACTAGAGTCACCAGGTCCTTCACTACACTAGAGTCACCAGGTCCTTCACTACACTAGAGTCACCAGGTCCTTCACTACACTAGAGTCACCAGGTCCTTCACTACACTAGAGTCACCAGGTCCTTCACTACACTAGAGTCACCAGGTCCTTCACTACACTAGAGTCACCAGGTCCTTCACTACACTAGAGTCACCAGGTCCTTCACTACACTAGAGTCACCAGGTCCTTCACTACACTAGAGTCACCAGGTCCTTCACTACACTAGAGTCACCAGGTCCTTCACTACACTAGAGTCACCAGGTCCTTCACTACACTAGAGTCACCAGGTCCTTCACTACACTAGAGTCACCAGGTCCTTCACTACACTAGAGTCACCAGGTCCTTCACTACACTAGAGTCACCAGGTCCTTCACTACACTAGAGTCACCAGGTCCTTCACTACACTAGAGTCACCAGGTCCTTCACTACACTAGAGTCACCAGGTCCTTCACTACACTAGAGTCACCAGGTCCTTCACTACACTAGAGTCACCAGGTCCTTCACTACACTAGAGTCACCAGGTCCTTCACTACACTAGAGTCACCAGGTCCTTCACTACACTAGAGTCACCAGGTCCTTCACTACACTAGAGTCACCAGGTCCTTCACTACACTAGAGTCACCAGGTCCTTCACTACACTAGAGTCACCAGGTCCTTCACTACACTAGAGTCACCAGGTCCTTCACTACACTAGAGTCACCAGGTCCTTCACTACACTAGAGTCACCAGGTCCTTCACTACACTAGAGTCACCAGGTCCTTCACTACACTAGAGTCACCAGGTCCTTCACTACACTAGAGTCACCAGGTCCTTCACTACACTAGAGTCACCAGGTCCTTCACTACACTAGAGTCACCAGGTCCTTCACTACACTAGAGTCACCAGGTCCTTCACTACACTAGAGTCACCAGGTCCTTCACTACACTAGAGTCACCAGGTCCTTCACTACACTAGAGTCACCAGGTCCTTCACTACACTAGAGTCACCAGGTCCTTCACTACACTAGAGTCACCAGGTCCTTCACTACACTAGAGTCACCAGGTCCTTCACTACACTAGAGTCACCAGGTCCTTCACTACACTAGAGTCACCAGGTCCTTCACTACACTAGAGTCACCAGGTCCTTCACTACACTAGAGTCACCAGGTCCTTCACTACACTAGAGTCACCAGGTCCTTCACTACACTAGAGTCACCAGGTCCTTCACTACACTAGAGTCACCAGGTCCTTCACTACACTAGAGTCACCAGGTCCTTCACTACACTAGAGTCACCAGGTCCTTCACTACACTAGAGTCACCAGGTCCTTCACTACACTAGAGTCACCAGGTCCTTCACTACACTAGAGTCACCAGGTCCTTCACTACACTAGAGTCACCAGGTCCTTCACTACACTAGAGTCACCAGGTCCTTCACTACACTAGAGTCACCAGGTCCTTCACTACACTAGAGTCACCAGGTCCTTCACTACACTAGAGTCACCAGGTCCTTCACTACACTAGAGTCACCAGGTCCTTCACTACACTAGAGTCACCAGGTCCTTCACTACACTAGAGTCACCAGGTCCTTCACTACACTAGAGTCACCAGGTCCTTCACTACACTAGAGTCACCAGGTCCTTCACTACACTAGAGTCACCAGGTCCTTCACTACACTAGAGTCACCAGGTCCTTCAATACACTAGAGTCACCAGGTCCTTCACTACACTAGAGTCACCAGGTCCTTCACTACACTAGAGTCACCAGGTCCTTCCACTACACTAGAGTCACCAGGTTCCTTCACTACACTAGAGTCACCAGGTCCTTCACTCACACTTTAGAGTCAACCAGGTCCTTCACTACACTAGATCACCAGGTCCTCACTACACTAGAGTCAACCAGGTCCTTCACTACAACTAGAGTCACAAGGTTCCTTCACTACACTAGAGGTCACCAGGTCCTTCACTACACTAGAGTCACCAGGGTCCTTCACTACACTTAGAGTCACCAGGTCCTTCCACTACACTAGAGTCACCAGGTCCTTCCACTACCACTAGAAGTCACCAGGTCCTTCACTACACTAGAGTCACCAGGTCCTTCACTACACTAGAGTCACCACGTCCTTCACTACACTAGAGTTCACCATGTCCTTCACTACACCTAGAGTCACACAGGTCTCATTAACTACACTAGAGTCACCAGGTCCTTCACTACACTAGAGGTCACCAGCGTCCTTCACTACACTCGAGTCACCAGGGTCCTTCCACTACACTAGAGTCACCAGGTCCTTCACTACACTAGAGTCACCAGTTCCTTCACTACCACTAGAGTCACAGGTCCTTCACTACACTAGAGTCACCAGGTCCTTCACTACACTAGAGTCACCAGGTCCTTCACTACACTAGAGTCACCAGGTCCTTCACTACACTAGAGTCACCAGGTCCTTCACTACACTAGAGTCACCAGGTCCTTCACTACACTTAGAGTCACCAGGTCCTTCACTACACTAGAGTCACCAGGTCCTTCACTACACTAGAGTCACCAGGTCCTTCACTACACTAGAGTCACCAGGTCCTTCACTACACTAGAGTCACCAGGTCCTTCACTACACTAGAGTCACCAGGTCCTTCACTACACTACCCGTACACTAGAGTCACCAGGTCCTTCACTACACTAGAGTCACCAGGTCCTTCACTACACTAGAGTCACCAGGTCCTTCACTACACTAGAGTCACCAGGTCCTTCACTACACTAGAGTCACCAGGTCCTTCACTACACTAGAGTCACCAGGTCCTTCACTACACTAGAGTCACCAGGTCCTTCACTACACTAGAGTCACCAGGTCCTTCACTACACTAGAGTCACCAGGTCCTTCACTACACTAGAGTCACCAGGTCCTTCACTACACTAGAGTCACCAGGTCCTTCACTTACACTAGAGTCACCAGGTCCTTCACTACACTAGAGTTCACCAGGTCCTTCACTACACTAGAGTCACCAGGTCCTTCACTACACTAGAGTCACCAGGTCCTTCACTACACTAGAGTCACCAGGTCCTTCACTTACACTAGAGTCACCAGGTCCTTCACTACACTAGAGTCACCAGGTCCTTCACTACACTAGAGTCACCAGGTCCTTCACTACACTAGAGTCACCAGGTCCTTCACTACACTAGAGTCACCAGGTCCTTCACTACACTAGAGTCACCAGGTCCTTCACTACACTAGAGTCACCAGGTCCTTCACTACACTAGAGTCACCAGGTCCTTCACTACACTAGAGTCACCAGGTCCTTCACTACACTAGAGTCACCAGGTCCTTCACTACACTAGTCACCAGGTCCTTCACTACACTAGAGTCACCAGGTCCTTCACTACACTAGAGTCACCAGGTCCTTCACTACACTTGAGTCACCAGGTCCTTCACTACACTAGAGTCACCAGGTCCTTCATTACACTAGAGTCACCAGGTCCTTCATTACACTAGAGTCACCAGGTCCTTCACTACACTAGAGTCACCAGGTCCTTCACTACACTAGAGTCACCAGGTCCTTCACTACACTAGTCACCAGGTCCTTCACTACAACTTCCATATTGCTATGATAATATAACAACACTCAGGAGCTCCGGTTAACACACCCTCTCACTGAGACTATCTGCGCCTGACTGTCTCAGGCGCAGATAGTCTATGGGAAGAGGTACCTATGGGAAGATAGTACCTATGGGAAGAGGTACGTCAGCTGAAACAACATCGGGAAGAAACGAAGGAGGAGACCAATATTAAAAAGACCTCGTCGTGGAAAGTCGTAAAGGACAGGGATCTTAAGAAGACCTTGACAAGGCCGCCTACAGACGCCCTATAACGACTTCATATTCATTTGCCGTGTTGGAAGACGAGTGCTGTGGTGAGCCTGCAGTTCACTCAAAAGGGAAATCAACGAAGCGCAGGCCCCTCAAAGTACTCAGAAAGTAAAGGAGGTACCTAAGCGAATTTTGATTGTGGGAGACTCCCAGGTGAGGTATTTAGACAGAAGGTTTTGTGCTAAAGATAAGGAGAACAGGTTAAGGGTTTGCTATCCGGGAGCTGGAATTGGTGATATTATAAACAACATGAATGATATTATGACTGGAAATGGGAACAATCCCATTATTTGCATTAGCGCAGGAGGTAATGATATTGGTCGAGTTAGGAGTGAGGAACTGATTCAGAGGTATAAAACAGCCATAGAATTAGTTAGGAGCTCGTTGGAACCAGTGGTTGGAGGCGTTTGTTTGGGTTTAAACTGTTAGCAGGTAGTGGTATGGGAATTGATAGGGAGGAAGGAGGTAATAAAAGTATGTGTTTGTTGGAGAAAGAAATTGGCAAAATGATCAGGGAAAGAATAAAAAAAAAAATAGGGTCTCAAAATATCGATACACTTAGGGTACATTACACTAACAGTTGAAGTCTAAGAAACAAAATAAACGAATTAAATAATCTTGTCTATTTGAAAGGCTAAGAGTTAGGGGTGAATTGACAGAGGTATACAAGGGGATGAATGGACATTGCAAAGGGGATATTAATAGGGTATTAAAAGTAACAACACAAGACAGAACACGAAACAATTGGTATAAGTTGAATAAGTTTAGATTTAGGAAAGACTTGGATAAATACTGGTTCGGTAACAGGGTTGTTGATTTATGGAACCAATTACCGCATAACGTGGTGAAAGTGGGGTCCCTCGATTGTTTCAAGCGTGGGTTGGACATGTATATGAGTGGGATTGGGTGGTTATAGATAGGAGCTGCCTCATATGGGCCAATAGGCCTTCTGCAATTATCTTTGTTCTTATGTTCTTAAGAACATACGAGGGCTGGGGTTGTTGGAAGGATTAGTAAATGATTTGGTGAGTTTGGTTGGAGCTCTGAGAGCAGAGATGGATTCGCTGAGGGAGGAGGTACGACGGCTGAGACTTCGAGAGGAAACGAAGGAGGAGACCAGTGTTGACGAGACCTCATCGTGGAGAGTAGTGAAAGACAGGGGTCTTAAGAATACCTTGACAAGGCCGCCTACAGACGCCCTAAGGACGGCAAATTCATTTGCCGTGTTGAAGGACGAGTAATGTAGTGCGCCGGCAGCAAGGAAATCAGCGAGGAACGGCGGAGCGCAGGCCCCTCAGGCTGCTCAGAAAGTTAAGGCGGTACCGAAGCGAATTTTGGTTGTGGGAGGGATTCCCAGGTGAGGTATTTACTAGAGGTATTTACTGTATTTACTAAAGAGGAACTTAACAATATGCCTTCAGCCGAACAAGTCTATGTGGGTGGGGACGAGGACAGGTTGACGAGTTTAGCAGTTACCAGGGAGGATGTTCTTAAACAAATAGTAAAACTCAAACCAAACAAATCCCCAGGGCCGGATGAAGTGTTTGCTAGGGTGCTTAAAGAATGCAAAGAGGAGCTTTGTGACCCACTGTCAACCATATTTAATAAATCAATAGAGTCAGGCAGAGTGCCAGAGTTTTGGAAAGTTGCTAATGTGATACCAGTTTTTAAGAAAGGAGATAGATCACTTGCGTCTAACTATCGACCAATTAGCCTAACGTCTATTGTGGGAAAGTTACTCGAATCTATAATAGCAAATAAAATTCGTCTTCATCTTGAAAAACATAAATTAATAATTGAGTCGCAACATGGTTTTATAAATGGCCGTTCATGTTTAACAAATTTGTTATCTTTTTATTCTAGCATTGTTGAGGCAGTTGATAGTGGTAAGGATTGCGATGTTGTATACCTTGACTTTAGCAAAGCTTTTGATACAGTGCCACATGAAAGACTGATTAAAAAAATAGAGTCTCATGGTATTGGGGGTGCTATATTAAGCTGGATTAGGGCATGGCTATACCAAAGGAAACAGAGAGTTAGTATAAATGGAATCAAGTCAGAGTGGGAAAATGTTGTAAGTGGAGTGCCTCAAGGCTCTGTCCTGGGACCTCTGTTGTTTATAATATATATAAATGATTTAGATTCAGGTTTGAGTAGCAACATTTGCAAATTTGCCGATGATACGAAAATCGGTAGGGAAATTAATTCGGAGGAGGACTCACTATCACTTCAAGTTGATCTAGATAGGGTTTTGAAATGGTCAAAGGATTGGCAGATGCAGTTTAATGCTGATAAATGTAAAGTTCTGAGGTTAGGTAATGATGATAGAGTTACAAGATACGAGCTAGATGGTGTTGTGATTGCGAAGTCGGATTGCGAAAGGGATCTGGGAGTTATGATTAGTAAAAATTTAAAACAAAAGGATCAATGCATAAATGTTCGTAATAAGGCAAATCGGACACTTGGATTTATTAATCGCAGCGTTAGTAACAAGACACCTGGTGTGGTTCTCAAGCTATATCTTGCTCTAGTTAGGCCCCATTTAGATTATGCAGTTCAGTTTTGGTCGCCATATTATAGAATGGATATAAATTCACTTGAACATGTCCAGCGTAGGATGACTAAGTTAATTCCCCAAATTAGAAATCTTTCATATGAAGAAAGATTAACAAAGCTTAAGTTGCATTCACTGGAAAGGCGAAGAGTTAGGGGTGACATGATAGAGGTTTACAAGTGGATGAATGGACATAACCGGGGGGATATTAATAGGGTATTAAAAGTATCAACACAGGACAGAACACGAAACAATGGATATAAATTGGATAAGTTTAGATTTAGGAAAGACTTGGGTAAATACTGGTTCAGTAACAGGGTTGTTGATTTGTGGAACCAATTGCCGCGTAACATTGTGGAGGTGGGGTCCCTCGATTGTTTCAAGCACGGGTTGGACAAGTATATGAGTGGGATTGGGTGGTTATAGAATAGGAGCTGCCTCGTATGGGCCAATAGGCCTTCTGCAGTTACCTTTGTTCTTATGTTCTTATGTTCTTAGGTATTTAGACAGAACGTTTTGTGCCAGAGATAGGGGGAACAGATTAAGGGTTTGCTATCCGGGAGCTGGAATTGGTGATATTGTTGGAAACATGAATGATATTATGACGGGAAATGGGAACAAACCCATTATTTGTATTAGTGCAGGGGGTAATGATGTTGGGCGAGTTAGGAGTGAGGAACTAATACAGAGATTTAGGACAGCCATTGAATTAGTTAGGAGCAAGGGAGGAATCCTGATCATAAGTGGCATTCTTCCAAGAAAGGGAGTGGGAAATGAATGGATGTCGAGGGCACTTGGTGTCAATTGCCGGCTGGCAAGATATTGCAAATCAAATGCAATATCTTTCATAGACAACTGGGAACGCTTCTATGGAAGAAATGAAATGTATGCTCGTGATGGGGTGCATCTATCGAGGGCTGGGGTTGTTGCGAACTCGTTGGAAGAAGTGGTTAGAGGTGTTTGTTTGGGTTTAAACTGTTAGTAGATAGAGGTATGGGAATTGATTTGGAAGAAGGAGGTAATAAAAGTATGTGTTCGTGGGAGAAAAGAATTGGCAAAATGATCAGGGAAAGAAAAGGGCCTCAAAATAACAATTCACTTAGGATATATTACACTAACAGTAGAAGTCTAAGAAATAAAATTAATGAATTAAATGTTCTTGTCTGCACAGAAAAAACAGATATTATTGCACTTACCGAAACGTGGATGAATGTAGAAAATAGAGAACTATTAGCTGAATATCAGATAAATGGATTTAAACTATTTCACACAGATAGATATATTAGACGAGGAGGGGGAGTAGCCATATATGTTAGGGACAATTTGAAATAAGAACATAACATAAGAACATAAGAACAAAGGTAACTGCAGAAGGCCTATTGGCCCATTCGAGGCAGCTCCTATTCTATAACCACCCAATCCCACTCATATACTTGTCCAACCCGCGCTTGAAACAATCGAGGGACCCCACCTCCACCACGTTACGCGGCAATTGGTTCCACAAATCAACAACCCTGTTACTGAACCAGTATTTACCCAAGTCTTTCCTAAATCTAAACTTATCCAATTTATACCCCATTATTTCGTGTTCTGTCCTGTGTTGATACTTTTAATACCCTATTAATATCCCCCTTGTTATGTCCATTCACCCACTTGTAAACCTCTATCATGTCACCCCTAACTCTTCGCCTTTCCAGTGAATGCAACTTAAGCTTTGTTAATCTTTCTTCATATGAAAGATTTCTAATTTGGGGAATTAACTTAGTCATCCTACGCTGGACACGTTCAAGTGAATTTATATCCATTCTATAATATGGCGACCAAAACTGAACTGCATAATCTAAATGGGGCCTAACTAGAGCAAGATATAAGAACATAAGAACAAAGGCAACTGCAGAAGACCTGTTGGCCCATACGAGGCAGCTCCTATTCTATAACCACCCAATCCCACTCATATACTTGTCCAACCCGTGCTTGAAACAATCGAGGGACCCCACCTCCACAATGTTACGCGGCAATTGGTTCCACAAATCAACAACCCTGTTACTGAACCAGTATTTACCCAAGTCTTTCCTAAATCTAAACTTATCCAATTTATACCCATTGTTTCGTGTTCTGTCCTGTGTTGATACTTTTAATACCCTATTAATATCCCCCCGGTTATGTCCATTCATCCACTTGTAAACCTCTATCATGTCACCCCTAACTCTTCGCCTTTCCAGTGAATGCAACTTAAGCTTTGTTAATCTTTCTTCATATGAAAGATTTCTAATTTGGGGAATTAACTTAGTCATCCTACGCTGGACACGTTCAAGTGAATTTATATCCATTCTATAATATGGCGACCAAAACTGAACTGCATAATCTAAATGGGGCCTAACTAGAGCAAGATATAGCTTGAGAACCACACCAGGTGTCTTGTTACTAACGCTGCGATTAATAAATCCAAGTGTCCGATTTGCCTTATTACGAACATGTATGCATTGATCCTTTTGTTTTAAATTCTTACTAATCATAACTCCCAGATCCCTTTCGCAATCCGACTTCGCAATCACAACACCATCTAGCTCGTATCTTGTAACTCTATCATCATTACCTAACCTCAGAACTTTACATTTATCAGCATTAAACTGCATCTGCCAATCCTTTGACCATTTCAAAACCCTATCTAGATCAACTTGAAGTGATAGTGAGTCCTCCTCCGAATTAATTTCCCTACCGATTTTCGTATCATCGGCAAATTTGCAAATGTTGCTACTCAAACCTGAATCTAAATCATTTATATATATTATAAACAACAGAGGTCCCAGGACAGAGCCTTGAGGCACTCCGCTTACAACATTTTCCCACTCTGACTTGATTCCATTTATACTAACTCTCTGTTTCCTTTGGTATAGCCATGCCCTAATCCAGCTTAATATAGCACCCCCAATACCATGAGACTCTATCTTTTTAATCAGTCTTTCATGTGGCACTGTACCAAAAGCTTTGCTAAAGTCAAGGTATACAACATCGCAATCCTTACCACTATCAACTGCCTCAACAATGCTAGAATAAAAAGATAACAAATTTGTTAAACATGAACGGCCATTTATAAAACCATGTTGAGACTCAATTATTAATTTATGTTTTTCAAGATGAAGACGAATTTTATTTGCTATTATAGATTCGAGTAACTTTCCCACAATAGACGTTAGGCTAATTGGTCGATAGTTAGACGCAAGTGATCTATCTCATTTCTTAAAAACTGGTATCACATTAGCAACTTTCCAAAACTCTGGCACTCTGCCTGACTCTATTGATTTATTAAATATGGTTGACAGTGGGTCACAAAGCTCCTCTTTGCATTCTTTAAGCACCCTGGCAAACACTTCATCCGGCCCTGGGGATTTGTTTGGTTTGAGTTTTACAATTTGTTTAAGAACATCCTCCCTGGTAACTGCTAAACTCGTCAACCTGTCCTCGTCCCCACCCACATAGACTTGTTCAGCTGAAGGCATATTGTTAAGTTCCTCTTTAGTAAATACAGATACAAAATATTTATTAAAAATACTACTCATCTCTTCATCACTATCTGTTATTTGACCTGTATCAGTTTTTAATGGACCTATCCTTTCCCTAGTCTTAGTACGATATAACTGAAAAAACCCTTTAGGATTTGTCTTTGCTTGCCCTGCTATGCGAACTTCATAGTTTCTTTTTGCTTTCCTTATCTCTTTTTTAACATTTCTAACCAGTTAAGAACATAAGAACATAAGAACAAAGGTAACTGCAGAAGGCCTATTGGCCCATACGAGGCAGCTCCTATTCTATAACCACCCAATCCCACTCATATACTTGTCCAACCCGCGCTTGAAACAATCGAGGGACCCCACCTCCACCACGTTACGCGGCAATTGGTTCCACAAATCTACAACCCTGTTACTGAACCAGTATTTACCCAAGTCTTTCCTAAATCTAAACTTATCCAATTTATACCCATTGTTTCGTGTTCTGTCCTGTGTTGATACTTTTAATACCCTATTAATATCCCCCTTGTTATGTCCATTCACCCACTTAGTAAACCTCTATCATGTCGCCCCTAACTCTTCGCCTTTCCAGTGAATGCAACTTAAGCTTTGTTAATCTTTCTTCATATGAAAGATTTCTAATTTGGGGAATTAACTTAGTCATCCTACGCTGGACACGTTCAAGTGAATTTATATCCATTCTATAATATGGCGACCAAAACTGAACTGCATAATCTAAATGGGGCCTAACTAGAGCAAGATATAGCTTGAGAACCACACCAGGTGTCTTGTTACTAACGCTGCGATTAATAAATCCAAGTGTCCGATTTGCCTTATTACGAACATTTATGCATTGATCCTTTTGTTTTAAATTCTTACTAATCATAACTCCCAGATCCCTTTCGCAATCCGACTTCGCAATCACAACACCATCTAGCTCGTATCTTGTAACTCTATCATCATTACCTAACCTCAGAACTTTACATTTATCAGCATTAAACTGCATCTGCCAATCCTTTGACCATTTCAAAACCCTATCTAGATCAACTTGAAGTGATAGTGAGTCCTCCTCCGAATTAATTTCCCTACCGATTTTCGTATCATCGGCAAATTTGCAAATGTTGCTACTCAAACCTGAATCTAAATCATTTATATATATTATAAACAACAGAGGTCCCAGGACAGAGCCTTGAGGCACTCCACTTACAACATTTTCCCACTCTGACTTGATTCCATTTATACTAACTCTCTGTTTCCTTTGGTATAGCCATGCCCTAATCCAGCTTAATATAGCACCCCCAATACCATGAGACTCTATTTTTTTAATCAGTCTTTCATGTGGCACTGTATCAAAAGCTTTGCTAAAGTCAAGGTATACAACATCGCAATCCTTACCACTATCAACTGCCTCAACAATGCTAGAATAAAAAGATAACAAATTTGTTAAACATGAACGGCCATTTATAAAACCATGTTGCGACTCAATTATTAATTTATGTTTTTCAAGATGAAGACGAATTTTATTTGCTATTATAGATTCGAGTAACTTTCCCACAATAGACGTTAGGCTAATTGGTCGATAGTTAGACGCAAGTGATCTATCTCCTTTCTTAAAAACTGGTATTACATTAGCAACTTTCCAAAACTCTGGCACTCTGCCTGACTCTATTGATTTATTAAATATGGTTGACAGTGGGTCACAAAGCTCCTCTTTGCATTCTTTAAGCACCCTAGCAAACACTTCATCCGGCCCTGGGATTTGTTTGGTTTGAGTTTTACTATTTGTTTAAGAACATCCTCCCTGGTAACTGCTAAACTCGTCAACCTGTCCTCGTCCCCACCCACATAGACTTGTTCGGCTGAAGGCATATTGTTAAGTTCCTCTTTAGTAAATACAGATACAAAATATTTATTAAAAATACTACTCATCTCTTCATCACTATCTGTTATTTGACCTGTCTCAGTTTTTATTGGACCTATCCTTTCCCTAGTCTTAGTACGATATAACTGAAAAAACCCTTTAGGATTTGACAAAATCATTTGTCAGTTGTACGAATTCCTGTTCTAAAGTGACCTCCCCATTTTTAATCCTTTTGTACCAAGCTCTCTTTTTACCTATAAGGTTCTTCAAATTCTTTGTTATCCACTTTGGGTCATTAGTATTCGATCTATTCAATTTGTATGGTATACTACGTTCCTGTGCTTTGTTTAGAATATTCTTAAATAAGTTATATATTGAATCCACATCGAAATCCCCATTTAAGTCACCTATCGCTGGGTTCATGTCTCGCTCCAAGACCGGCCCACACCCCATACCCAAGACTTTCCAATCAATTTGACCCAAAAAATTTCTTAGGCTATTAAAATCAGCTTTTCGAAAATCTGGCACTTTAACAGAATTTTCTCCTACTGGTCTATTCCATTCTATGCTAAATCTGATTTCTTTGTGATCACTGTTCCCTAGCTCACTCCCTATTTCGATGTCATTAATTTGCGTTTCCCTGTTAGTTAACACTAAATCTAAAATATTATTTTCCCGTGTTGGTTCCTTAATGTGTTGCGTAAGAAAGCAATCGTCAATTAATTCTAGAAAATCTTCTGCTTCACTATTCCCTGTTTTGTTCAACCAGTTTATTCCGCTAAAATTAAAGTCACCCATGACATAAATACTGTAAGATCTAGATGCTCTAGATATTTCATCCCATAGGTGCTTTGCTTCCATTCTGTCTAAATTTGGTGGCCTATATATTACTCCTATTATAATATTATTAGCTTTTTCGTTTAATTCTATCCAAATAGATTCTGTGTGTGGCTCTGTTTTGATTCCCTCTTTGAGACTACATTTCAAATTGTCCCTAACATATATGGCTACTCCACCTCCTCGTCTAATATATCTATCTGTGTGAAATAGTTTAAATCCGTATATTTGATATTCAGCTAATAGTTCTCTATTTTCTACATTCATCCACGTTTCGGTAAGTGTAGTCTCAAAGAGGGAATCAAAACTGAGCCACACACAGAAACTATTTGGATAGAATTAAACGAAAAAGCAAATAATATTATAATAGGAGCTATATAGGCCACCAAATTTAGACAGAATTGAAGCAAAGCATCTATGGTATGAAATATCTTGAGCATCTAGATCTAACAGTATTTAAGTCATGGGTGACTTTAATTTTAGTGGAATAAACTGGGTGAACAAAACAGGGAATAGTGACGCAGAAGATTTTCTAGAATTAACTGACGATTGCTTTCTTACGCAACACATTAAGGAACCAATGCGGGAAAATAATATTTTAGATTTAGTGTTAACTAACAGGGAAACACAAATTAATGTCATCGAAATAGGGAGTGAGCTAGGGAACAGTGATCACAAAGTTATCAGATTTAGCATCGAATGGAATAGACCTGTAGGAGAAAATTCTGTTAAAGTGCCAGATTTTTGAAAAGCTGATTTTAATAGCCTAAGAAATTTTTTGGGTCAAATAGATTGGAAAGTCTTGGGTATGGGGTGTGGGCCGGTCTTAGAGCGAGACATGAACCCAGCGACAGGTGACGTAAAAGGGGATTTCGATGTAGATTTAATATATAACTTATTTAGGAATATTCTAAACAAAGCACAGGAACGTAGTATACCATACAAATTGAATAGATCGAATACTAATGACCCAAAGTGGATAACAAATAATTTAAAGAACCTTATAGGTAAAAGGAGAGCTTGGTACAAAAGGATTAAGAATGGGGAAGTCAGGTTAGAACAGGAATTCATACAACTGGTTAGAAATGTTAAAAAAGAGATTAGGAGAGCAAAAAGAAACTATGAAGTTCGCATAGCAGAGCAAGCAAAGTCAAATCCTAAAGGTTTTTTTCAGTTATATCGAACTAAGACTAGGGAAAGGATAGGTCCATTAAAATCTGAGACAGGTCAAATATCGGATAATGACAAGGAGATGAGTAGTATTTTTAACAAATATTTAATATCTGTATTTACTAAAGAAGAACTTAACAATATGCCTTCAGCCGAACAAGTCTATGTGGATAGGGATGAGGACAGGTTGACTAGTTTAGCAGTTACCAGGGAGGATGTAATTAAACAATTAGAAAAACTAAAACCAAACAAATCCCCAGGGCCGGATGAAGTGTTTGCCAGGGTGCTTAAAGAATGCAAAGAGGAGCTTTCCGAGCCACTGTCTACCATATTTAATAAATCAATAGAGTCAGGCAGAGTGCCAGAGTCATGGAAGGTTGCTAATGTGGTACCAATTTTTAAGAAAGGAGATAGATCACCTGCGTCAAACTATCGGCCAATTAGCCTAACGTCTATTGTGGGAAAGTTACTTGAATCAATAATTGCAAATACAATTCGTCTCCATCTTGAAAAACGCAAATTAATAAATGAGTCGCAACATGGTTTTACAAATGGCCGTTCATGTTTAACAAATTTGCTAACTTTTTATTCTAGCATAGTTGAGGCAGTTGATAGTGGTAAGGATTGTGATGTCGTGTACCTTGACTTTAGCAAAGCTTTTGATACAGTGCCACATGAAAGACTAATTAAAAAAGTAGAAGCTCATGGTATTGGGGCTGCTATATTAACTTGGATTAGGGCATGGCTATTCCAAAGGAAACAGAGAGTTAGTATAAATGGGGTTAAGTCAGAGTGGGATAATGTTGTTAGTGGAGTACCTCAGGGCTCTGTCCTGGGACCTCTGTTGTTTATAATATATATAAATGATTTAGATTCAAGTTTGAGTAGCAACATTTGCAAATTTGCCGATGATACGAAAATCGGTAGGGAAATTAATTCGGAGGAGGACTCACTATCACTTCAAGTTGATCTAGATAGGGTTTTGAAATGGTCAAATGATTGGCAAATGCAGTTTAATGCTGATAAATGTAAAGTTCTGAGGCTAGGTAATGATGATAGAGTTACAAGATACGAGCTAGATGGTGTTGAGACTGCGAAGTCGGATTGCGAAAGGGATCTGGCAGTTATGATTAATAAGAATTTAAAACAAAAGGATCAATGCATGAATGTTCTTAATAAGGCGAATAGGACACTGGGATTTATTAATCGAAGCGTTAGTAACAAGACACCTGGTGTGGTTCTTAAGCTATATCATGCACTGGTTAGGCCCCATTTAGATTATGCAGTTCAGTTTTGGTCGCCGTATTATAGAATGGATATAAATTCACTTGAACGTGTCCAACGTAGGATGACTAAGTTAATTCCCCAAATTAGAAATCTTTCATATGAAGAAAGATTAACAAAGCTTAAGCTGCATTCACTGGAAAGGCGAAGAGTTAGGGGTGACATGATAGAGGTTTACAAGTGGGTGAATGGACATAACAGGGGGGATATTAATAGGGTATTAAAAATATCAACACAAGACAGAACGCGAAACAATGGGTATAAATTGGATAAGTTTAGATTTAGGAAAGACTTGGGTAAATACTGGTTCAGTAACAGGATTGTTGATTTGTGGAACCAATTGCCGCGTAACGTGGTGGAGGTGGGGTCCCTCGATTGTTTCAAGCGCGGGTTGGACAAGTATATGAGTGGGATTGGGTGGTTATAGAATAGGAGCTGCCTCGTATGGGCCAATAGGCCTTCTGCAGTTACCTTTGTTCTTGTGTTGCTGTTGCGAACTCGTTGGAACCAGTGGTTAGAGGTGTTTGTTTGGGTTTAAACTGTTAGTAGATAGTGGTATATATTAAAAAGTCTTTCCTAAATCTAAACTTATCCAATTTATACCCATTGTTTCGTGTTCTGTCTTGTGTTGATACTTTTAATACCCTATTAATATCCCCTTTGTTATGTCCATTCACCCACTTGTAAACCTCTATCATGTCATCCCTAACTCTTCGCCTTTCCAGTGAATGCAACTTAAGCTTTGTTAATCTTTCTTCACATGAAAGATTTCTAATTTGGGGAATTAACTTAGTCATCCTACGCTGGACACGTTCAAGTGAATTTATATCCATTCTATAATATGGCGACCAAAACTGAACTGCATAATCTAAATGGGGCCTAACTAGAGCAAGATATAGCTTGAGAACCACACCAGGTGTCTTGTTACTAACGCTGCGATTAATAAATCCAAGTGTCCGATTTGCCTTATTACGAACATTTATGCATTGATCCTTTTGTTTTAAATTCTTACTAATCATAACTCCTAGATCCCTTTCGCAATTCGACTTCGCAATCTCAACACCATCTAGCTCGTATCTTGTGACCCTATCATCATTACCTAACCTCAGAACTTTACATTTATCAGCATTAAACTGCATCTGCCAATCCTTCGACCATTTCAAAACCCTATCTAGATCAACTTGAAGTGATAGCGAGTCCTCCTCCGAATTAATTTCCCTACCGATTTTCGTATCATCGGCAAATTTGCAAATGTTGCTACTCAAACCTGAATCTAAATCATTTATATATATTATAAACAACAGAGGTCCCATGACAGGGCCTTGAGGCACTCCACTTACAACATTTTCCCACTCTGACTTGACTCCATTTATACTTACTCTCCGTTTCCTTTGGTATAGCCCTGCGCTAATCCAGCTTAATATAGCACCCCCAATACCATGAGACTCTATTTTTTTAATCAGTCTTTCATGTGGCACTGTATCAAAAGCTTTGCTAATGTCAAGGTACACAACATCACAATCCTTACCACTATCAACTGCCTCAACTTTGCTGGAATAAAAAGTTAGTAAATTTGTTAAACATGAACGGCCATTTGTAAAACCATGTTGCGACTCATTTATTAATTTATGTTTTTCAAGATGGAGACGAATTGTATTTGCAATTATTGATTCAAGTAACTTTCCCACAATAGACGTTAGGCTAATTGGCCGATAGTTTGACGCAAGTGATCTATCTCCTTTCTTAAAAATTGATACCACATTAGCTACCTTCCATGACTCGGGCACTCTGCCTGACAAATTTATTTATTAAATATGGTAGACAATGGCTCGGAAAGCTCCTCTTTGCATTCTTTAAGCACCCTGGCAAACACTTCATCTGGCCCTGGTGATTTGTTTGGTTTTAGTTTTTCTAATTGTTTAATTACATTATTCCTGGTAACTGCTAAACTAGTCAACCTGTCCTCATCCCCACTCACATAGACTTGTTCGGCTGAAGGCATATTGTTAAGTTCTTTAGTATATACAGATATAAAATATTTGTTAAAAATACTACTCATCTCCTTGTCTTTATCCGTTATTTGACTTGTCTCAGATTTTAATGGACCTATCCTCTCCCTAGTCTTAGTTCGATATAACTGAAAAAAACTTTAGGATTTGACTCTGCTTGCCCTGCTATGCGAACTTCATAGTTTCTTTTTGCTTTCCTAATCTCTTTTTTAACATTTCTAACCAGTTGTATGAATTCCTGTTCTAAACTGACCTCCCCATTCTTAATCCTTTTGTACCAAGCTCTCTTTTTACCTATAAGGTAAAAAAGGTGTCCTATCCCCAAGACATTCCAATCTATTTGACACAAAAAATTTCTTAGGCTATTGAAATCAGCTTTTCGAAAATCAGGCACTTTAACAGAATTTTCTCCTACAGATCTATTCCATTCTATGTTAAATCTGATTTCTTTATGATCACTGTTCCGTAGCTCACTCTCTAGTTATAAATTAAAGCTGCATGGCATGGACCAATAGGCCTTCTGCAGTTGTCTATATTCTTATGCTCTTTTGTTCTTAAGCTGACTTATGTTCTTAAATATTTGCAATTATCGATTCAAGTAATTTTACCACAGTAGACGTTAGGCTAATTATAGTTCTTGATAATAAATTAGTTCTTGATAATAAAATAGTTTTTGATAATAAATTAGTACTTGATAATAAAATAGTTCTTGATAATAAATTAGTTATAGATAATAAATTAGTTATGAATAATAAATTAGTTCGTGATAATAAATTAGTTCTTGATAATAAATTGGGTCCTGATAATAAATTATTTTTTGATAATAAATTATTTTTTGATAATAAATTAGTTCTTGATATTAAATTGAATAGTTCTTGATAATAAATTGATTAATTCTTGATAATAAATTGATTAGTTCTTGATAATAAATTGATTAGTTCTTGATAATGAATTGATTAGTTCTTAATATTAAATGAATTAGTTCTGGATAATACATTAATTAGTTCTTGATAATAAATTGATTAGTTCTTGAAAATAAATTGATTAGTTATTGATAATAAATTGATTAATTCTTGATAATAAATTGATTAGTTCTTGATAAATAAATTGATTAGTTCTTGATAATAAATTGATTAGTTCTTGATGATATCAAGGTATTTAAAGCCAAAGAGTTTAAATTTATGCGTACATTATCGAAATCAGGTAAATAAAATATTGAGTTTGTTTCAAGAATTTTTATTCTAGAAAATTATTTTAAAATAATAACAACCCAGGCAGCATCAAACAGGCTTCACATGCACCTGACTCTCCAGGTATCTCACGTCACCTCCTCTTAGGGTGACCTATATATTAACCCGCAGACAAGAGAGACAACAACAACAACAAAAGAGAGCTGATAGCTTATTCATTTTCATTTTGGCGTGACATCTTTTACTGTCATAGTGACACTTTCCGAGACAATGGATACAATTCCTCAAGCTGATTATTTTCCTAGTCTTCCACGGTCGATCTTAACCGTCGTCAGGACTCTAGGTGAAGAATTTTCTGCGGACCAAATTTTAGAATTCATTAACACGTCAAAAGACAGTCTTAATGTATTGCATAATAACAATTCAACGATGTTATGCGCTTGCAAATTTCAGCTTGGAATTTTAGGTGCATTAACTCTTTCCTTTCGTACGCCTTCAGTTGTGATGACGGGGCAGTGGGAATTTTTGTCTTTTGGGAAATTATTGACCTAGCACGATATTTGGCGCCTGAAAATAGTACAAATTTAAGTGCACTCGAGTCTACCACATTAAAACCCTGGATACTAAAAATATTCACGGACCCGGAGATGTGCCCTAACCCGTACCTGCGTCTGAAAATGGTCTACTTAATCAGCCTTTGGCCAAAGAATTTCTTGCAGGATGCCACCTCGGGAATGCAAGCAGCTGCAGGACTATTAATCAATAGAAAATATATGAATTTTGATCATCTTATTCCAGAGGGCGATCGTATAACAATACCTATTAGCCTTATGGTTATGTTAATGTGCCTTGATCAATATGGCCACCTTGCTGCTATTGGTGCTGCAGCCGCAGATCAGATAAGGAGACTTAATGTAGGACCAGAAGTATCATTACTCTACAATCTAGTGCAGGTTCTAAAGCAAATGGCAGAAGCATCCCTAAATTTAAGCAAAATGGATGGTTTATATATGTCCGAGAAAACTTTCAATTTGTATTTAGCGTTTTTGGATTTACGGAAACTCAGGAGGGCTTATGAATCTCCTGGCCTTGTTAAGGTCGCTGCAGATACCCTAGTCACTATCACGGTTTCAATTGTTACAATTTACTCGAACTTACAAGATAACAAAGGAAGCAGATACATGACGCTCGTGTCTCGCTTAGATAATTGTTACAAAAACATATGTAAAAACAAAAATTTTAGATCATTGTCTCAGGTTCTGCGGCTTGATCACGCAGTGTCTGTCTTCCCTAAACAAGAAGGCAGTAGATTCCGGCATTTTCTTTCATCATTTCCCAGTACCAAGTCAGGAATCATCGGAGGAGATCCCGGAAGAGTTCAGAGACAGCGTGACGCAGGCGGTGATGGAGGCGCCGATACTGCTGCACTCGTCCAAGATGGTGATAGACGAGTCGACGCTGCTTCGCCTCCTGCTGGAGTCCCCCTCGGACCCCTTCACGCGGTGCCCTTTGGACCATGGCTCGTATAGTCGCCTTCCCGAACTCCAGGCGGACATTCTTGCATGGAAGAAAATACGAAAGTTTTGGAAACTCCAGGTGAACATTCTTGCATGTAAGAAAATACGAAAGTTTTGGAGTAATATAATTGATGGAAAAATCAACAAGGGATGAAAATGCTCAAGATGTTTGCTAACGCCGCCACCGTTTGCAGCTTTATCCGGACATGTTAATTAAGTTTACTGAATTAATGAATTTAACTCTGCAAGAAATTACTCTGGTCTATTTTTTAATATATTCAAATTTTGTCACACATTTGAATAAGTTGTGTATTTTCTTTTAACCAATAATAATAATACAAATATTTATTTAATAAAAAAATAATAATAAAAGCAGCAATTTATTAATAGCCTATTCTCAACTATTTATCATAAATTTTATATCCATTAGTCATGAAAATATCTACCAGAATCATTGAGGAAATTTATAAAACAAGTAAAAATAGGATTCTGAGAACGATATACTGGAAATTATACTTTCCTTTATTACAGATTCTAATCATTGTCATGCTGAAATGTTATTAAAACTAGAAAGATACGTATGGAACATATATTCATCTCTATACTCATAAATTTAATATGTGTAATAAACTTTAAAAAATCAACCATTACAATCAGGTATATTTTATATTGATCTTTGGCAACCTGATAAGTTATCTTGAGATGATTTCGGGGCTTTTTAGTGTCCCCGCGGCCCGGTCCTCGACCAGGCCTCCACCCCCAGGAAGCAGCCCGTGACAGCTGACTAACACCCAGGTACCTATTTTACTGCTAGGTAACAGGGGCATAGGGTGAAAGAAACTCTGCCCAATGTTTCTTGTCGGCACCTGGGATTGAACCCAGGATCACAAGTCCAGCGTGCTGTCCACTCGGCCGACCGGCTCCCCTAAAGATCTAAAGATAAACCTAAAGATCCTAGCTTTCTCAACCGTATGAACTCCTACATGCTAATTCCCATAATCACCAAACCAATCAGAATATCTGTAACTTCCCTTTGACATAAAACAACTTTATTCGTATACACGTAAATGAGAGACTGAACTCGGTAAAATCATAAATATTATATGGGTGGTTATAGAATAGGAGCCGCCTCGTATGGGCCAATAGGCCTTCTGCAGTTACCTTTGTTCTTATGTTCTTATGTAATGTTCGTAATAAGGCAAATCGGACACTTGGATTTATTAATCGCAGCGTTAGTAACAAGACACCTGGTGTGGTTCTCAAGCTATATCTTGCTCTGGTTAGGCCCCATTTAGATTATGCAGTTCAGTTTTGTTCGCCGTATTACAGAATGGATATAAATTCACTTGAACGTGTCCAGCGTAGGATGACTAAGTTAATTCCCCAAATTAGAAATCTTTCATATGAAGAAAGATTAACAAAGCTTAAGTTGCATTCACTGGAAAGGCGAAGAGTTAGGGGTGACATGATAGAGGTTTACAAGTGGGTGAATGGTCATAACAAAGGGGATATTAATAGGGTATTAAAAGTATCAACACAGGACAGAACACGAAACAATGGGTATAAATTGGATAAGTTTAGATTTAGGAAAGACTTGGGTAAATACTGGTTCAGTAACAGGGTTGTTGATTTGTGGAACCAATTGCCGCGTAACATTGTGGAGGTGGGGTCCCTCGATTGTTTCAAGCGCTGGTTGGATAAGTATATGGGTGGGATTGGGTGGTTATAGATAGGAGCTGCCTCGTATGGGCCAATAGGCCTTCTGCAGTTACCTTTGTTCTTATGTTCTTATAATAGAAAAACAATAATATAAATCATCTTGTGCCAACACTTCTTCACAAAACTCTGAGCATCTATTTTCGGTCCAGGACGGACCGAAACGTCGTCGTCCCTTCACTTTCTAGTGTGTGGTCTGGTCAACATATTTCAGCCACGTTATTGTGACTCATTATCTGCTTACTCCATTGTATTTACATGCAAGCTGATATTGATCCTGAACTAAATCTGCTGTCACAAATCTACAATAACCAGCATATTGATCATCACTGCTGCACTTATTACACAGTAAACCTTGCGAGAAACAAACTCCAAAATAACACTTGCCTATTAGTTTTCAACCAAAATGTCAGATAATTTGGTAAACATTTTGATAATATGAATGCACTACTCAGCACGAGGTACTAAACTATCGTTCATTATTTTAACAAAAACATAGCTAAAGACCATACCCAACTTTACAACTTAGCCAGTAATAAAGCAATTCACAACGGTAGGCCAAATAAAACAAGAGGTGGCTATTACCAATATACCTTTATTTGCAATAGTGTCATTAATGATAGAGAAGACTACTGTGAATATACCTATACTCAATTCTCTATTAAATTCCCGAAATCCACCTTGACTATTGGAACTATCTATAGATTTCCCAATATTAATATAACTGCACTCTCAGATAACTTAAGGAATCTTATATACAACAAGCTCAACAAAAATCATATCATTCTAGGAGGTGACTTCAATATTGATCTGTCAACAATATAGCCCTCAAGTCGATTATTTCCTAAACAGCATGAACTCCTGTATGCTAATCCCCACAATCACCAATCTCATCCTATTATAACTCAAACATCCGCTTCTACTTTGAATCAATTATGGATGAACATAACAGCTCCCCCTTGCATCTGGTATAATCACTGATAGAACAACTGACCACTATCCTACCTTCCTCATAGCAAACATGGACATAACACTACCAGATACCAAGAAACTTACCTTCAGGTTACACAGTGAAGGGTCAATAAGCAATCTCTCAAATACACTTCACAAAACAAACTGGTAATCTGAATTCAATAATACACAGGACATAAATTCATTAGCCAACATCTTCCTTTCCAAAACTATGCCTCAACAACACTCACTGTCCTCACCAAGCAAGTAACTGCTTAATGATTAAACAACCTCTGGTTCATAAGTGCCATACTCAAAGCGATCAAAAAGAAACATGAATATAAAAAAAACTTAGGAATTGCCTCGTTACAAAAGAAGTAGTTAAGACGTACTTCTCAATGTTTACCAGTATAGTAAGAAGAACGAAACTTTCCAATTATGAGAGTAGATTAAAAAAAGCAAAAGGATACATGGAAAGCCTCTACATTCCTAACATTCTAGGATCTAAACAGCAATCACATGACAAGATTGGAGATAAAATCTCCATGGATGGTTATACACCTGCGACAGATTTAGAAACAGCGACTGAATTTATTAGCTTCTTTTCATCAATTGGTGCTAACCTTGCCAGAAAAATCTCACAGACCACATAGACTTGTTCGGCTGAAGGCACATTGTTAAGTTGCATTCAATGGAAAGGCGAAGAGTTGGGGTGACATGATAGAGGTTTACAAGTGGGTGAATGGACATAACAAAGGGGATATTAATAGGGTATTAAAAGTATCAACACAAGACAGAACACGAAACAATGGGTATAAATTGGATAAGTTTAGATTTAGGAAAGACTTGGGTAAATAATGGTTCAGTAACAGGGTTGTTGATTTGTGGAACCAATTGCCGCGTAACATTGTGGAGGTGGGGTCCCTCGATTGTTTCAAGCATGGGTTGGACATGTATATGAGTGGGATTGGGTGGTTATAAATAGGAGCTGCCTCGTATGGGCCAATAGGCCTTCTGCAGTTGCCTTTGTTCTTATGACTTGACTCCATTTATACTAACTCTCTGTTTCCTTTGGTATAGCCATGCCCTAATCCAGCTTAATATAGCACCCCCAATACCATGAGCCTCTATCTTTTTAATCAATCTTTCATGTGGCACTGTATCAAAAGCTTTGCTAAAGTCAAGGTACACAACATCACAATCCTTACCACTATCAACTGCCTCAACTATGCTAGATTAAAAAGATAACAAATTTGTTAAATATGAACGGCCATTTATAAAACCATGTTGACTCAATTATTAATTTATGTTTTTCAAGATGAAGACGAATTTTATTTGCAATTATAGATTCGAGTAACTTTCCCACAATAGACATTAGGCTAATTGGTCGATAGTTAGACGCAAGTGATCTATCTCCTTTCTTAAAAACTGGTATCACATTAGCAACTTTCCATAACTCTGGCACTCTGCCTGACTCTATTGATTTATTAAATATGGTACACAAAGCTTCTTTTTGCATTCTTTAAGCACCCTGGCAAACACTTCATCCGGCCCTGGGGATTTGTTTGGTTTGAGTTTTACTATTTGTTTAAGAACATCCTCCCTGGTAACTGCTAAACTCGTCAACCTGTCCTCGTCCCCACCCACATAGACTTGTTCGGCTGAAGGCATATTGTTAAGTTCCTCTTTAGTAAATACAGATAAAAATATTTATTAAAAATACTACTCATTTCTTCATCACTATCTGTTATTTTACCTGTCTCAGTTTTTAATGGACCTAATCTTTGTCCGGTATAATTGGAAAAACCCTTTGGGATTTGTTTTTGCTTGCTCTGCTATGAGAACTTCATAGTTCCTTTTTGCTTTCCTTATCTCTTTTTTAGTATTTCTAACGCATTTTAATTGTTTATTTCTATATTTAACGCATTTGACGTATTAGAGGACGAGTGCTGTGGTGAACCAGTTGTTCAAAGAGGAGGTAAAGCAACGAGGAGCATTAAAGCGCAGGTCCCTCAAACTGCTCGAAAGGAAAAGGGAGAATCGAAGCGAATTTTGGTTGTGGGAGATTCCCAGGTGAGGTATTTAGACAGAACGTTTTGTGCCAGAGATAGGGGGAACAGATTAAGGGTTTACTATCCGGGAGCTGGAATTGGTGATATTGTTGGAAACATGAATGATATGACGGGAAATGGAAACAAACCCATTATTTGTATTAGTGCAGGGGGTAATGATGTTGGGCGAGATAGGAGTGAGGAACTAATACAGAGATTCAGGACAGCCATTGAATTAGTTAGGAGCAAGGGAGGAATCTCAATCATATGTGGCATTCTTCCAAGAAAAGGAGTGGGAAATGAATGGATGTCGAGGGCACTTGGTGTCAATTGCCGGCTGTAAAGATATTGCAAATCAAATTCAATATGTTTCATAGACAACTGGGAACACTTCTATGGAAGAAATGAAATGTATGCTCGTGATGGGGTGCATCTATCGAGGGCTGGGGTTGTTGCTGTTGCGAACTCGTTGGAACCAGTGGTTAGAGGCATTTGTTTGGGTTTAAACTGTTAGTAGATAGTGGTTTGGGAATTGATAGGGAGGAAGGAGGTAATAAAAGTATGTGTTTGTGGGAGAAAGGAATTGGCAAAATGATCAGGGAAAGAGAAGGGCCTCAAAATAACAATTCACTTAGGATATATAACACTAACAGTAGAAGTCTAAGAAATAAAATTAACGAATTAAATGCTCTTGTCTGCACAGAAAAAATAGATATTATTGCACTAACCGAAACGTGGATGAATGTAGAAAATAGAGAACTATTAGCTGAATATCAAATAAATGGATTTAAACTATTTCACACAGATAGATATATTAGACGAGGAGGTGGAGTAGCCATATATGTTAGGGACAATTTGAAATGTAGTCTCAAAGAGGGAATCAAAACTGAGCCACACACAGAAACTATTTTGATAGAATTAAACGAAAAAGCTAATAATATTATAATAGGAGTTATATATAGGCCACCAAATTTAGACAGAATGGAAGCAAAGCATCTATGGGATGAAATATCTAGAGCATCTAGATCTAACAGTATTTTTGTCATGGGTGACTTTAATTTTAGTGGAATGAACTGGTTGAACAAAACAGGGAATAGTGAAGCAGAAGATTTTCTAGAATTAATTGACGATTGCTTTCTTACGCAACACATTAAGGAACCAACATGGGAAAATAATATTTTAGATTTAGTGTTAACTAACAAGGAAACGCAAATTAATGACATCGAAATAGGGAGTGAGCTAGGGAACAGTGATCACAAAGAAATCAGATTTAGCATAGAATGGAATAGACCTGTAGGAGAAAATTCTGTTAAAGTTGACCAGACCACACACTAGAAATTGAAGAGACGACGACGTTTCGGTCCGTCCTGGACCATTCTCACAATCGACTTGAGAATGGTCCAGGACGGACCGAAACGTCGTCGTCTCTTCATTTTCTAGTGTGTGGTCTGGTCAACATACTTCAGCCACGTTATTGTGACTCATCGCCTGCTTCTGTTAAAGTGCCAGATTTTCGAAAAGCTGATTATAATAGCCTAAGAAATTTTTTGAGTCAAATTGATTGGAAAGTCTTGGGTATGGGGTGTGGGCCGGTCTTGGAGCGAGATATGAACCCAGCGATAGGTGACTTAAATGGGGATTTCGATGTGGATTCAACATATAACTTATTTAAGACTATTCTAAACAAAGCACAGGAACGTAGTATACCATACAAATTGAATAGATCGAATACTAATGACCCAAAGTGGATAACAAAGAATTTGAAGAACCTTATAGGTAAAAAGAGAGCTTGGTACAAAAGGATTAAAAATGGGGAGGCCACTTTAGAACAGGAATTCGTACAACTGGTTTGAAATGTTAAAAAAGAGATAAGGAAATCACAAAGAAACTATGAAGTTCGCATAGCATGGCAAGCAAAGACAAATCCTAAAGGTTTTTTTCAGTTATATCGTACTAAGACTAGGGAAAGGATAGGTCCATTAAAAACTGAGACAGGTCAAATAACAGATAGTGATGAAGAGATAAGTAGTATTTTTAATAAATATTTTGTATCTGTATTTACTAAAGAGGAACTTAACAATATGCCTTCAGCCGAACAAGTCTATGTGGGTGGGGACAAGGACAGGTTGACGAGTTTTGCAGTTACCAGGGAGGATGTTCTTAAACAAATAGTAAAACTCAAACCAAACAAATCCCCAGGGCCGGATGAAGTGTTTGCCAGGGTGCTTAAAGAATGCAAAGAGGAGCTTTGTGACCCACTGTCAACCATATTTAGTAAATCAATAGAGTCTGGCATAGTGCCAGAGTTATGGAAAGTTGCTAATGTGATACCAGTTTTTAAGAAAGGAGATAGATCACTTGCATCTAACTATCGACCAATTAGCCTAACGTCTATTGTGGGAAAGATACTCGAATCTATAATAGCAAATAAAATTCGTCTTCATCTTGAAAAACATAAATTAATAATTGAGTCGCAACATGGTTTTATAAATGGCCGTTCATGTTTAACAATTTTGTTATCTTTTTATTCTAGCATAGTTGAGGCAGTTGATAGTGGTAAGGATTGTGATTTTGTGTACCTTGACTTTAGCAAAGCTTTTGATACAGTGCCACATGAAAGACTGATTAAAAAAATAGAAGCTCATGGTATTGGGGGTGCTATATTAACTTGGATTAGGGCATGGCTATTCCAAAGGAAACGGAGAGTTAGTATAAATGGGGTTAAGTCAGAGTGGGATAATGTTGTTAGTGGAGTACCTCAGGGCTCTGTCCTGGGACCTCTGTTGTTTTTACTATATATAAATGATTTAGATTCAGGTTTGAGTAGCAACATTTGCAAATTTGCCGATGATACGAAAATCGGTAGGGAAATTAATTCGGAGGACTCACTATCACTTCAAGTTGATCTAGATAGGGTTTTGAGATGGTCAAAGGATTGGCAAATGCAGTTTAATGCTGATAAATGTAAAGTTCTGAGGCTAGGTAATGATGATAGAGTTACAAGATACCATCTAGATGGTGTTGAGATTGCGAAGTCGGATTGCGAAAGGGATCTGGGAGTTAAGATTAGTAAGAATTTAAAACAAAAGGATCAATGCATAAATGTTCGTAATAAGGCAAATCGGACACTTGGATTTATTAATCGCAGCGTTAGTAACAAGACACCTGGTGTGGTTCTCAAGCTATATCTTGCTCTAGTTAGGCCCCATTTAGATTATGCAGTTCAGTTTTGGTCATCATATTATAGAATGGATATAAATTCACTTGAACGTGTCCAGCGTAGGATGACTAAGTTAATTCCCCAAATTAGAAATCTTTCATGTGAAGAAAGATTAACAAAGCTTAAGTTGCATTCACTGGAAAGGCGAAGAGTTAGGGGTGACATGATAGAGGTTTGCAAGTGGGTGAATGGACATAACAAAGGGGATATTAATAGGGTATTAAAAGTATCAACACAAGACAGAACACGAAACAATGGGTATAAATTGGATAAGTTTAGATTTAGGAAAGACTTGGGTAAATAATGGTTCAGTAACAGGGTTTTTGATTTGTGGAACCAATTGCCGCGTAACATTGTGGAGGTGGGGTCCCTTGATTGTTTCAAGCGCGGGTTGAACAAGTATATGAGTGGAATTGGGTGGTTATAAATAGGAGCTGCCTCGCATGGGCCAATAGACCTTCTGCAGTTGCCTCTGTTCTTATGTTCTTATGTTAACCAGTTGTACGAATTCCTGTTCTAAAGAGACTTCCCCATTCTTTATCCTTTTGTACCACACTCTCTTTTTACCTATAAGGTTCTTCAGATCATTTGTTATCCACTTTGGATCATTAGTATTCGATCTATTCAATTTAAGAACATAAGAACATAAGAACATAAGAACAAAGGTAACTGCAGAAGGCCTATTGGCCCATACGAGGCAGCTCCTATTCTATAACCACCCAATCCCACTCATATACTTGTCCAACCCGTGCTTGAAACAATCGAGGGACCCCACCTCCACAATGATACGCGGCAATTGGTTCCACAAATCAACAACCCTGTTACTGAACCAGTATTTACCCAAGTCTTTCCTAAATCTAAACTTATCCAATTTATATCCATTGTTTCGTGTTCTGTCCTGTGTTGATACTTTTAATACCCTATTAATATCCCCCCGGTTATGTCCATTCATCCACTTGTAAACCTCTATCATGTCACCCCTAACTCTTCGCCTTTCCAGTGAATGCAACTTAAGCTTTGTTAATCTTTCTTCATATGAAAGATTTCTAATTTGGGGAATTAACTTAGTCATCCTACGCTGGACACGTTCAAGTGAATTTATATCCATTCTATAATATGGCGACCAAAACTGAACTGCATAATCTAAATGGGGCCTAACTAGAGCAAGATATAGCTTGAGAACCACACCAGGTGTCTTGTTACTAACGCTGCGATTAATAAATCCAAGTGTCCGATTTGCCTTATTACGAACATTTATGCATTGATCCTTTTGTTTTAAATTCTTACTAATCATAACTCCCAGATCCCTTTCGCAATCCGACTTCGCAATCACAACACCATCTAGCTCGTATCTTGTAACTCTATCATCATTACCTAACCTCAGAACTTTACATTTATCAGCATTAAACTGCATCTGCCAATCCTTTGACCATTTCAAAACCCTATCTAGATCAACTTGAAGTGATAGTGAGTCCTCCTCCGAATTAATTTCCCTACCGATTTTCGTATCATCGGCAAATTTGCAAATGTTGCTACTCAAACCTGAATCTAAATCATTTATATATATTATAAACAACAGAGGTCCCAGGACAGAGCCTTGAGGCACTCCACTTACAACATTTTCCCACTCTGACTTGATTCCATTTATACTAACTCTCTGTAGGATGAAATATCTAGAGCATCTAGATCTAACAGTATTTATGTCATGGGTGACTTTAATTTTAGCGGAATAAACTGGTTGAACAAAACAGGGAATAGTGAAGCAGAAGATTTTCTAGAATTAATTGACGATTGCTTTCTTACGCAACACATTAAGGAACCAACACGGGAAAATAATATTTTAGATTTAGTGTTAACTAACAGGGAAACGCAAATTATTGACATCGAAATAGGGAGCGAGCTAGGGAGCAGTGATCACAAAGAAATCAGATTTAGCATAGAATGGAATAGACCAGTAGGAGAAAATTCTGTTAAAGTGCCAGATTTTCGAAAAGCTGATTTTAATAGCCTAAGAAATTTTTTGGGTCAAATTGATTGGAAAGGCTTGGGTATGGGGTGTGGGCCGGTCTTGGAGCGAGACATGAACCCAGCGATAGGTGACTTAAATGGGGATTTCGATGTGGATTCAATATATAACTTATTTAAGAATATTCTAAACAAAGCACAGGAACGTAGTATACCATACAAATTGAATAGATCGTATACTAATGACCCAAAGTGGATAACAAAGAATTTGAAGAACCTTATAGGTAAAAAGAGAGCTTGGTACAAAAGGATTAAAAATGGGGAGGTCACTTTAGAACAGGAATTCGTACAACTGGTTAGAAATGTTAAAAAAGAGATAAGGAAAGCAAAAAGAAACTATGAAGTTCGCATAGCAGGGCAAGCAAAGACAAATCCTAAAGGGTTTTTTCAGTGTGACGGTAACGCGTTGGTGTTCGGCTGTTTAAGGCTAGGGGTATGGCCTCGTCACATAGTTATAAAAAAAAATAGAAAAAACTGGAACTTCGTCTGTGGTAAGGTAAGGAGAAGACACACAAAACACAAGTAAACTTTAACAATGAAATTTTAATTACGTTAAATAAATCAAAACATGAATAAAATGCACAAACAAATTCTTATAATAAAATCAATCAAAATAATAAGAATAATTAGATGACACAATGAAAAGTTACGTTAAGGCAAAATAACAAGAAGTGCAATACAAAGTAAAATGGGAGGTGCTGGAATATTGGCTTAAAGCCACCACCTCTCTCAGTACACGCTAACGTCTAGCTGGGAGGAGTGCTGGCCACGAAAGCACTGAACATTCTGAGGACTGATGTTGGGGCGACCCCAGACATCAGGTAGTATGGGGGGCCGAGTGCAGGTGCAGCCAGACCGGCGACCAATCAGCGGAGCCGTAGCGATCAACGGGTAGTTTGGTGGTTGGAGTTCGAACAGGTGGCTGGCTGCATACGTTTTGCTCACCCTGGCAAGCCTTGCTGGTGTTGTTGTCGTTGTTGGACATTTCTTCCATAGTCTTTTTATATAATTGTGAAGACGTAATTATGGAGGGAAGAGCAGGCTCAATCTCTTGAAGGAGATTATCGTCACAACTCTCCCCCGAAGCCTGCGGTTCTGGAAGAAGTACGTCGTTATGTGGTGGAGTAATGGATGGAGTTGCTTCTACTTCATAAACTCTGGAGAGGGCATCGGCTATGGTGTTGTCAGAACCCTTGATATAGCGGATCTCCAGGTTGAAGTCTTGTAAATACAGAGCCCATCGTAGAAGACGCTGGTTGGTGAATTGGGCTTGATGTAGGAAGCGGAGAGGGTTGTGGTCTGAGAAGATGGTGGTAGACCTGGCGCCTTGTAGGTACGGAGCGAAGTGTTGGAGGTTCAGGACGATGGATAGTAGCTCCTTTTCAATAGTGCTGTAGTTCCTCTGGTGTGGTTTCAGTTTGTAGCTGTAGTAGCTGACAGGTAGAACCTCCTCGCCTCGTAGTTGCATCAGGACACCACCAACGCCGGTACCACTGGCGTCGACATGAAGGACGAAAGGCTTGGTGATATCTGGAGAGGCGAGAATGGGGTTAGAACAGAGGAGGAATTTGAGTTGTTCGAAAGCAACGGTTTGCTGCATGGTCCAATTATACCGTTGCTTGGGACTGGTTAATAGAATTAGAGGTGTGGCGACTGTACTGAAATTCCTCACAAACCTACGGTAGTAAGAGGCAAGACCAAGGAAGCGCAGGAGCTGCTTCCTGGTGGTAGGCTGTGGATACTGTTGGATGGCTTGCGTGTGCGAGTCTAACGGAGCTATGCTGCCACTCCCAATAACATGACCCAGATAACGCACTTTACCTTTCGCGAAAGTGGACTTGCCCAGGTTGATGGTGAGGCCGGCTGTCAGGAGCTTTGAGAACAGACGTCGCAGCTGGAGCAGATGTTCACTCCAGGAGTTGGAGGCTACGACGATATCGTCCAGGTAGGCGTATGTGTTATCCAAGCCCTGGATGACACGGTTGACAGCTCTTTGAAAGGTGGCCGGGGCATTACATAGTCCGAAAGGAAGGCGTTCATATCTGAAAAGTCCAAAAGGAGTGATGAAGGCAGATATCTCTTTAGCGCGCTCCGTTAGACACACTTGATAGTACCCCTTAAGCAAGTCCACTTGGGACAAGTACTGGGCACTACCAATGGCATCAAGGATGTCATCTATCCTTGGCAAGGGGTAAGCATCCTTGACAGTGACAGAGTTCAGTTTACGATAGTCAGTGCACAACCGCACCTTACCTTGGGGTTTGGGCACCAAGATACAGGGTGAGGCCCAGGGGGACTCACAAGGTGTAGCCAGTCCATGATCCAAGAGGTATTGCACCTCAGCACGCATGACTTCCTTCT
This sequence comes from Procambarus clarkii, assembly GCF_040958095.1. Lineage (NCBI taxonomy): Eukaryota > Metazoa > Arthropoda > Malacostraca > Decapoda > Cambaridae > Procambarus > Procambarus clarkii. The sequence goes on along the minus strand of NC_091161.1, from coordinate 25,673,291 downwards.
TGCTCGGGCTGATTCGGTAGAAGGGTTGACGAATCGGCCGGGTGTCGGGGAGCAGTTGGATGTCGTGCTGGGTAACATTACACTCTTGGGGATCATCTCTGAACAACTCTTGATGTTCTCTGAAGATCTTGACGAGAGGTGCACTATGATTATCCTGAAAGTATTTGGGAAGATCATTAAGGATTTCGGAATTAGAAAGCGCTGACTCCTTGTCAGTGCTTTCGGGAGGAGAAGCTGGGAAGGTCTCACTGTGGATGTAGGGTTCTGTGAATGTGGAATAGTTAGTCAAGACAGTGGGAGGAGTACCATTATATTGCTTCAGGAGGTTGACGTGGCACAGCTGGGTCTTCCGCCGCCTATCTGGAGTCTCTATGACGTATGTGTTGTTGTTTCTGCACTCTTTGACGCAGTAGGGTCCTGAAAATTTGTTTTGTAAAGGTGAACCTGGGATAGGAAAATAGGCAAGGACGAAGTCTCCCGGCTTGAATTTTCTTACTTTGCTGGTCTGGTCGTAATGAGTCTTCATTCTCACCTGGGCTTTCAATAGATTATCATGGGCAAAGCGGTGGACTCTCTCTAGAATGTGCTGAAGGTTTTGAAGAAACTGGGGCACATTCTGATGCTCACTGAAGGTGGCATCTCTGAGAGAGTCTTTGAAAGCCTTAAGGGGAGTACGGCACTTACGGCCGTAGAGCATCTCATAAGGAGATACTCCTAGGGACTCATTGGGGAGACTTCTGAAAATACACATTATTAGGTCAATCTGCTTATCCCAATCCTTTGAGGTTTCACTACAAAACTTTTTCAAGAGTGCTTTGATGGTCTGATGACTACGTTCAAGAGAACCCTGTGAAGCAGGATGATAGGGGCTGGACAATACCTGTTTGATGTTGAACTCCTCCAGTGTCCTTTTGAAGAGATCACTGGTGAAGTTGGTGCCACAGTCACTTTGAATCTCCCTGGGAAATCCGTATTGAGTGAAGATCTTCAATAGATGTTTTATAACCGTAGCAGCCGTGATGTTCTTCACTGGAACTGCTATGGGAAATCTGGTGGTAGGACACAGGATGGTTAGGATGTAGGCGTTACCTGAACTGGTCCGAGGTAAAGGACCAACACAGTCTATTATGAGTCTGTGGAAAGGTTCCGCAGGCACCTGTATGGGAATCAGTGGTGCTCTGGGAATGGAGACGTTCGGTTTGCCTGCCATCTGACATGTATGACACTGTTTTACGTACTGTTTGACGTTATTTACCATACCTGGCCAGTAGTAGTCTTGACGAATCCCATGGTAAGTCTTGTTGAAGCCGTAGTGGGAGAATGCTCCGTGGGCCAGGTGTAGAATAGTGGGCCGCAGGCTGGTGGGAATCACTAGTTGTTCGATGTTGGCCCAATCGTCCTCCTCCTTTAGTTTACTGGGTCTATATCTGCGGTAGAGCAAGTCGTTCTCTAGGAAGAACCCAGGAATACTGTCGGGTTGAGTCTCAGCCTGGAAAAACAATGGTGTTAAAGTAAGATCTTCCCTCTGCAACTTACGGAACTCCAACTTGGTCAGATGCGGGGGGAGTTTCTGAGGGTCTTGAGGGACAGCGGTAGCAGTAGAGTCAGCTGGCTGTGGACGTGCGGCTTGTGCACGGGTGGTCACGAGAACCGGAGGAGAAACTTCATCACTCTCTTGAACCTCTGCTGGAACATACTCAAGAATAGGATTTATTGGCACAGAGTTACACACCTGGGGTTTGTCCATGACGATCAGGTTGGTCGGTTGCAGGTCTTCTGCCAAGTCGTTGCCTAGGAGAAGTTGCACTCCAGGCATGGGAAAAGGCTTTTCCCTGACGGCGACTTGGACTTCCCCGTTCACGTAGGGACAATCCAGGTGGACTCTGGCGAGAGGGTATGGAGTGGTAGCAGTGAGGTCAGTGATGAAGACTGTTTCCCCGGTGTAGACTATGTTGGGCACAGCCGACTTCAAGATGATCGATTGTAGAGCCGCTGTGTCCCTCAAGATCTTCAATTTGAAACGTCCCTCCGGATTTGAACCGTTGGCAGAGACAGTTCCAGTATACAGGTGGTTACTGAAAAGAGAAAGATCATTAACATTAACACCAACATTCATCACAGGCTTACCGGACTTAGGAGGAGTTGGTTTGGGTCTTTGTTGGTCAGTGGTTCCCTTGTATTGAGACTTACCACACTTGTCTATGGTATGTCCATAGAGTCTACAATACTTGCAGTACAGTTGTGAACCAGCTTGATCGGGGCTCACCTTCTCGTAACTGTACCACGACTTCTTACTGGAGGATGGTTCAGGTGTCAGCCGGTGGATGAGGCTGTAAGTGTCAGCCGACTTAGCACACTTCAGGTAGTCGGTTTCTTCTTTATCTGCTAAGTAGAGGCGGACAGGAGGTGGCACACGTCTCAAGAATTCTTCAACAAGCATCAGGTTGACGAGTTCTGTAAAAGTAGAGACATGTGCTGCTTCCAGCCATTTCATGAAATACCTCCGTTTCGTGTTAGCAAACTCGAGGAAGGTAGTGGTACTTGCCTTCAGGTGGTCACGGAATTTCCTTCTATAACTTTCTGTGGAAAGTAGGTAGGCGTCCAACACTGCTTGTTTCAGAGTGTAGTAGTCATTCTCAGACGCCAAAGTACTGAGTGTGACCGCAGCTCTACCTGTAAGATGGACTCTGAGAAGTGTGGCCCATTGGTCGACAGGCCAACTGAGTTGATTAGCAAGGGTTTCAAAGGTGGTGAAAAACACATCAACTTCTGCTTCTACAAAGGATGGCATTAACTTACTTGCATGTGATATATTAAAACTGACGGGAAGATTGGCAGTAGCTTGCTGGCGTTGAGTGAAGTGGGAAGTTTCCAAGGCGATTTCACGTTGACGACACTCTAGAGCCAGAGTTGCTTGTTGCTTGTCATGTTCGCGTTGTATCTCCAACTCGCGTCGTTTGGTTTCAAGCTGTACTCGTTCCCGCTCCTGGAGTAGTGCAACCTCACGTTCCTGGAGGGCGAGTCCACGTTCATGTTCTTCTCTCCTCAAGGCAGCTTCGCGTTCTCTGAGGGTGATTTCTCGTTCTTGTTCTTCCCTCCGTATGGCAGCCGCTCGTTCTTGTTGTTCGCGGGCTTCCCTTTGCTGCTCACGTTCAATCTTAGCCAGCTCTAGTTTAAGTTTCATCGTTGCCAAGTCAGTTTTATCTGCAATATAGTAAGTTTCATGAGTTTCAGAGTCTATCTTACCTTGCTCTAAATAGTAATCCAGCAACAGGTTGTGTAGGTCATTTTTGTTGGCTTGGTAGGGAACTTCTAGTTGATACTCATGTGCAAGAGTTTGTAATTCAGTCCTCTTGGCACGACTTAAAGTTCCTATTTCACCTGCTGGATTTGCACGGAAAGTTTGGAGACGAAACATGGTGAAATTAGCAAATAAAGGTACACGAATATTCAATAGTGAAATGTCAGAAACAGGACAACGTGGCAACTGGTACCTATCCTGTGTGATCTTTAACAATTAACGTTAAGTGAAAGATATTAAATGATTAAATTAAATCAAGGGCGCAGGAAATCTTGTACCCGGTACTCATGTAAGAGAATAAGGGCAAGAAAATCCTACTAACAAATGAAACAAAGTTTCGAAAACAAATGAAACAGTTAAATGCTTCAAAAGTAAAATTGGTAGTCCAAGGATGTAGGCATACCTTGCCAAGTCTCTATAGGACATAAAGCAAGTTTTTCCCACTGAATTTAATATGATACTTACAGAATTAGCGAACTTTTGTGCTCTGAAAAAATAAGCTAATTCCCTACCGTTGTATGTATCATCATCTCTGACTGACGTGTAGGGGTGCGAGGTGTCAACTGGTGACGAGAACTGCTGCTGAGGTCCCAATTCAGCAACTAAAGTTAGAGCTAGAGGAACTATGGCCCTCTTTGTCCTCCTACAGTCAGATTGCAGAAGATTGGGTACTCTTGACCCGGGGCAGACCACAGTACCAGGGTACCAATATGATGATCTGTCAGAATGAGAAATATTCAAGGGACATAGATGGTAAATACGAGTAATAACAAGGAGGGAGAGATGACCAATTAAGAGTATGACTGCGGCCTACAGTCACCACGTAATCCAAAGTTGTCTCACCTTCACTATATGTTACTCTCGTAATGCACAATACACCGCACCTTATAAAAAATGAAATTGAATGAAAAATAGTAAAGCTACGTTAACAAAGTTAAATACGCTTACCATAAATTACCACTTGGCACCAGTACCTGAGTGAAGCTCCTAGGACAGGCCCCCATATAACTTGTGACGGTAACGCGTTGGTGTTCGGCTGTTTAAGGCTAGGGGTATGGCCTCTTCACATAGTTATAAAAAAAAAATAGAAAAAACTGGAACTTCGTCTGTGGTAAGGTAAGGAGAAGACACACAAAACACAAGTAAACTTTAACAATGAAATTTTAATTACGTTAAATAAATCAAAACACGAATAAAATGCACAAACAAATTCTTATAATAAAATCAATCAAAATAATAAGAATAATTAGATGACACAATGAAAAGTTACGTTAAGGCAAAATAACAAGAAGTGCAATACAAAGTAAAATGGGAGGTGCTGGAATATTGGCTTAAAGCCACCACCTCTCTCAGTACACGCTAACGTCTAGCTGGGAGGAGTGCTGGCCACGAAAGCACTGAACATTCTGAGGACTGATGTTGGGGCGACCCCAGACATCAGGTAGTATGGGGGGCCGAGTGCAGGTGCAGCCAGACCGGCGACCAATCAGCGGAGCCGTAGCGATCAACGGGTAGTTTGGTGGTTGGAGTTCGAACAGGTGGCTGGCTGCATACGTTTTGCTCACCCTGGCAAGCCTTGCTGGTGTTGTTGTCGTTGTTGGACATTTCTTCCATAGTCTTTTTATATAATTGTGAAGACGTAATTATGGAGGGAAGAGCAGGCTCAATCTCTTGAAGGAGATTATCGTCACATCAGTTATATCGTACTAAGACTAGGGAAAGGATAGGTCCATTAAAAACTGAGACAGGTCAAATAACAGATAGTGATGAAGAGATGAGTAGTATTTTTAATAAATATTTTGTATCTGTATTTACTAAAGAGGAACTGAACAATATGCCTTCAGCCGAACAAGTCTATGTGGGTGGGGACGAGGACAGGTTGACGAGTTTAGCAGTTACCAGGGAGGATGTTCTTAAACAAATAGTAAAACTCAAACCAAACAAATCCCCAGGGCCGGATGAAGTGTTTGCTAGGGTGCTTAAAGAATGCAAAGAGGAGCTTTGTGACCCACTGTCAACCATATTTAATAAATCAATAGAGTCAGGCAGAGTGCCAGAGTTTTGGAAAGTTGCTAATGTGATACCAGTTTTTAAGAAAGGAGATAGATCACTTGCGTCTAACTATCGACCAATTAGCCTAACGTCTATTGTGGGAAAGTTACTCGAATCTATAATAGCAAATAAAATTCGTCTTCATCTTGAAAAACATAAATTAATAATTAAAAATTAAGGATTAAAAATTTAATTAAGGATTAAAAATGGGGAGGTCACTTTAGAACAGGAATTCGTACAACTGGTTAGAAATGTTAAAAAAGAGATAAGGAAAGCAAAAAGAAACTATGAAGTTCGCATAGCAGGGCAAGCAAAGACAAATCCTAAAGGGTTTTTTCAGTTATATCGTACTAAGACTAGGGAAAGGATAGGTCCATTAAAAACTGAGACAGGTCAAATAACAGATAGTGATGAAGAGATGAGTAGTATTTTTAATAAATATTTTGTATCTGTATTTACTAAAGAGGAACTTAACAATATGCCTTCAGCCGAACAAGTCTATGTGGGTGGGGACGAGGACAGGTTGACGAGTTTAACAGTTACCAGGGAGGATGTTCTTAAACAAATAGTAAAACTCAAACCAAACAAAGCCCCAGGGCCGGATGAAGTGTTTGCCAGGGTGCTTAAAGAATGCAAAGAGGAGCTTTGTGACCCACTGTCAACCATATTTAATAAATCAATAGAGTCAGGCAGAGTGCCAGAGTTTTGGAAAGTTGCTAATGTGATACCAGTTTTTAAGAAAGGAGATAGATCACTTGCGTCTAACTATCGACCAATTAGCCTAACGTCTATTGTGGGAAAGTTACTCGAATCCATAATAGCAAATAAAATTCGTCTTCATCTTGAAAAACATAAATTAATAATTGAGTCGCAACATGGTTTTATAAATGGCCGTTCATGTTTAACAAATTTGTTATCTTTTTATTCTAGCATTGTTGAGGCAGTTGATAGTGGTAAGGATTGCGATGTTGTATACCTTGACTTTAGCAAAGCTTTTGATACAGTGCCACATGAAAGACTGATTAAAAAGATAGAGTCTCATGGTATTGGGGGTGCTATATTAAGCTGGATTAGGGCATGGCTATACCAAAGGAAACAGAGAGTTAGTATAAATGGAATCAAGTCAGAGTGGAAATATGTTGTAAGTGGAGTGCCTCAAGGCTCTGTCCTGGGACCTCTGTTGTTTATAATATATATAAATGATTTAGATTCAGGTTTGAGTAGCAACATTTGCAAATTTGCCGATGATACGAAAATCGGTAGGGAAATTAATTCGGAGGAGGACTCACTATCACTTCAAGTTGATCTAGATAGGGTTTTGAAATGGTCAAAGGATTGGCAGATGCAGTTTAATGCTGATAAATGTAAAGTTCTGAGGTTAGGTAAGGATGATAGAGTTACAAGATACGAGCTAGATGGTGTTGTGATTGCGAAGTCGGATTGCGAAAGGGATCTGGGAGTTATGATTAGTAAGAATTTAAAACAAAAGGATCAATGCATAAATGTTCGTAATAAGGCAAATCGGACACTTGGATTTATTAATCGCAGCGTTAGTAACAAGACACCTGGTGTGGTTCTTCAGCTATATCTTGCTCTAGTTAGGCCCCATTTAGATTATGCAGTTCAGTTTTGGTCGCCATATTATAGAATGGATATAAATTCACTTGAACGTGTCCAGCGTAGGATGACTAAGTTAATTCCCCAAATTAGAAATCTTTCATATGAAGAAAGATTAACAAAGCTTAAGTTGCATTCACTGGAAAGGCGAAGAGTTAGGGGTGACATGATAGAGGTTTACAAGTGGATGAATGGACATAACCGGGGGGATATTAATAGGGTATTAAAAGTATCAACACAGGACAGAACACGAAACAATGGGTATAAATTGGATAAGTTTAGATTTAGGAAAGACTTGGGTAAATACTGGTTCAGTAACAGGGTTGTTGATTTGTGGAACCAATTGCCGCGTAACATTGTGGAGGTGGGGTCCCTCGATTGTTTCAAGCACGGGTTGGACAAGTATATGAGTGGGATTGGGTGGTTATAGAATAGGAGCTGCCTCGTATGGGCCAACAGGCCTTCTGCAGTTGCCTTTGTTCTTATGTTCTTATGTAATAATTGAGTCGCAACATGGTTTTATAAATGGCCGTTCATGTTTAACAAATTTGTTATCTTTTTATTCTAGCATTGTTGAGGCAGTTGATAGTGGTAAGGATTGCGATGTTGTATACCTTGACTTTAGCAAAGCTTTTGATACAGTGCCACATGAAAGACTGATTAAAAAAATAGAGTCTCATGGTATTGGGGGTGCTATATTAAGCTGGATTAGGGCATGGCTATACCAAAGGAAACAGAGAGTTAGTATAAATGGAATCAAGTCAGAGTGGGAAAATGTTGTAAGTGGAGTGCCTCAAGGCTCTGTCCTGGGACCTCTGTTGTTTATAATATATATAAATGATTTAGATTCAGGTTTGAGTAGCAACATTTGCAAATTTGCCGATGATACGAAAATCGGTAGGGAAATTAATTCGGAGGAGGACTCACTATCACTTCAAGTTGATCTAGATAGGGTTTTGAAATGGTCAAAGGATTGGCAGATGCAGTTTAATGCTGATAAATGTAAAGTTCTGAGGTTAGGTAATGATGATAGAGTTACAAGATACGAGCTAGATGGTGTTGTGATTGCGAAGTCGGATTGCGAAAGGGATCTGGGAGTTATGATTAGTAAGAATTTAAAACAAAAGGATCAATGCATAAATGTTCGTAATAAGGCAAATCGGACACTTGGATTTATTAATCGCAGCGTTAGTAACAAGACACCTGGTGTGGTTCTCAAGCTATATCTTGCTCTAGTTGGGCCCCATTTAGATTATGCAGTTCAGTTTTGGTCGCCATATTATAGAATGGATATAAATTCACTTGAACGTGTCCAGCGTAGGATGACTAAGTTAATTCCCCAAATTAGAAATCTTTCATATGAAGAAAGATTAACAAAGCTTAAGTTGCATTCGCTGGAAAGGCGAAGAGTTAGGGGTGACATGATAGAAGTTTACAAGTGGATGAATGGACATAACCGGGGGGATATTAATAGGGTATTAAAAGTATCAACACAGGACAGAACACGAAACAATGGATATAAATTGGATAAGTTTAGATTTAGGAAAGACTTGGGTAAATACTGGTTCAGTAACAGGGTTGTTGATTTGTGGAACCAATTGCCGCGTAACATTGTGGAGGTGGGGTCCCTCGATTGTTTCAAGCACGGGTTGGACAAGTATATGAGTGGGATTGGGTGGTTATAGAATAGGAGCTGCCTCGTATGGGCCAATAGGCCTTCTGCAGTTACCTTTGTTCTTATGTTCTTATGTTTCCTTTGGTATAGCCATGCCCTAATCCAGCTTAATATAGCACCCCCAATACCATGAGACTCTATATTTTTAATCAGTCTTTCATGTGGCACTGTATCAAAAGCTTTGCTAAAGTCAAGGTATACAACATCGCAATCCTTACCACTATCAACTGCCTCAACAATGCTAGAATAAAAAGATAACAAATTTGTTAAACATGAACGGCCATTTATAAAACCATGTTGCGACTCAATTATTAATTTATGTTTTTCAAGATGAAGACGAATTTTATTTGCTATTATAGATTCGAGTAACTTTCCCACAATAGACGTTAGGCTAATTGGTCGATAGTTAGACGCAAGTGATCTATCTCCTTTCTTAAAAACTGGTATCACATTAGCAACTTTCCAAAACTCTGGCACTCTGCCTGACTCTATTGATTTATTAAATATGGTTGACAGTGGGTCACAAAGCTCCTCTTTGCATTCTTTAAGCACCCTAGCAAACACTTCATCCGGCCCTGGGGATTTGTTTGGTTTGAGTTTTACTATTTGTTTAAGAACATCCTCCCTGGTAACTGCTAAACTCGTCAACCTGTCCTCGTCCCCACCCACATAGACTTGTTCGGCTGAAGGCATATTGTTAAGTTCCTCTTTAGTAAATACAGATACAAAATATTTATTAAAAATACAACTCATCTCTTCATCACTATCTGTTATTTAACCTGTCTCAGTTTTTAATGGACCTATACTTTCCCTAGTCTTAGTACGATATAACTGAAAAAACCCTTTAGGATTTGTCTTTGCTTGCCCTGCTATGCGAACTTCATAGTTTCTTTTTGCTTTCCTTATCTCTTTTTTAACATTTCTAACCAGTTGTACGAATTCCTGTTCTAAAGTGACCTCCCCATTTTTAATCCTTTTGTACCAAGCTCTCTTTTTACCTATAAGGTTCTTCAAATTCTTTGTTATCCACTTTGGGTCATTAGTATACGATCTATTCAATTTGTATGGTATACTACGTTCCTGTGCTTTGTTTAGAATATTCTTAAATAAGTTATATATTGAATCCACATCGAAATCCCCATTTAAGTCACCTATCGCTGGGTTCATGTCTCGCTCCAAGACCGGCCCACACCCCATACCCAAGCCTTTCCAATCAATTTGACCCAAAAAATTTCTTAGGCTATTAAAATCAGCTTTTCGAAAATCTGGCACTTTAACAGAATTTTCTCCTACTGGTCTATTCCATTCTATGCTAAATCTGATTTCTTTGTGATCACTGCTCCCTAGCTCACTCCCTATTTCGATGTCATTAATTTGCGTTTCCCTGTTAGTTAACACTAAATCTAAAATATTATTTTCCCGTGTTGGTTCCTTAATGTGTTGCGTAAGAAAGCAATCGTCAATTAATTCTAGAAAATCTTCTGCTTCACTATTCCCTGTTTTGTTCAACCAGTTTATTCCGCTAAAATTAAAGTCACCCATGACATAAATACTGTTAGATCTAGATGCTCTAGATATTTCATCCCATAGATGCTTTGCTTCCATTCTGTCTAAATTTGGTGGCCTATATATTACTCCAATTATAATATTATTAGCTTTTTCGTTTAATTCAATCCAAATAGTTTCTGTGTGTGGCTCTGTTTTGATTCCCTCTTTGAGACTACATTTCAAATTGTCCCTAACATATATGGCTACTCCACCTCCTCGTCTAATATATCTATCTGTGTGAAATAGTTTAAATCCATATATTTGATATTCAGCTAATAGTTCTCTATTTTCTACATTCATCCACGTTTCGGTAAGTGCAATAATATCTATTTTTTCTGTGCAGACAAGAGCATTTAATTCGTTAATTTTATTTCTTAGACTTCTACTGTTAGTGTAATATACCCTAAGTGAATTGTTATTTTGCGGACCTTCTCTTTCCCTGATCGTTTTGCCAATTCCTTTCTCCCACAAACACATACTTTTATTACCTCCTTCCTCCAAATCAATTCCCATACCTCTATCTACTAACAGTTTAAACCCAAACAAACACCTCTAACCACTTCTTCTAGCGAGTTCGCAACAGCAACAACCCCAGCTCTCGATAGATGCACCCCATCACGAGCATACATTTCATTTCTTCCATAGAAGTGTTCCCAGTTGTCTATGAAAGATATTGCATTTGATTTGCAATATCTTTCCAGCCGGCAATTGACACCAAGTGCCCTCGATATCCATTCATTTCCCACTCCCTTTCTTGGAAGAATGCCACATATGATCGGGATTCCTCCCTTGCTCCTAACTAACTCTATGGCTGTTTTATACCTCTGAATCAGTTCCTCACTCCTGACTCGACCAACATCATTTCCTCCCACGCTAATGCAAATAATGGGATTGTTCCCATTACCAGCCATAATATCATTCATGTTGTTTATAATATCACCAATGCCAGCTCCGGGATAGCAAACCCTTAACCTGTTCCCCCTATCTCTAGCACAAAACGTTCTATCCAAATACCTTATCTGGGAATCTCCCACAACTAATGTTTGCTTAGGTACTTCCTTTACTTTCTGAGGGGCCTGCGCTTCCTTTCTCTTCGTTGCTTTCCCTTTTGCGCGATCCACAGTCTCTCCACAGCACTCGTCCTCCAAAACGTCAAATGAATTTGAAGTTGCTATGGCGTTTGAAGGCGGCTTTATCAAAGTCAATTTATATGGTATAAAATTTATATGGTATACTACATTCCTGGGCTTAGGTTAGAATATTTTTAAATAGGTTATATTTTGAATCCACATCGAAAACCCCTTTTACGTCACCTATTGCTGGGTTTACGTCTACCTCCAATACCGGCCCACACCCCATACCCAAGACTTTCCAATCTATTTGACCCCAAAAAAATTCTTGGACTATTGAAATCAGCTTTTCGAAAATCAGGCACTTTAACAGAATTTTCTCCTACAAATCTAATCCATTGAATGCTAATTCTAATTTATTTATGATCACTGTTCCTTAGCTCACTCCCTATTTCGATGTCCTTAATTTGTGTTTCCCTGTTAGTTAACACTAAATCTAAAATATTTTTTCCCCGCGTTGGTTCTTTAATGTGTTGCGTAAGAAAGCAATCGTCAGTTAATTCTAGAAAATCTTCTGCTTCATTATTCCCTGTTTTGTTCAACCAGTTTATTCCACTAAAATTAAAGTCACTCATGACATAAACACTGTAAGATCTAGATGCTCTAGATATTTCATCCCAAAGATGCTTTGCTCCCATTCTGTCTAAATTTGGTGGCCTATATATAACTCCTATTATAATGTTATTTGCTTTTTCGTTTAAATCTATCCAAATAGTTTCTGTATGTGGCTCAGTTTTGATTCCCTCTTTGAGACTACATTTCAAACTGTCCCTAACATATATGGCTACTCCCCCTCCTCGTCTAATATATGTATCTGTGTGAAATAGTTTAAATCCATTTATTTGATATTCAGCTAATAGCTCTCTATTTTCTACATTCATCCACGTTTCGGTAAGTGCAATAATATTTATTTTTTCTGTGCAGACAAGAGCATTTAAATCGTTTATTTTATTTCTTAGACTTCTATTGTTTGTGTAATATACCCTAAGTGAATTGTTATTTTGAGGCTCCTCTCTTTTCCTGATCATTTTGCCAATTCTTTTCTCCCACAAACACATTCTTTTATTACCTCCTTTCTCCAAATCGATTCCAATACCACTTGTTGGATTTCTGGGGCTTGACTCATATATTCAATTATTTGCTTTTTGTATTTAAATAAATCGAAGGACCACCCACTTTTGAGAAAAGAGGGAAAACGAGTAAAAGTGATCATTAAAATGACACTAGAGAACCAGTGTCTATGGATAATAATTAAATGAATAATCACTTGAAAATAATGAATAGACTGTATTATTAATTAATTAAAGTCAAAGCCTCAAATATCAACATTAGGGGGTATTTCTTGAAATTCATATATATCTAGGAACCAGTGTGGTTCGTCACTAGTTCATTGTTGAGTTAGTAACATAGTAAATCTAAACTAAGATAGATTCAAAGATATGATAACTCAAACTATAAGAACATAACATAAGAACAAAGGTAACTGCAGAAGGCCTATTGGCCCATACGAGGCAGCTCCTATTCTATAACCACCCAATCCCACTCATATACTTGTCCAACCCGTGCTTGAAACAATCGAGGGACCCCACCTCCACAATGTTACGCGGCAATTGGTTCCACAAATCAACAACCCTGTTACTGAACCAGTATTTACCCAAGTCTTTCCTAAATCTAAACTTATCCAATTTATATCCATTGTTTCGTGTTCTGTCCTGTGTTGATACTTTTAATACCCTATTAATATCCCCCCGGTTATGTCCATTCATCCACTTGTAAACTTCTATCATGTCACCCCTAACTCTTCGCCTTTCCAGCGAATGCAACTTAAGCTTTGTTAATCTTTCTTCATATGAAAGATTTCTAATTTGGGGAATTAACTTAGTCATCCTACGCTGGACACGTTCAAGTGAATTTATATCCATTCTATAATATGGCGACCAAAACTGAACTGCATAATCTAAATGGGGCCTAACTAGAGCAAGATATAGCTTGAGAACCACACCAGGTGTCTTGTTACTAACGCTGCGATTAATAAATCCAAGTGTCCGATTTGCCTTATTACGAACATTTATGCATTGATCCTTTTGTTTTAAATTCTTACTAATCATAACTCCCAGATCCCTTTCGCAATCCGACTTCGCAATCACAACACCATCTAGCTCGTATCTTGTAACTCTATCATCATTACCTAACCTCAGAACTTTACATTTATCAGCATTAAACTGCATCTGCCAATCCTTTGACCATTTCAAAACCCTATCTAGATCAACTTGAAGTGATAGTGAGTCCTCCTCCGAATTAATTTCCCTACCGATTTTCGTATCATCGGCAAATTTGCAAATGTTGCTACTCAAACCTGAATCTAAATCATTTATATATATTATAAACAACAGAGGTCCCAGGACAGAGCCTTGAGGCACTCCACTTACAACATTTTCCCACTCTGACTTGATTCCATTTATACTAACTCTCTGTTTCCTTTGGTATAGCCATGCCCTAATCCAGCTTAATATAGCACCCCCAATACCATGAGACTCTATTTTTTTAATCAGTCTTTCATGTGGCACTGTATCAAAAGCTTTGCTAAAGTCAAGGTATACAACATCGCAATCCTTACCACTATCAACTGCCTCAACAATGCTAGAATAAAAAGATAACAAATTTGTTAAACATGAACGGCCATTTATAAAACCATGTTGCGACTCAATTATTAATTTATGTTTTTCAAGATGAAGACGAATTTTATTTGCTATTATAGATTCGAGTAACTTTCCCACAATAGACGTTAGGCTAATTGGTCGATAGTTAGACGCAAGTGATCTATCTCCTTTCTTAAAAACTGGTATCACATTAGCAACTTTCCAAAACTCTGGCACTCTGCCTGACTCTATTGATTTATTAAATATGGTTGACAGTGGGTCACAAAGCTCCTCTTTGCATTCTTTAAGCACCCTAGCAAACACTTCATCCGGCCCTGGGGATTTGTTTGGTTTGAGTTTTACTATTTGTTTAAGAACATCCTCCCTGGTAACTGCTAAACTCGTCAACCTGTCCTCGTCCCCACCCACAGACTTGTTCGGCTGAAGGCATATTGTTAAGTTCCTCTTTAGTAAATACAGATACAAAATATTTATTAAAAATACTACTCATCTCTTCATCACTATCTGTTATTTGACCTGTCTCAGTTTTTAATGGACCTATCCTTTCCCTAGTCTTAGTACGATATAACTGAAAAAACCCTTTAGGATTTGTCTTTGCTTGCCCTGCTATGCGAACTTCATAGTTTCTTTTTGCTTTCCTTATCTCTTTTTCAACATTTCTAACCAGTTGTAAAAACCAGTTGAAAAACATAAATTAATAATTGAGTCGCAACATGGTTTTATAAATGGCCGTTCATGTTTAACAAATTTGTTATCTTTTTATTCTAGCATTGTTGAGGCAGTTGATAGTGGTAAGGATTGCGATGTTGTGTACCTTGACTTTAGCAAAGTTTTTGATACAGTGCCACATGAAAGACTGATTAAAAAGTTAGAGTCTCATGGTATTGGGGGTGCTATATTAAGCTGGATTAGGGCATGGCTATACCAAAGGAAACAGAGAGTTAGTATAAATGGAGTCAAATCAGAGTGGGAAAATATTGTAAGTGGGGTGCCTCGGGGCTCTGTCCTGGGACCTCTGTTGTTTATAATATATATAAATGATTTAGATTCAGGTTTGAGTAGCAACATTTGCAAATTTGCCGATGATACAAAAATCGGTAGGGAAATTAATTCGGAGGAGGACTCACTATCACTTCAAGTTGATCTAGATAGGGTTTTGAAATGGTCGAAGGATTGACAGGTGCAGTTTAATGCTGATAAATGTAAAGTTCTGAGGTTAGGTAATGATGATAGGGTTACAAGATACGAGCTAGATGGTGTTAAGATTGCGAAGTCGAATTGCGAAAGGGATCTAGGAGTTATGATTAGCAAGAATTTAAAAGAAAAGGATCAATGCATAAATGTTCGTAATAAGGCAAATCGGACACTTGGATTTATTAATCGCAGTGTTAGTAACAAGACACCTGGTGTGGTTCTCAAGCTATATCTTGCTCTAGTTAGGCTCCATTTAGATTATGCAGTTCAGTTTTGGTCGCCATATTATAGAATGGATATAAATTCACTTGAACGTGTCCAGCGTAGGATGACTAAGTTAATTCCCCAAATTAGAAATCTCTCATATGAAGAAAGATTAACAAAGCTTAAGTTGCATTCACTGGAAAGGCGAAGAGTTAGGGGTGACATGATAGAGGTTTACAAGTGGGTGAATGGACATAACAAAGGGGATATTAATAGGGTATTAAAAGTATCAACACAAGACAGAACACGAAACAATGGGTATAAATTGGATAAGTTTAGATTTAGGAAAGACTTGGGTAAATACTGGTTCAGTAACAGGGTTGTTGATTTGTGGAACCAATTGCCGCGTAACATTGTGGAGGTGGGGTCCCTCGATTGTTTCAAGCATGGGTTGGACATGTATATGAGTGGGATTGGGTGGTTATAAATGGGAGCTGCCTCGTATGGGCCAACAGGCCTTCTGCAGTTGCCTTTGTTCTTATGTTCTTATGTAGTTGTACGAATTCCTGTTCTAAAGTGACCTCCCCATTTTTAATCCTTTTGTACCAAGCTCTCTTTTTACCTATAAGGTTCTTCAAATTCTTTGTTATCCACTTTGGGTCATTAGTATACGATCTATTCAATTTGTATGGTATACTACGTTCCTGTGCTTTGTTTAGAATATTCTTAAATAAGTTATATATTGAATCCACATCGAAATCCCCATTTAAGTCACCTATCGCTGGGTTCATGTCTCGCTCCAAGACCGGCCCACACCCCATACCCAAGCCTTTCCAATCAATTTGACCCAAAAAATTTCTTAGGCTATTAAAATCAGCTTTTCGAAAATCTGGCACTTTAACAGAATTTTCTCCTACTGGTCTATTCCATTCTATGCTAAATCTGATTTCTTTGTGATCACTGCTCCCTAGCTCACTCCCTATTTCGATGTCATTAATTTGCGTTTCCCTGTTAGTTAACACTAAATCTAAAATATTATTTTCCCGTGTTGGTTCCTTAATGTGTTGCGTAAGAAAGCAATCGTCAATTAATTCTAGAAAATCTTCTGCTTCACTATTCCCTGTTTTGTTCAACCAGTTTATTCCGCTAAAATTAAAGTCACCCATGACATAAATACTGTTAGATCTAGATGCTCTAGATATTTCATCCCATAGATGCTTTGCTTCCATTCTGTCTAAATTTGGTGGCCTATATATTACTCCTATTATAATATTGTTAGCTTTTTCGTTTAATTCAATCCAAATAGTTTCTGTGTGTGGCTCTGTTTTGATTCCCTCTTTGAGACTACATTTCAAATTATCCCTAACATATATGGCTACTCCACCTCCTCGTCTAATATATCTATCTGTGTGAAATAGTTTAAATCCATATATTTGATATTCAGCTAATAGTTCTCTATTTTCTACATTCATCCACGTTTCGGTAAGTGCAATAATATCTATTTTTTCTGTGCAGACAAGAGCATTTAATTCGTTAATTTTATTTCTTAGACTTCTACTGTTAGTGTAATATACCCTAAGTGAATTGTTATTTTGCGGACCTTCTCTTTCCCTGATCGTTTTGCCAATTCCTTTCTCCCACAAACACATACTTTTATTACCTCCTTCCTCCAAATCAATTCCCATACCTCTATCTACTAACAGTTTAAACCCAAACAAACACCTCTAACCACTTCTTCTAGCGAGTTCGCAACAGCAACAACCCCAGCTCTCGATAGATGCACCCCATCACGAGCATACATTTCATTTCTTCCATAGAAGTGTTCCCAGTTGTCTATGAAAGATATTGCATTTGATTTGCAATATCTTTCCAGCCGGCAATTGACACCAAGTGCCCTCGATATCCATTCATTTCCCACTCCCTTTCTTGGAAGAATGCCACATATGATCGGGATTCCTCCCTTGCTCCTAACTAACTCTATGGCTGTTTTATACCTCTGAATCAGTTCCTCACTCCTGACTCGACCAACATCATTTCCTCCCACGCTAATGCAAATAATGGGATTGTTCCCATTACCAGCCATAATATCATTCATGTTGTTTATTATATCACCAATGCCAGCTCCGGGATAGCAAACCTGTTCCCCCTATCTCTAGCACAAAACGTTCCATCCAAATACCTTATCTGGGAATCTCCCACAACTAATGTTTGTTTAGGTACTTCCTTTACTTTCTGAGGGGCCTGCGCTTCCTTTCTCTTCGTTGCTTTCCCTTTTGCGCGATCCACAGTCTCTCCACAGCACTCGTCCTCCAAAACGTCAAATGAATTTGAAGTTGCTATGGCGTTTGAAGGCGGCTTTATCAAAGTCTTCTTAAGGCCCCTGTCTTTCGCAACTCTCCAAGACGAGGTCCCTTTACTGCTGGTCTCCTCCTTCGTTACTTCTCGTTGTTTTTTAAGCTGACGCACCTCCTCCCGCAGAGAGTCCAACTCTGTCCTCTGGGCTCCCACTAGAGTCACCAGGTCCTTCACTACAACTTCCATATTGCTATGATAATATAACATGAATATTAATATTATGAATATTTATAATATAATACTATGAATATTAAAGATTATGAATTATTGAGCAACAGTAAGAGCAAACATATTAATTACCAAATCATTATTTCTGGCAATAAATTATTCACTGTAAAGATCATATATGCATGATATGGAAATCAGTAATAATCTTAGATAAATTTGTACGAAATAAATGTCTTATCTGTAAGACGATTTCTGTAACGCCATTTCATCATTTGTCCTCGTGGTCACTGAATCCCAAAAAAGAAAGAACCCGAGGTGAATATCACAAATGATGAGAAACAACTTGTCGACTCCTCGTATACACGCCGAAATCAGAGAAATTTAAGTAGCATTTGATTAGGCTACGAATTATTTCAAATATTCATGAACACTGAGAACATGTGGAAAATAAACTAACGTTGTGTATTAGGTATCCATGCTGTATAACGACTGACTACCCACACATATACAATCTAGGATGATGCATCAAACGAGAATGGTATACTTAACATAAGCGTATCAAATACTAAGGTCTGCCGAAACCGCGTCAGCGAGTCCCAGGTGTCCACTGCTGTGTACGTGTAATTACGGGTCGTGGCTTCAATTGTTGACGCGTTATTAACTGGCAGGGCACTATAGAACACGTGAATAGGTAATTGTTGACTATTAAACTTGTATCAACGTAATTCTTGTCGATAAAAACTCCCCAGTCACTATCACGTGTCTCGCCACTCTTCACGCCAGGGATGCCTTGTGTACAATGGCGTCTCCGCCTTCCCTCAACCCGTCTCTCACATTCACCACAGAAATTATTAATCACGGATAACTCTTTTCTGCGTAATTATTGATGTAATACGTTAATGAGAACTGGGTTGCAATTATAGGGACGTAAATATTATCATATTCTCGTTTAATGGTGTTAAACAAGAAATGGAGATGATTTTTATTATCTCCATAGCATTCGTACGTAACAGATAAAACTGCTACTGATAATAATTTCAGTTATTAACTCT
The DNA here is from genome assembly GCF_040958095.1 of Procambarus clarkii. Lineage (NCBI taxonomy): Eukaryota > Metazoa > Arthropoda > Malacostraca > Decapoda > Cambaridae > Procambarus > Procambarus clarkii. The sequence goes on along the minus strand of NC_091161.1, from coordinate 25,654,335 downwards.
CGGTTTTAGATTATCGGGAGTCATATTATCCGTAGGTAATTATTACACGAAATACTGATAATTTTAGAGAACCACATTCAATTCTCTAACACATTTGTAATAAACGTGTCTATCTAGACATTATCTGACGCAATTTTGCTACTCAATTTCATGAGAATTCTAGCACTAATACGCAGATGAAATGGTTTAATTTATGTTTACACTACCAATAATGAAATTAATAACTACTGTAGTTAGTATATAATGATGATGATGTATTATAATACAATAGTAGTTTGTTAGTGTTGGAAATTTCCAACATAACTCTAGGGGGAGAAAACTCGGGTCGCAGTGACATACCTATCCCGAAGTTAGTATTAATGTTAGTATGTTAGTACGTTAGTACACACATAACGGATGTCCCGTAATTGTCAAGGACATACAAGACTTTAAGTCTTGTAAATGAACTCATGTTAAATGGAAAACATGGAATTGTGAATCATCTAAAGTTATTGACTAATAAAGCCTACAATGTATTCCTTGACTGGTGTCGCGATGACATGTAACGGTTATGTTACTAAGTCTTAAAGTTTTGCAAACTCATAGATGCTCTAGATGAAATAATGTTATAGTTGATAGCCTGCACAAACAAATTATGGATTAAATTATACAATTTAAAGTAACTGAGAATCCACTGTGAGGTGAATGTCTTGGGTCATTGTGACTTGTAACTGATTTGTTACTTGACATCACAACACAGCATCATCATGATTACTCAAATTGGCTGGGAAATTATTTGCTCCTAGTCAGAGCTATAAAAAGCTTGTAGTTTCCGTTTGCATTGTTGAGCAGCTGCTCTAGTTGGGCGGGTGCTCTGTGGATCAGAATTGTTGTCCTCGGAAACTGTAGGTGAAGCTGGTTCTGTTAAACACTCTCGTTCTGCTAATTCGAGAGGTACCAACTTCTCTAATGTTTTTAGGGTAGTAGTGCCTCGGCACAAAACCCGTACTACTCTCAGGATGCCTTGGTGATCTGGGTGGATAGAGACAATTTTGCCTATAGGCCATTCTGACCTTGGTCCATCACTGTCAACCAATACTAGGTCTCCTGGTTTGAGTTGAATTTTATTATAGGGGCTCGAAGCTCTATAGTGGTACTCTCGTAGAGCTGTGAAGTACTCTCGAGTCCACACCTCATTCCACCTTTCAATTACTCTCGAGAGATGTTGGTAACTTTCCACTAAGTCACTCTTGGTTACATGGGAAGGGTCGACGGGATCCTCTTCTGCCAAAGGTATCAAAGGGCTCAGCAGTCCTCCATGCATTAAATATGAGGGACTCAGAGGCTCTCTCTGTGAGAAATCATCTGATAGGTAAGTTAATGGGCGATTGTTGACTCGCGCCTCAATTTCCATGACGAGCGTTTGGAGTTCAGAGTAACCAATTTTCTGTCAATGCAAGGTCTTCCTTAAACATTTCTTGACAGTCCCTATCATACGTTTGTAGAACCGACCTTGCCAGGGGGCTCTTGGAGCAATAAATTTCCAGTGGCATTGTCGTCTCTGCATGACAGACTGCACTTCTGGATGATTCCATATCTCTCGTAAGGCAGGCTTCTCCTGCCACAAAATTTGAACCATTATCAAATATCATTAGTTTGGGACAGGATCTGCAAGCTGAAAATCTACGAAAAGCTTGGATGAAGGATTCGGCACTCATGTCAGAAGTCACTTCTAGATGTACGCCTCGTGTGGTAGCACACGTGAAGAGGCAAATATAAGCTTTCACTGGTATCTTATCTGGATTGCCAGTGAGAAGCAAGGTTCCTGTGTAATCGACACCAGTGGTCTCAAAGGGACGAAGATGAACTACTCTCTCCTTAGGGAGTGGTGGAGGTTCTGGGTAAGGACACACTCGAGCGTTGTATCTTTTGCAGATTACTCAGAACTTAATGATTGATTTGACAGTTTGACGACCTTGAGGGCCTCTTCCAGGCTGCACGCTTATAGCGGACAGCCCGAGCACAGTCTGCATTCCACCAGGGTCCACTTCCGTGGACCCTGAGAGGAAGAGCGAGGAATAGAGCAGAGGGCAACATCGAAGACAGTGTCATGAAAAAGGCGGAGCGCACGAGGGAAAAGTCAGGGAGAGCAGCACTCAGGGTAAATACGTTCCAGTCCGCCTTAGCGAACTGCCACCTAGGGAAGGAGAGGGAAGGGCGAAAAGAGAAAAAGGAAACAGGGATGGGGAAATGGTCACTGCCATGGAGGTCATTAAGAACCTGCCATGTGAAATCTAAGGAAAGAGAAGAAGAGCAGAGAGAAAGGTCAAGACAGGAAAGGGTGCGAGTCCGAGAGTCCAAATGAGTGGGCTCACCAGAATTCAGAAGAGACAGGTAACAAGAGAGGATAAACGGCTCAAGAAGGCGACCTCGGGTGTTAGAACAACACCCCAAAGAGATTGACGACAATTGAAATCACCCAGCAGGAGCACAGGCTCTGGTAAGGAGTCCAGGAGGTGTTTCAAATCAGGATGAGAAAGCGGGACACTCGGGGGGAGATAAATAGAACAAACTGTGTACCATTTCCTCACAAAGATACGAGCAGGAGAACAATGGAGAGGCCAAGGAAAAAGTAAGTGGACGATGGGAATATCAGCGCGAATCGAGAGAGCAGAAGAATTAGGAGCCCCAGCAACGGCTGGGAGAGGGGAGGGAAAGAAATAGCCACGAAAACGACCAGGACGAGCACCAAGCATCGGCTCCTGGAGACAGACACAAAGGGGCGAAAACCGCGAAATCAGAAGTTGGAGTTCGAGGAAATTGGCATAATAACCACGAACGTTCCATTGAAGAATAGACATCGACGAGAAGAGAAAGGACAACAACAGAGAACAAGGAAGAAACAAAGGCGAAAGAGCAATATAGCACGTTAAAGAATATCAGGGTCAGCAAAGTCAGGGTTAGGGGGCATGGGTAAACTGAGCAAAGACGGAGGGAAGGAAGCGGGAGAACAGACCAGAGGTGTGCGGGCGGGGTCCGGAGGAGGAGAAAGAGGACGAGAAAACGGAGAGGAGCAGTCAAGGACAGCAGCAGGAAGAGGGAGAGTAGAAAGAGGGGAGTGCACCTCAGCAAGGGCAGCAACCGAGAGGGAAGCAGGGGCCAAAGAAACCTCCATAGCAGGAACAGGGGGCGCAACCACTGAAATGGGAGGGGAAGGAGCAATAGAGCCAGTAGCAGGGGCCAAGCCTTCTTACCCGCCAGGGAGGAGGAAGGAGAGGAGCCAGGCTTACGCTTCTGACGTAAAGAGACTGGTGTCCCAGCAACTACGTACTGGGCAACGGATTCCAGTGTCTCAACAGGAGAAGCTGAATGAGAGCACACACGACGGCCGTTAGGAGAGCGATGTACATCCGCCTGCACCGACAGGCGGCGGGGAGAGTCAATAGATGGAGGAGAAGGATGGGAAAGAGGATCGGAGGGAGACGAGGAAGAAGACACAAGAGACATGACAGACCGGGTAAAAAGAAGGGGAACCCCAGACAGAGGACCAGGAGGGGGACCCTTCGGGACAGAACTTAAAGGAACAGAGGAGGGGGCAGTGGGCGTATCAGGGTCCAAGGCCCGGAAACGGTTGTGAGTCTAAGGAAGGTGGGAAGGACGAGAAGAGGAAGAGCGCAACACGCGAGCGTAAGAGACGTTAGCATAAGGCGGGAGCCGGCAAACCTGGCGCCTCACCTCGGGAAAAGATAAACGCTCCTGGTGCTTCAAGTTGAGGATGGCTGCCTCAAGCTTGTAATGGATACAGGCACGGGAGAAGGTAGGATGGGCCTCACCACAGTTGAGGCAGCGAGCTTGGGGAGAAGTGCACTCCGACTTAGAGTGACCTTCACCCCCACACAAAGAACAGAGAGAGACAGTCCCAGAGCAGCGGAGGGCACCATGCCCAAACCTCCAGCACTTGTTACAAAGCCGAGGAGAAGGAATATACTCCTGGACAGAGCACCTGGCACCAGCAAGAATGACAGAGGAAGGAAGGGTCCTACCAACAAAGGTGATCTACACAACTCAAAGGGGTTGACGGCGACGACCACGAGGGGGATGAGTAAACGAGTCTACCTTGTGACGGTGTTCCCCCCTTATATTTCTCCCACGCCAGCTGTAAGAGTCATATTCACTTTACCCGAACGTTCTCTACGTTCCGGGGAACAATTTGCCATATGTGGGAGCATAAAGTGTTCTCGCGTTGGCAAGAAAATGGCAAAAGAAGAGTGTTTTGGCCAGTGGTTTAGGCCCTTTAGGACGCCAAGATGTCGCTGGACCCTACATTTTCACGCCAAGACACGTCACGAGTGCAGGGGGGTCCGGACGGCGCGGGCCGTGGCGCCACGGAGTTTGACACGACACGTCGAGGAGGTCAAACATGCGATAGGGGGTCCTGTCAGTCTGAGAGTTTTCGCCCCAGATCCGGTGGATTTACGCTTCATCCTGTAGTCTGCAAGCACCCTGTGAGGTCTTCCTATATTCCATGTGTTGGACCGAAGAAGGAATTGACGAGAAATGAGCAGCAAGTGCTCCAGTGACAGGTGTGTTGCAAGAAGTGAAGTCTGAGCAGTGACGTCCGGGACGACTGTGCAGTTTCACCAGTTTAGGTGACGACGTAGCGGCTGGGCCAATCCGCCGAGAGGCAGGAGAAGAACGAAGCTAACTGGGAATCAGAACGACTGCAGCCGAGAGAAAGGACTGCAGACGTAGTTGTGAGGAGAAGTCGACGACCAGGAGACCGACTCCAACCCTTCAAGAGGTTGTGGAGGAGCACGGGCCAGCAGAGGATAGAGCACGGTGAAGATGCGTTTTTGAGTGTTGATTGGGTTCCTGGAGGGAGCATCAGTGTGTGTGTGGGGGCATTCCCTACAGCGAGTCGAGAGCCGGGACCAGGAGCTACAATTCAACTTTCAACAGAGGACAAGTCCACATCATTGAGGTGGAAGTAGGTAATTCAGTTTTCCCTCCCCATTCCCCTTTAGTCAGCTATTTAGCCAGAGTATCTTCTATGTCGTGAGCAGCGCTCACCAATATCTATCCCAGCAAACACAAATCATCTACACAACGTTCGCCTATCTCTTCCCATAGGTGTGGGAATGATTTGCATTGAGAATGGTGCAGGAGAGCCTTTGAGAAACTTTTACTCAAAAAATCCAAACACAAAGGTTTAATTATAAATTGTTTTTCTACAATTATTTTCTTCCAAATGTAAAACAAATAGTTTTTACATGTTTAAATATAAAATTTATGGTGTTTTTTTGTAAAATTCATTAATAAATTGTGAATGATATATATTGGCTGAGTGAAACCTTTAAAATCCATTTAGTTATAATATGAACAAAAAAAAGTAGTTTTCCAAATTTTCTAAAAATCGCTCTTTTTAACACAATTTGACTCCTTATGCATTCCACTAAACACTAATATCATGTTTAAATATATAATTTATGTATTATTCCCTAAGATAATTTATATAAATTATAAAAGTTGCTGGAAAGTGGTGAGAAAGAATCTGAAAACGTTTTGTTGTCTTATATTGGCGTGTTCTTATTAACTAGAGTGAGTAAGAGTGAGCGAGAGTGGGTTAGAGTGACTGAAGGTGAGTGAGAGTGCCAGAGAGTGTGCAAGTGTGAGTAAGAGTGAGTATAAGTAAGAGTGACTGAGAGTGAGTAAGAGTGACTGAGAGTGAGTAAGAGTGACAGAGTGAGTAAGAGTGAGAGTAAGGGTGACAGAATGAGTAAGAGTGAGAGTAAAGTGATTGAGAGTAAGGGTGAGTATGAGAGTAAGAGTGATTGAGAGTTAGAGTGAGAGTAAGAGTGACTGAGAGTAAGAGTGATTGAGAGTAAGAGTGATTGAGAGTAAGAGTGATTGAGAGTAAGAGTGATTGAGAGTAAGAGTGATTGGGAGTAAGAGTGATTGAGAGTAAGAGTGATTGGGAGTAAGAGTGATTGGGAGTACATAAGAACATAAGAACATAAGAACAAAGGTAACTGCAGAAGGCCTATTGGCCCATTCGAGGCAGCTCCTATTCTATAACCACCCAATCCCACTCATATACTTGTCCAACCCGCGCTTGAAACAATCGAGGGACCCCACCTCCACCACGTTACGCGGCAATTGGTTCCTCAAATCAACAACCCTGTTACTGAACCAGTATTTACCCAAGTCTTTCCTAAATCTAAACTTATCCAATTTATACCCATTGTTTCGTGTTCTGTCCTGTGTTGATACTTTTAATACCCTATTAATATCCCCCTTGTTATGTCCATTCACCCACTTGTAAACCTCTATCATGTCGCCCCTAACTCTTCGCCTTTCCAGTGAATGCAACTTAAGCTTTGTTAATCTTTCTTCATATGAAAGATTTCTAATTTGGGGAATTAACTTAGTCATCCTACGCTGGACAGGTTCAAGTGAATTTATATCCATTCTATAATATGGCGACCAAAACTGAACTGCATAATCTTCAGATCCTTTGTTATACATTTCCGGTCATAAGAACATAAGAACATAAGAACAAAGGTAACTGCAGAAGGCCTATTGGCCCATACGAGGCAGCTCCTATTCTATAACCACCCAATCCCACTCATATACTTGTCCAACCCGTGCTTGAAACAATCGAGGGACCCCACCTCCACAATGTTACGCGGCAATTGGTTCCACAAATCAACAACCCTGTTACTGAACCAGTATTTACCCAAGTCTTTCCTAAATCTAAACTTATCCAATTTATATCCATTGTTTCGTGTTCTGTCCTGTGTTGATACTTTTAATACCCTATTAATATCCCCCCGGTTATGTCCATTCATCCACTTGTAAACCTCTATCATGTCACCCCTAACTCTTCGCCTTTCCAGTGAATGCAACTTAAGCTTTGTTAATCTTTCTTCATATGAAAGATTTCTAATTTGGGGAATTAACTTAGTCATCCTACGCTGGACACGTTCAAGTGAATTTATATCCATTCTATAATATGGCGACCAAAACTGAACTGCATAATCTAAATGGGGCCTAACTAGAGCAAGATATAGCTTGAGAACCACACCAGGTGTCTTGTTACTAACGCTGCGATTAATAAATCCAAGTGTCCGATTTGCCTTATTACGAACATTTATGCATTGATCCTTTTGTTTTAAATTCTTACTAATCATAACTCCCAGATCCCTTTCGCAATCCGACTTCGCAATCACAACACCATCTAGCTCGTATCTTGTAACTCTATCATCATTACCTAACCTCAGAACTTTACATTTATCAGCATTAAACTGCATCTGCCAATCCTTTGACCATTTCAAAACCCTATCTAGATCAACTTGAAGTGATAGTGAGTCCTCCTCCGAATTAATTTCCCTACCGATTTTCGTATCATCGGCAAATTTGCAAATGTTGCTACTCAAACCTGAATCTAAATCATTTATATATATTATAAACAACAGAGGTCCCATGACAGGGCCTTGAGGCACTCCACTTACAACATTTTCCCACTCTGACTTGACTCCATTTATACTTACTCTCCGTTTCCTTTGGTATAGCCCTGCGCTAATCCAGCTTAATATAGCACCCCCAATACCATGAGACTATCTTTTTAATTAGTCTTTCATGTGGCACTGTATCAAAAGCTTTGCTAATGTCAAGGTACACAACATCACAATCCTTACCACTATCAACTGCCTCAACTTTGCTGGAATAAAAAGTTAGTAAATTTGTTAAACATGAACGGCCATTTGTAAAACCATGTTGCGACTCATTTATTAATTTATGTTTTTCAAGATGGAGACGAATTGTATTTGCAATTATTGATTCAAGTAACTTTCCCACAATAGACGTTAGGCTAATTGGCCGATAGTTTGACGCAAGTGATCTATCTCCTTTCTTAAAAATTGATACCACATTAGCTACCTTCCATGACTCGGGCACTCTGCCTGACTATTGATTTATTAAATATGGTAGACAATGGCTCGGAAAGCTCCTCTTTGCATTCTTTAAGCACCCTGGCAAACACTTCATCTGGCCCTGGGGATTTGTTTGGTTTTAGTTTTTCTAATTGTTTAATTACATTATTCCTGGTAACTGCTAAACTAGTCAACCTGTCCTCATCCCCACTCACATAGACTTGTTCGGCTGAAGGCATATTGTTAAGTTCTTTAGTATATACAGATATAAAATATTTGTTAAAAATACTACTCATCTCCTTGTCTTTATCCGTTATTTGACTTGTCTCAGATTTTAATGGACCTATCCTCTCCCTAGTCTTAGTTCGATATAACTGAAAAAAAACTTTAGGATTTGACTCTGCTTGCCCTGCTATACGAACTTCATAGTTTCTTTTTGCTTTCCTAATCTCTTTTTTAACATTTCTAACCAGTTGTTTGAATTCCTGTTCTAAACTGACCTCCCCATTCTTAATCCTTTTGTACCAAGCTCTCTTTTTACCTATAAGGTAAAAAAGGTGTCCTATCCCCAAGACATTCCAATCTATTTGACACAAAAAATTTCTTAGGCTATTGAAATCAGCTTTTCGAAAATCAGGCACTTTAACAGAATTTTCTCCTACAGATCTATTCCATTCTATGTTAAATCTGATTTCTTTATGATCACTGTTCCGTAGCTCACTCTCTAGTTATAAATTAAAGCTGCATGGTATGGACCAATAGGCCTTCTGCAGTTGTCTATATTCTTATGCTCTTTTGTTCTTAAGCTGACTTATGTTCTTAAATATTTGCAATTATCGATTCAAGTAATTTTACCACAGTAGACGTTAGGCTAATTATAGTTCTTGATAATAAATTAGTTCTTGATAATAAAATAGTTTTTGATAATAAATTAGTTCTTGATAATAAAATAGTTCTTGATAATAAATTAGTTATAGATAATAAATTAGTTATGAATAATAAATTAGTTCGTGATAATAAATTAGTTCTTGATAATAAATTGGGTCCTGATAATAAATTATTTTTTGATAATAAATTATTTTTTGATAATAAATTAGTTCTTGATATTAAATTGAATAGTTCTTGATAATAAATTGATTAATTCTTGATAATAAATTGATTAGTTCTTGATAATAAATTGATTAGTTCTTGATAATGAATTGATTAGTTCTTAATATTAAATGAATTAGTTCTGGATAATACATTAATTAGTTCTTGATAATAAATTGATTAGTTCTTGAAAATAAATTGATTAGTTATTGATAATAAATTGATTAATTCTTGATAATAAATTGATTAGTTCTTGATAAATAAATTGATTAGTTCTTGATAATAAATTGATTAGTTCTTGATAATATATGATATCAGGTATTTAAAGCCAAAGAGTTTAAATTTATGCGTACATTATCGAAATCAGGTAAATAAAATATTGGGTTTGTTTCAAGAATTTTTATTCTAGAAAATTATTTTAAAATAATAACAACCCAGGCAGCATCAAACAGGCTTCACATGCACCTGACTCTCCAGGTATCTCACGTCACCTCCTCTTAGGGTGACCTATATATTAACCCGCAGACAAGAGAGACAACAACAACAACAAAAGAGAGCTGATAGCTTATTCATTTTCATTTTGGCGTGACATCTTTTACTGTCATAGTGACACTTTCCGAGACAATGGATACAATTCCTCAAGCTGATTATTTTCCTAGTCTTCCACGGTCGATCTTAACCGTCGTCAGGACTCTAGGTGAAGAATTTTCTGCGGACCAAATTTTAGAATTCATTAACACGTCAAAAGACAGTCTTAATGTATTGCATAATAACAATTCAACGATGTTATGCGCTTGCAAATTTCAGCTTGGAATTTTAGGTGCATTAACTCTTTCCTTTCGTACGCCTTCAGTTGTGATGACGGGGCAGTGGGAATATGTCTTTTGGGAAATTATTGACCTAGCACGATATTTGGCGCCTGAAAATAGTACAAATTTAAGTGCACTCGAGTCTACCACATTAAAACCCTGGATACTAAAAATATTCACGGACCCGGAGATGTGCCCTAACCCGTACCTGCGTCTGAAAATGGTCTACTTAATCAGCCTTTGGCCAAAGAATTTCTTGCAGGATGCCACCTCGGGAATGCAAGCAGCTGCAGGACTATTAATCAATAGAAAATATATGGATTTTGATCATCTTATTCCAGAGGGCGATCGTATAACAATACCTATTAGCCTTATGGTTATGTTAATGTGCCTTGATCAATATGGCCACCTTGCTGCTATTGGTGCTGCAGCCGCAGATCAGATAAGGAGACTTAATGTAGGACCAGAAGTATCATTACTCTACAATCTAGTGCAGGTTCTAAAGCAAATGGCAGAGGCATCCCTAAATTTAAGCAAAATGGATGGTTTATATATGTCCGAGAAAACTTTCAATTTGTATTTAGCGTTTTTGGATTTACGGAAACTCAGGAGGGCTTATGAATCTCCTGGCCTTGTTAAGGTCGCTGCAGATACCCTAGTCACTATCACGGTTTCAATTGTTACAATTTACTCGAACTTACAAGATAACAAAGGAAGCAGATACATGACGCTCGTGTCTCGCTTAGATAATTGTTACAAAAACATATGTAAAAACAAAAATTTTAGATCACTGTCTCAGGTTCTGCGGCTTGATCACGCACAGTGTCTGTCTTCCCTAAACAAGAAGGCAGTAGATTCCGGCATTTTCTTTCATCATTTCCCAGTACCAAGTCAGGAATCATCGGAGGAGATCCCGGAAGAGTTCAGAGACAGCGTGACGCAGGCGGTGATGGAGGCGCCGATACTGCTGCACTCGTCCAAGATGGTGATAGACGAGTCGACGCTGCTTCGCCTCCTGCTGGAGTCCCCCTCGGACCCCTTCACGCGGTGCCCTTTGGACCATGGCTCGTATAGTCGCCTTCCCGAACTCCAGGCGGACATTCTTGCATGGAAGAAAATACGAAAGTTTTGGAAACTCCAGGTGAACATTCTTGCATGTAAGAAAATACGAAAGTTTTGGAGTAATATAATTGATGGAAAAATCAACAAGGGATGAAAATGCTCAAGATGTTTGCTAACGCCGCCACCGTTTGCAGCTTTATCCGGACATGTTAATTAAGTTTACTGAATTAATGAATTTAACTCTGCAAGAAATTACTCTGGTCTATTTTTTAATATATTCAAATTTTGTCACACATTTGAATAAGTTGTGTATTTTCTTTTAACCAATAATAATAATACAAATATTTATTTAATAAAAAAATAATAATAAAAGCAGCAATTTATTAATAGCCTATTCTCAACTATTTATCATAAATTTTATATCCATTAGTCATGAAAATATCTACCAGAATCATTGAGGAAATTTATAAAACAAGTAAAAATAGGATTCTGAGAACGATATACTGGAAATTATACTTTCCTTTATTACAGATTCTAATCATTGTCATGCTGAAATGTTATTAAAACTAGAAAGATACGTATGGAACATATATTCATCTCTATACTCATAAATTTAATATGTGTAATAAACTTTAAAAAATCAACCATTACAATCAGGTATATTTTATATTGATCTCTGGCACCCTGATAAGTTATCTTGAGATGATTTCGGGGCTTTTTAGTGTCCCCGCGGCCCGGTCCTCGACCAGGCCTCCACCCCCAGGAAGCAGCCCGTGACAGCTGACTAACACCCAGGTACCTATTTTACTGCTAGGTAACAGGGGCATAGGGTGAAAGAAACTCTGCCCAATGTTTCTTGTCGGCACCTGGGATTGAACCCAGGACCACAGGATCACAAGTCCAGCGTGCTGTCCACTCGGCCGACCGGCTCCCCTAAAGATCTAAAGATAAACCTAAAGATCCTAGCTTTCTCAACCGTATGAACTCCTACATGCTAATTCCCATAATCACCAAACCAATCAGAATATCTGTAACTTCCCTTTGACATAAAACAACTTTATTCGTATACACGTAAATGAGAGACTGAACTCGGTAAAATCATAAATATAATAGAAAAACAATAATATAAATCATCTTGTGCCAACACTTCTTCACAAAACTCTGAGCATCTATTTTCGGTCCAGGACGGACCGAAACGTCGTCGTCCCTTCACTTTCTAGTGTGTGGTCTGGTCAACATATTTCAGCCACGTTATTGTGACTCATTATCTGCTTACTCCATTGTATTTACATGCAAGCTGATATTGATCCTGAACTAAATCTGCTGTCACAAATCTACAATAACCAGCATATTGATCATCACTGCTGCACTTATTACACAGTAAACCTTGCGAGAAACAAACTCCAAAATAACACTTGCCTATTAGTTTTCAACCAAAATGTCAGATAACTTGGTAAACATTTTGATAATATGAATGCACTACTCAGCACGAGGTACTAAACTATCGTTCATTATTTTAACAAAAACATAGCTAAGTAAAGACCATACCCAACTTTACAACTTAGCCAGTAATAAAGCAATTCACAACGGTAGGCCAAATAAAACAAGAGGTGGCTATTACCAATATACCTTTATTTGCAATAGTGTCATTAATGATAGAGAAGACTACTGTGAATATACCTATACTCAATTCTCTATTAAATTCCTGAAATCCACCTTGACTATTGGAACTATCTATAGATTTCCCAATAACTCTCAGATAACTTAAGGAATCTTATATACAACAAGCTCAACAAAAATCATATCATTCTAGGAGGTGACTTCAATATTGATCTGTCAACAATATAGCCCTCAAGTCGATTATTTCCTAAACAGCATGAACTCCTGTATGCTAATCCCCACAATCACCAATCTCATCCTATTATAACTCAAACATCCGCTTCTACTTTGAATCAATTATGGATGAACATAACAGCTCCCCCTTGCATCTGGTATAATCACTGATAGAACAACTGACCACTATCCTACCTTCCTCATAGCAAACATGGACATAACACTACCAGATACCAAGAAACTTACCTTCAGGTTACACAGTGAAGGGTCAATAAGCAATCTCTCAAATACACTTCACAAAACAAACTGGTAATCTGAATTCAATAATACACAGGACATAAATTCATTAGCCAACATCTTCCTTTCCAAAACTATGCCTCAACAACACTCACTGTCCTCACCAAGCAAGTAACTGCTTAATGATTAAACAACCTCTGGTTCATAAGTGCCATACTCAAAGCGATCAAAAAGAAACATGAATATAAAAAAAACTTAGGAATTGCCTCGTTACAAAAGAAGTAGTTAAGACGTACTTCTCAATGTTTACCAGTATAGTAAGAAGAACGAAACTTTCCAATTATGAGAGTAGATTAAAAAAAGCAAAAGGATACATGGAAAGCCTCTACATTCCTAACATTCTAGGATCTAAACAGCAATCACATGACAAGATTGGAGATAAAATCTCCATGGATGGTTATACACCTGCGACAGATTTAGAAACAGCAACTGAATTTATTAGCTTCTTTTCATCAATTGGTGCTAACCTTGCCAGAAAAATCTCACAGACCACATAGACTTGTTCGGCTGAAGGCACATTGTTAAGTTGCATTCAATGGAAAGGCGAAGAGTTGGGGTGACATGATAGAGGTTTACAAGTGGGTGAATGGACATAACAAAGGGGATATTAATAGGGTATTAAAAGTATCAACACAAGACAGAACACGAAACAATGGGTATAAATTGGATAAGTTTAGATTTAGGAAAGACTTGGGTAAATAATGGTTCAGTAACAGGGTTGTTGATTTGTGGAACCAATTGCCGCGTAACATTGTGGAGGTGGGGTCCCTCGATTGTTTCAAGCATAGGTTGGACATGTATATGAGTGGGATTGGGTGGTTATAAATAGGAGCTGCCTCGTATGGGCCAATAGGCCTTCTGCAGTTGCCTTTGTTCTTATGACTTGACTCCATTTATACTAACTCTCTGTTTCCTTTGGTATAGCCATGCCCTAATCCAGCTTAATATAGCACCCCCAATACCATGAGCCTCTATCTTTTTAATCAATCTTTCATGTGGCACTGTATCAAAAGCTTTGCTAAAGTCAAGGTACACAACATCACAATCCTTACCACTATCAACTGCCTCAACTATGCTAGATTAAAAAGATAACAAATTTGTTAAATATGAACGGCCATTTATAAAACCATGTTGACTCAATTATTAATTTATGTTTTTCAAGATGAAGACGAATTTTATTTGCAATTATAGATTCGAGTAACTTTCCCACAATAGACATTAGGCTAATTGGTCGATAGTTAGACGCAAGTGATCTATCTCCTTTCTTAAAAACTGGTATCACATTAGCAACTTTCCATAACTCTGGCACTCTGCCTGACTCTATTGATTTATTAAATATGGTACACAAAGCTTCTTTTTGCATTCTTTAAGCACCCTGGCAAACACTTCATCCGGCCCTGGGGATTTGTTTGGTTTGAGTTTTACTATTTGTTTAAGAACATCCTCCCTGGTAACTGCTAAACTCGTCAACCTGTCCTCGTCCCCACCCACATAGACTTGTTCGGCTGAAGGCATATTGTTAAGTTCCTCTTTAGTAAATACAGATAAAAATATTTATTAAAAATACTACTCATTTCTTCATCACTATCTGTTATTTTACCTGTCTCAGTTTTTAATGGACCTAATCTTTGTCCGGTATAATTGGAAAAACCCTTTGGGATTTGTTTTTGCTTGCTCTGCTATGAGAACTTCATAGTTCCTTTTTGCTTTCCTTATCTCTTTTTTAGTATTTCTAACGCATTTTAATTGTTTATTTCTATATTTAACGCATTTGACGTATTAGAGGACGAGTGCTGTGGTGAACCAGTTGTTCAAAGAGGAGGTAAAGCAACGAGGAGCATTAAAGCGCAGGTCCCTCAAACTGCTCGAAAGGAAAAGGGAGAATCAAAGCGAATTTTGGTTGTGGGAGATTCCCAGGTGAGGTATTTAGACAGAACGTTTTGTGCCAGAGATAGGGGGAACAGATTAAGGGTTTACTATCCGGGAGCTGGAATTGGTGATATTGTTGGAAACATGAATGATATGACGGGAAATGGAAACAAACCCATTATTTGTATTAGTGCAGGGGGTAATGATGTTGGGCGAGATAGGAGTGAGGAACTAATACAGAGATTCAGGACAGCCATTGAATTAGTTAGGAGCAAGGGAGGAATCTCAATCATATGTGGCATTCTTCCAAGAAAAGGAGTGGGAAATGAATGGATGTCGAGGGCACTTGGTGTCAATTGCCGGCTGTAAAGATATTGCAAATCAAATTCAATATGTTTCATAGACAACTGGGAACACTTCTATGGAAGAAATGAAATGTATGCTCGTGATGGGGTGCATCTATCGAGGGCTGGGGTTGTTGCTGTTGCGAACTCGTTGGAACCAGTGGTTAGAGGCATTTGTTTGGGTTTAAACTGTTAGTAGATAGTGGTATGGGAATTGATAGGGAGGAAGGAGGTAATAAAAGTATGTGTTTGTGGGAGAAAGGAATTGGCAAAATGATCAGGGAAAGAGAAGGGCCTCAAAATAACAATTCACTTAGGGTATATAACACTAACAGTAGAAGTCTAAGAAATAAAATTAACGAATTAAATGCTCTTGTCTGCACAGAAAAAATAGATATTATTGCACTAACCGAAACGTGGATGAATGTAGAAAATAGAGAACTATTAGCTGAATATCAAATAAATGGATTTAAACTATTTCACACAGATAGATATATTAGACGAGGAGGTGGAGTAGCCATATATGTTAGGGACAATTTGAAATGTAGTCTCAAAGAGGGAATCAAAACTGAGCCACACACAGAAACTATTTTGATAGAATTAAACGAAAAAGCTAATAATATTATAATAGGAGTTATATATAGGCCACCAAATTTAGACAGAATGAAAGCAAAGCATCTATGGGATGAAATCAGAAATCAGATTTAGCATAGAATGGAATAGACCTGTAGGAGAAAATTCTGTTAAAGTTGACCAGACCACACACTAGAAATTGAAGAGACGACGACGTTTCGGTCCGTCCTGGACCATTCTCACAATCGACTTGAGAATGGTCCAGGACGGACCGAAACGTCGTCGTCTCTTCAATTTCTAGTGTGTGGTCTGGTCAACATACTTCAGCCACGTTATTGTGACTCATCGCCTGCTTCTGTTAAAGTGCCAGATTTTCGAAAAGCTGATTATAATAGCCTAAGAAATTTTTTGAGTCAAATTGATTGGAAAGTCTTGGGTATGGGGTGTGGGCCGGTCTTGGAGCGAGACATGAACCCAGCGATAGGTGACTTAAATGGGGATTTCGATGTGGATTCAATATATAACTTATTTAAGACTATTCTAAACAAAGCACAGGAACGTAGTATACCATACAAATTGAATAGATCGAATACTAATGACCCAAAGTGGATAACAAAGAATTTGAAGAACCTTATAGATAAAAAGAGAGCTTGGTACAAAAGGATTAAAAATGGGGAGGCCACTTTAGAACAGGAATTCGTACAACTGGTTTGAAATGTTAAAAAAGAGATAAGGAAATCACAAAGAAACTATGAAGTTCGCATAGCATGGCAAGCAAAGACAAATCCTAAAGGTTTTTTTCAGTTATATCGTACTAAGACTAGGGAAAGGATAGGTCCATTAAAAACTGAGACAGGTCAAATAACAGATAGTGATGAAGAGATAAGTAGTATTTTTAATAAATATTTTGTATCTGTATTTACTAAAGAGGAACTTAACAATATGCCTTCAGCCGAACAAGTCTATGTGGGTGGGGACAAGGACAGGTTGACGAGTTTTGCAGTTACCAGGGAGGATGTTCTTAAACAAATAGTAAAACTCAAACCAAACAAATCCCCAGGGCCGGATGAAGTGTTTGCCAGGGTGCTTAAAGAATGCAAAGAGGAGCTTTGTGACCCACTGTCAACCATATTTAGTAAATCAATAGAGTCTGGCATAGTGCCAGAGTTATGGAAAGTTGCTAATGTGATACCAGTTTTTAAGAAAGGAGATAGATCACTTGCATCTAACTATCGATCAATTAGCATAAGAACATAAGAACAAAGGTAACTGCAGAAGGCCTATTGGCCCATACGAGGCAGCTCCTATTCTATAACCACCCAATCCCACTCATATACTTGTCCAACCCGTGCTTGATATAACGTCTATTGTGGGAAAGATACTCGAATCTATAATAGCAAATAAAATTCGTCTTCATCTTGAAAAACATAAATTAATAATTGAGTCGCAACATGGTTTTATAAATGGCCGTTCATGTTTAACAATTTTGTTATCTTTTTATTCTAGCATAGTTGAGGCAGTTGATAGTGGTAAGGATTGTGATTTTGTGTACCTTGACTTTAGCAAAGCTTTTGATACAGTGCCACATGAAAGACTGATTAAAAAAATAGAAGCTCATGGTATTGGGGGTGCTATATTAACTTGGATTAGGGCATGGCTATTCCAAAGGAAACGGAGAGTTAGTATAAATGGGGTTAAGTCAGAGTGGGATAATGTTGTTAGTGGAGTACCTCAGGGCTCTGTCCTGGGACCTCTGTTGTTTTTACTATATATAAATGATTTAGATTCAGATTTGAGTAGCAACATTTGCAAATTTGCCGATGATACGAAAATCGGTAGGGAAATTAATTCGGAGGACTCACTATCACTTCAAGTTGATCTAGATAGGGTTTTGAGATGGTCAAAGGATTGGCAAATGCAGTTTAATGCTGATAAATGTAAAGTTCTGAGGCTAGGTAATGATGATAGAGTTACAAGATACCATCTAGATGGTGTTGAGATTGCGAAGTCGGATTGCGAAAGGGATCTGGGAGTTAAGATTAGTAAGAATTTAAAACAAAAGGATCAATGCATAAATGTTCGTAATAAGGCAAATCGGACACTTGGATTTATTAATCGCAGCGTTAGTAACAAGACACCTGGTGTGGTTCTCAAGCTATATCTTGCTCTAGTTAGGCCCCATTTAGATTATGCAGTTCAGTTTTGGTCATCCTATTATAGAATGGATATAAATTCACTTGAACGTGTCCAGCGTAGGATGACTAAGTTAATTCCCCAAATTAGAAATCTTTCATGTGAAGAAAGATTAACAAAGCTTAAGTTGCATTCACTGGAAAGGCGAAGAGTTAGGGGTGACATGATAGAGGTTTGCAAGTGGGTGAATGGACATAACAAAGGGGATATTAATAGGGTATTAAAAGTATCAACACAAGACAGAACACGAAACAATGGGTATAAATTGGATAAGTTTAGATTTAGGAAAGACTTGGGTAAATAATGGTTCAGTAACAGGGTTGTTGATTTGTGGAACCAATTGCCGCGTAACATTGTGGAGGTGGGGTCCCTTGATTGTTTCAAGCGCGGGTTGGACAAGTATATGAGTGGAATTGGGTGGTTATAAATAGGAGCTGCCTCGCATGGGCCAATAGACCTTCTGCAGTTGCCTCTGTTCTTATGTTCTTATGTTAACCAGTTGTACGAATTCCTGTTCTAAAGAGACTTCCCCATTCTTAATCCTTTTGTACCACACTCTCTTTTTACCTATAAGGTTCTTCAGATCATTTGTTATCCACTTTGGATCATTAGTATTCGATCTATTCAATTTATATGGTATACTACATTCCTGGGCTTAGGTTAGAATATTTTTAAATAGGTTATATTTTGAATCCACATCGAAAACCCCTTTTACGTCACCTATTGCTGGGTTTACGTCTACCTCCAATACCGGCCCACACCCCATACCCAAGACTTTCCAATCTATTTGACCCAAAAAAAATTCTTGGACTATTGAAATCAGCTTTTCGAAAATCAGGCACTTTAACAGAATTTTCTCCTACAAATCTAATCCATTGAATGCTAATTCTAATTTATTTATGATCACTGTTCCTTAGCTCATTCCCTATTTCGATGTCCTTAATTTGTGTTTCCCTGTTAGTTAACACTAAATCTAAAATATTTTTTCCCCGCGTTGGTTCTTTAATGTGTTGCGTAAGAAAGCAATCGTCAGTTAATTCTAGAAAATCTTCTGCTTCATTATTCCCTGTTTTGTTCAACCAGTTTATTCCACTAAGTAAGTAAGTAATTATCAAAAGAAGGCACCAAACCGGGAAGGCTATGTAGCACCATCAAATACGCAAAATAATCAGAGGGCGCTAAATATCACCAAGGATGCCAATACGAGAACAAAAACGCATAAGGCGAACGATATCAAAAGTATCCGAGTCACCAAGAATTCTATCGACGGACAGGTGACCGCGAGGGGCGGTCGGAAAGCAAGACACACGCTCGTCCTGGAAGTCAGGACATTCAAGAAGGACATGCACGACCGTAAGAGGGACAATGCAACTAGGACAATAAGGAGCAGGGCGGCGCTCCATCAAGTGACCATGGGTTAAGCGAGTATGGCCAATACGCAACCTCGCTAGAGCTGTTTCCCACCGCCGGTTACGGTGGAAGGAGGACGGCCACGAGGAAACACAACATTTAAGAGTACGTAGCTTGTTACCAGTAACAGACAACCAAGAAGCCTGCCAACGGGTAAGGACTGAGGAATGGATAACCGGGTAAAAGTCGGAATACGGAATGCCTTTACGAGAGATGGGACAAGAGCGGACAGCTTCCTTAGCGGCAGCATCCGCACGCTCATTTAAAGACACGCCAATATGGCTGGGAACCCAACAAAACTCAACCGACTTAAATTTACTGTGAACGAGAAACAGCCAATGCTGGATCTCGACAACTACCGGATGAACTGGATTAAAGCACCCGAGAGCCATGAGGGCACTACGAGAGTCAACAACAACCACAAAGGAAGACTGACAACGAGAAAGCAGGAGACGAAGAGCATAGAGAATAGCATAAAGTTCCGCTGTAAAGATGCTAGTCTCCGGAGGCAAGCGACACATATAAGTGCGATCAGGAAAAACAACAGAGTAGCCAACACCGTCCGCTGACTTAGACCCATCGGTGAAGACAGAAACGGAGCGGGAGTGAGAAGAAAAGTGCTCGAGGAAAAGGCGTTTTAGAACTGTAGGAGGGGTAAAAGCTTTAGTGATACGAGTCAAGGATGTACAAAACCGCGGAAGAGGGACCCTCCACGGGGGCAAAGAAGGAACAACACGAGGAGAAACATCAGAAATACGAATGGAAAGAGAATCCTGCAGGCGAGATAACCGGACAGAAAGAGGGAGGTGGTGAAGAGGAACAGGAACCGCAGGAGGGGTAAAAGTTAAAGCACGACAGAGACGAGAGGAAGGATGTTGCAAGGACCGCGCAAGATAGCGAAGACAGTAGCGATCACGGCGGTCCTGGAGAGACAGGAAGCCAGTGTCAACATACAAGCTAAGGACGGGAGTCGAACGAAAGGCACCAGAACTGAGGCGCAACCCAGTATGGTGCAAAGCATCAAGACGGCGAAGAGTAGAAGGAGAAGCAGACGAGTAAGCAGGGCAACCATAATCGAGCTTAGACAGGACGAGAGAGGAATGTAAAGCAAGGAGAGTGCGCCTATCTGCCCCCCAAGAAGTATGGGACAAGACCCGAAGGAGGGTAAGGGACTTAGAGCACTCAACACGGAGGTAAGAGATATGGGGAGACCAAGACAAACGAGTGTCAAGGAATAACCCCAAAAGCTTCGCGGAATCTTTGTATTTAAGGGGATAACCATAAAGTGACAAAGAGGGACGAAGAACAACCCGTTTCCGCGTAAAAGTCATGGCACAAGTCTTAGAAGTAGAGAACTTGAAGCCATGACCTGTGGCCCAAGACGACACGGCATCAATCGCAAGTTGAAGCCGGCGTTGAAGGAGAGGCGAATCATCACCCTGACAACAAAGGGTAAGATCATCGACATAGAGAGCGGAGAAGACACCAGAAGGAAGAGAGGAAAGAAGACCATTGAGGGCAACCAGAAAAAGAGTAGTGCTCAGAACACTACCCTGGGGCACACCTTCGTATTGCTGAAAAGGGGGAGAGAGAGCGGTACCAAGGCGCACCCGAAAGGAACGACGGGAGAGGAAGCTGCGGAGAAAGAGAGGGAGATGACCACGAAGGCCAAAAGAATGAAGTTGAGATAGGATATGATAACGCCAAGTGGTGTCGTAAGCCTTTTCTAGGTCAAAAAGGACGGCAACAACGGAGGTCTTCGCAGCAAAAGCAGTACGTATATAGACCTCCAAGTTCACCAGGACATCTGTCGTGCTGCGGCACTTGCGGAAACCAAATTGAGAAGGGGAGAGGAGGTGATGGTGTTCCAGGAACCACATCAGACGAACGTTAACCATACGTTCAAAGAGTTTGCAGACACAACTTGTGAGAGCAATAGGGCGAAAGTCCTTAGGGGAAGTACCCAGAGACCCTGGTTTGCGAACAGGGAGGACAACGGCATCGAGCCAGTCCTCAGGGACTGACGACGACTCCCAGATCCGATTATACAGACTCAGTAAATACTGAGACGTGCTCGGAGGGAGATGGCGAAGCATCTCATAATGAATACCATCGGAGCCCGCCGCCGTAGAACCGCAGAGGGCCAGGGCAGAACGAAGTTCAGAGAGAGAGAAGGGATCATTATAGGGAAGCTGAAGATGAGTGCAGAAATCTAAAGGACGAGACTCAAGGACAGGTTTACGAAGAAGGAAAGATTGGGGAAGATGAAGACCAGAGCTAACAGAAGAAAAGTGGGAACCCAGTTCGGAAGCGACCTGCAACGGGTCCGCCACAAGAGTATCATGGAGGTGAAGGACCGGTGAAACATCGGGAACGAACTTGCCCGCTATCTTGCGGATACGCTTCCAGATCTGGGCCAGAGGGGTTTCGGACGTAATTGTCGAGACATAAGATGCCCAACATTCACGTTTAGCCGTATGGATGGCCCTACGGGCCACCGCACTCGCTTTCCGAAAGAAAAGAAAAGAATCGGTCGTCTGCCTACGGCGGTGCTTCTTCCAGGCTGCACGCTTACAGCGGACAGCCCGAGCACAGTCTGCATTCCACCAGGGAACGCACTTCCGTGGACCCCGAGAGGAAGAGCGAGGAATAGAGCGGAGGGCAGCGTCGAAGACAGTGTCATGAAAAAGGAGGAGAGCGCGAGAGAGGGGCAGAAGGGAGAGGTCAGAGAGAGTAGCACTGAGGGAAAACAGGGTCCAGTCCGCCTTAGCAAACTGCCACCTAGGGAAAGAGAGGGAAGGGCGAAAAGAGAAAAAGGAAACAAGGATGGGGAAATGATCACTTCCATGGAGGTCATCAAGAACCTGCCATGTGAAATCTAAGTAAAGAGAAGAAGAGCAGAGAGAAAGATCAAGACAAGAAAGGGTGCGAGTTCGAGAGTCCAAATGAGTGGGCTCACCAGAATTCAGAAGAGACAGGGAAGAAGAGAGGAGAAACGGCTCAAGGAGGCGACCCCGGGTATTCGTCAGAACGTCACCCCAAAGAGAATGACGACAATTGAAGTCACCCAGCAGGAGCACAGGCTCCGGCAAGGAGTCTAGGAGGTGTTTCAAATCAGGAAGAGAGAGCGGGACACTCGGGGGGAGATAAATGGAACAAACTGTGTACCATTTCCCCACAAAGATACGAGCAGCAGAACAATGGAGAGGCGAAGGAAAAAGTAAAGGAACAAAGGGAACATCAGCCCGAATCAAGAGAGCAGAAGAATTAGAAGCCCCAGCAATGGCTGGGGGGGGGGAGAGAAAGGAATAGCCACGAAAACGACCAGGACGAGCACCAAGCATCGGCTCCTGGAGACAGACACAAAGGGGCGAAAACCGCGAAACCAGAAGTTGGAGTTCGAGGAAATTGGCGTAATAACCTCGAACGTTCCATTGAAGAATGGACAACGACGAGAAGAGAAAGGACAAAAACAGAGAACAAGGAAGAAACAAAGGCGAAAGACCAACAGAGCACGTTAAAGAATATCAGGGTCGGGATCAGGGTCAGCAAAGTCAGGGTTAGGGGGCATGGGTAAACTGAGCAAAGACGGAGGGAAGGAAACGGGAGAACAGATCAGAGGTGGGCGGGCAGGGTCCGGAGGAGGAGGAGGAGACAACGGAGAGGAGCAGTCAAGGACAGCAGCAGGAAGAGGGGGAGTAGAAAGAGAGGAGCGCACCCCAGCAAGAGCAGCAACCGAAAGGGAAGCAGGGGCCAAAGAAACCTCCATAGCAGGAACAGGGGGCGCAAGCACTGAAACGGGAGTGGAAGGAGCAACAGAGCCAGAAGGAGGAGCTGAGGAAGAAAGCGAAGCCTTCTTACCCGCCGGGGAAGAGGAAGGAGAGGAGCCAGGCTTACGCTTCTGACTTAAAGAGACCGGTGTCCCAGCAACTACGTACCGGGCAACGGATTCCAGTGTCTCAACAGGAGAAGCCGAACGAGAGCACACACGACGGCCGTTAGGAGAGCGATGGACATCCGCCCGCACCGACAGGCGGCGGGGAGAGCCGATAGATGGAGGAAGAGGATGGGAAGGAGGATCGGAGGGGGGACGAGGAAGGAGACACAGAAGACACGACAGACCGGGTAGAAGGAAGGGGAACCCCAGACAGAGGACCAGGAGGAGGATCCTTCGGGAGAGAACCCAAAGGGACAGAGGAGGGGGCAGTGGGCGCATCAGGGTCCAAGGCCTGGAAACGGTTGTGAGTCTGAGGAAGGCGGGAAGGACGAGGAGAAGAAGAGCGCAACACGCGAGCATAAGAGATATTAGCATAAGGCGGGAGCCGGCGAACCTGGCGCCTCGCCTCAGGAAAAGATAAACGCTCCCGGTGCTTCAAGTTGAGGACGGCTGCCTCAAGCTTGTAATGGACACACGCACGGGAGAAGGTAGGATGGGCCTCACCGCAGTTGAGGCAACGAGCCTGGGGAGAAGCGCACTCCGACTTAGAGTGACCTTCGCCACCACACAAAGGACAGAGAGAGACAGTCCCGGAGCAGCGGAGGGCACCATGCCCAAACCTCCAGCACTTGTTGCAGAGCCGAGGAGAAGGAATGTACTCCTGGACAGAGCACCTGGCACCAGCAAGAATGACAGAGGGTGGAAGGGTCCTACCATCAAAGGTAATCTTCACAACCCGGAGGGGTTGACGGCGACTACCACGAGGGGGACGAGTAAACGTGTCCACCTGGAGAATAGAATGGCCCTGGGCAGCGAGGATATGACGAATATCGTCGTGGCAGTCGCGTAGGTCCCGAACACCGGTCGCAACATGGGGCGGGAGCAAAATAGTGCCAACACTGGCATTCAACTGAACGTTCTTCGAGACCCGAACGGGGGTCTCGCCAAGGCAGGATAAGGCAGCCAAGCGGGAAGCAGCATCCTGAGAAGGAGCAGCAACGACACGCGTACCGAGACGAGTGGGGTTAAAAGTAATGGAGGCATCCACGGAATCAATGAGATGTCGATGAAGGGAGAAATCGTCAGGAGGCGCAGAATCAAGAGGGAGGAGATCAAAATATTTGGCCCACGAAGCGGGACCAAACAAGGCTTGATAGGTAGCAGAACTGGAAGGAATCGAGCGAGGGCGGCCGTGACGAGAACGGCGGTGAGAACCCCCAGAGAGAGAGGGGTTAAAAGGCGCAGTAGTTACAACTAGAGAAGGAGCCGCGCCAGGGGACGAGGTAGTCACCACTGGGGGCTTGGGGCTCGACCCAACCACAGAGGAGGGAGGGGAGCCAGGGGAAGGAGTCAGAGAGGCCAAAGGAGGAGCAAGGTCGGGGCCCAATGCAGCGGAGGCTACAGAGCCCGGTCTTCCAATACGGACCGACTCGGGGGCTTGGTCGCCCACCCCACGAGCCTGAAAAGGTAAGCCAGAAGCAGCCGAAGCAGGGGTTATCATCTTGACGAAATTACGAATTCACTCACGAATGTGCCCCCACACCCACCATGGAGCCACAATTAGAGGCAGGACACCCAACAAGAAGCTATCGCCGATCTTGTCGGGGCCTCCTAGGGGTGCGTCGTGAGTATACGCCCCACAAACGCCACCTTAAGAAACCGACAGTCCGTCGAGATCGGGTTCAGTGACGAAGTGGGGATTGACAATAAAAGGTTCCCCTCGCTCTCGACGTCGGGTACTGCAGTTCTACGGGTGCAAGAGTATGCCTCCTCAAGCACCCGGGCGTCAAAGTAGAAGAAGTCCAAGGGAAGAACCAGAACGAGCAAAAGGTCGGCAGGAAACGGCAAGCAGATAGGAGAAGAGGGGGGAGAAAAACGAAACAGAAGGAAAAGGAAAAGATGCCCAGCAGAATTGGAGAGGACGGCAGCAGGAGCACAAGGCTAGAAAAGGACAGAGGACTGTCCCAAGGAGCATCACACTCCGGCAGCCGCCCACTAAGCCCCCAGACGGCGACAACGAGCTGAGCGGGGAGGGGGTTATTCCACTAAAATTAAAGTCACTCATGACATAAACACTGTAAGATCTAGATGCTCTAGATATTTCATCCCAAAGATGCTTTGCTCCCATTCTGTCTAAATTTGGTGGCCTATATATAACTCCTATTATAATGTTATTTGCTTTTTCGTTTAAATCTATCCAAATAGTTTCTGTATGTGGCTCAGTTTTGATTCCCTCTTTGAGACCACATTTCAAACTGTCCCTAACATATATGGCTACTCCTCCTCCTCGTCTAATATATGTATCTGTGTGAAATAGTTTAAATCCATTTATTTGATATTCAGCTAATAGCTCTCTATTTTCTACATTCATCCACGTTTCGGTAAGTGCAATAATATTTATTTTTTCTGTGCAGACAAGAGCATTTAAATCGTTTATTTTATTTCTTAGACTTCTATTGTTTGTGTAATATACCCTAAGTGAATTGTTATTTTGAGGCTCCTCTCTTTTCCTGATCATTTTGCCAATTCTTTTCTCCCACAAACACATTCTTTTATTACCTCCTTTCTCCAAATCGATTCCAATACCACTTGTTGGATTTCTGGGGCTTGACTCATATATTCAATTATTTGCTTTTTGTATTTAAATAAATCGAAGGACCACCCACTTTTGAGAAAAGAGGGAAAACGAGTAAAAGTGATCATTAAAATGACACTAGAGAACCAGTGTCTATGGATAATAATTAAATGAATAATCACTTGAAAATAATGAATAGACTGTATTATTAATTAATTAAAGTCAAAGCCTCAAATATCAACATTAGGGGGTATTTCTTGAAATTCATATATATCTAGGAACCAGTGTGGTTCGTCACTAGTTCATTGTTGAGTTAGTAACATAGTAAATCTAAACTAAGATAGATTCAAAGATATGATAACTCAAACTATGAATATTAAAGATTATGAATTATTGAGCAACAGTAAGAGCAAACATATTAATTACCAAATCATTATTTCTGGCAATAAATTATTCACTGTAAAGATCATATATGCATGATATGGAAATCAGTAATAATCTTAGATAAATTTGTACGAAATAAATGTCTTATCTGTAAGACGATTTCTGTAACGCCATTTCATCATTTGTCCTCGTGGTCACTGAATCCCAAAAAAGAAAGAACCCGAGGTGAATATCACAAATGATGAGAAACAACTTGTCGACTCCTCGTATACACGCCGAAATCAGAGAAATTTAAGTAGCATTTGATTAGGCTACGAATTATTTCAAATATTCATGAACACTGAGAACATGTGGAAAATAAACTAACGTTGTGTATTAGGTATCCATGCTGTATAACGACTGACTACCCACACATATACAATCTAGGATGATGCATCAAACGAGAATGGTATACTTAACATAAGCATATCAAATACTAAGGTCTGCCGAAACCGCGTCAGCGAGTCCCAGGTGTCCACTGCTGTGTACGTGTAATTACGGGTCGTGGCTTCAATTGTTGACGCGTTATTAACTGGCAGGGCACTATAGAACACGTGAATAGGTAATTGTTGACTATTAAACTTGTATCAACGTAATTCTTGTCGATAAAAACTCCCCAGTCACTATCACGTGTCTCGCCACTCTTCACGCCAGGGATGCCTTGTGTACAATGGCGTCTCCGCCTTCCCTCAACCCGTCTCTCACATTCACCACAGAAATTATTAATCACGGATAACTCTTTTCTGCGTAATTATTGATGTAATACGTTAATGAGAACTGGGTTGCAATTATAGGGACGTAAATATTATCATATTCTCGTTTAATGGTGTTAAACAAGAAATGGAGAAGATTTTTATTATCTCCATAGCATTCGTACGTAACAGATAAAACTGCTACTGATAATAATTTCAGTTATTAACTCTCGGTTTTAGATTATCGGGAGTCATATTATCCGTAGGTAATTATTACACGAAATACTGATAATTTTAGAGAACCACATTCAATTCTCTAACACATTTGTAATAAACGTGTCTATCTAGACATTATCTGACACAATTTTGCTACTCAATTTCATGAGAATTCTAGCACTAACACGCAGATGAAATGGTTTAATTTATGTTTACACTACCATTAATGAAATTAATAACTACTGTAGTTAGTATATAATGATGATGATGTATTATAATACAATAGTAGTTTGTTAGTGTTGGAAATTTCCAACATAACTCTAGGGGGAGAAAACTCGGGTCGCAGTGGAATGTTGAGTACTGACGTACCTATCCCGAAGTTAGTATTAATGTTAGTATGTTAGTACGTTAGTACACACATAACGGATGTCCCGTAATTGTCAAGGACATACAAGACTTTAAGTCTTGTAAATGAACTCATGTTAAATGGAAAACATGGAATTGTGAATCATCTAAAGTTATTGACTAATAAAGCCTACAATGTATTCCTTGACTGGTGTCGCGATGACATGTAACGGTTATGTTACTAAGTCTTAAAGTTTTGCAAACTCATAGATGCTCTAGATGAAATAATGTTATAGTTGATAGCCTGCACAAACAAATTATGGATTAAATTATACAATTTAAAGTAACTGAGAATCCACTGTGAGGTGAATGTCTTGGGTCATTGTGACTTGTAACTGATTTGTTACTTGACATCACAACACAGCATCATCATGATTACTCAAATTGGCTGGGAAATTATTTGCTCCTAGTCAGAGCTATAAAAAGCTTGTAGTTTCTGTTTGCATTGTTGAGCAGCTGCTCTAGTTGGGCGGGTGCTCTGTGGATCAGAATTGTTGTCCTCGGAAACTGTAGGTGAAGCTGGTTCTGTTAAACACTCTCGTTCTGCTAATTCGAGAGGTACCAACTTCTCTAATGTTTTTAGGGTAGTAGTGCCTCGGCACAAAACCCGTACTACTCTCAGGATGCCTTGGTGATCTGGGTGGATAGAGACAATTTTGCCTATAGGCCATTCTGACCTTGGTCCATCACTGTCAACCAATACTAGGTCTCCTGGTTTGAGTTGAATTTTATTATAGGGGCTCGAAGCTCTATAGTGGTACTCTCGTAGAGCTGTGAAGTACTCTCGAGTCCACACCTCATTCCACCTTTCAATTACTCTCGAGAGATGTTGGTAACTTTCCACTAAGTCACTCTTGGTTACATGGGAAGGGTCGACGGGATCCTCTTCTGCCAAAGGTATCAAAGGGCTCAGCAGGCCTCCATGCATTAAATATGAGGGACTCAGAGGCTCTCTCTGTGAGAAATCATCTGATAGGTAAGTTAATGGGCGATTGTTGACTCGCGCCTCAATTTCCATGACGAGCGTTTGGAGTTCAGAGTAACCAATTTTCTGTCAATGCAAGGTCTTCCTTAAACATTTCTTGACAGTCCCTATCATACGTTTGTAGAACCGACCTTGCCAGGGGGCTCTTGGAGCAATAAATTTCCAGTGGCATTGTCGTCTCTGCATGACAGACTGCACTTCTGGATGATTCCATATCTCTCGTAAGGCAGGCTTCTCCCGCCACAAAATTTGAACCATTATCAAATATCATTTGTTTGGGACAGGATCTGCAAGCTGAAAATCTACGAAAAGCTTGGATGAAGGATTCGGCACTCATGTCAGAAGTCACTTCTAGATGTACGCCTCGTGTGGTAGCACACGTGAAGAGGCAAATATAAGCTTTCACTGGTATCTTATCTGGATTGCCAGTGAGAAGCAAGGTTCCTGTGTAATCGACACCAGTGGTCTCAAAGGGACGAAGATGAACTACTCTCTCCTTAGGGAGTGGTGGAGGTTCTGGGTAAGGACACACTCGAGCGTTGTATCTTTTGCAGATTACTCAGAACTTAATGATTGATTTGACAGTTTGACGACCTTGAGGGCCTCTTCCAGGCTGCACGCTTATAGCGGACAGCCCGAGCACAGTCTGCATTCCACCAGGATCCACTTCCGTGGACCCTGAGAGGAAGAGCGAGGAATAGAGCAGAGGGCAACATCGAAGACAGTGTCATGAAAAAGGCGGAGCGCACGAGGGAAAAGTCAGGGAGAGCAGCACTCAGGGTAAATACGTTCCAGTCCGCCTTAGCGAACTGCCACCTAGGGAAGGAGAGGGAAGGGCGAAAAGAGAAAAAGGAAACAGGGATGGGGAAATGGTCACTGCCATGGAGGTCATTAAGAACCTGCCATGTGAAATCTAAGGAAAGAGAAGAAGAGCAGAGAGAAAGGTCAAGACAGGAAAGGGTGCGAGTCCGAGAGTCCAAATGAGTGGGCTCACCAGAATTCAGAAGAGACAGGTAACAAGAGAGGATAAACGGCTCAAGAAGGCGACCTCGGGTGTTAGAACAACACCCCAAAGAGATTGACGACAATTGAAATCACCCAGCAGGAGCACAGGCTCTGGTAAGGAGTCCTGGAGGTGTTTCAAATCAGGATGAGAAAGCGGGACACTCGGGGGGAGATAAATAGAACAAACTGTGTACCATTTCCTCACAAAGATACGAGCAGGAGAACAATGGAGAGGCCAAGGAAAAAGTAAGTGGACGATGGGAACATCAGCGCGAATCGAGAGAGCAGAAGAATTAGGAGCCCCAGCAACGGCTGGGAGAGGGGAGGGAAAGAAATAGCCACGAAAACGACCAGGACGAGCACCAAGCATCGGCTCCTGGAGACAGACACAAAGGGGCGAAAACCGCGAAATCAGAAGTTGGAGTTCGAGGAAATTGGCATAATAACCACGAACGTTCCATTGAAGAATAGACATCGACGAGAAGAGAAAGGACAACAACAGAGAACAAGGAAGAAACAAAGGCGAAAGAGCAATATAGCACGTTAAAGAATATCAGGGTCAGCAAAGTCAGGGTTAGGGGGCATGGGTAAACTGAGCAAAGACGGAGGGAAGGAAGCGGGAGAACAGACCAGAGGTGTGCGGGCGGGGTCCGGAGGAGGAGAAAGAGGACGAGAAAACGGAGAGGAGCAGTCAAGGACAGCAGCAGGAAGAGGGAGAGTAGAAAGAGGGGAGTGCACCTCAGCAAGGGCAGCAACCGAGAGGGAAGCAGGGGCCAAAGAAACCTCCATAGCAGGAACAGGGGGCGCAACCACTGAAATGGGAGGGGAAGGAGCAATAGAGCCAGTAGCAGGGGCCAAGCCTTCTTACCCGCCAGGGAGGAGGAAGGAGAGGAGCCAGGCTTACGCTTCTGACGTAAAGAGACTGGTGTCCCAGCAACTACGTACTGGGCAACGGATTCCAGTGTCTCAACAGGAGAAGCTGAATGAGAGCACACACGACGGCCGTTAGGAGAGCGATGTACATCCGCCTGCACCGACAGGCGGCGGGGAGAGTCAATAGATGGAGGAGAAGGATGGGAAAGAGGATCGGAGGGAGACGAGGAAGAAGACACAAGAGACATGACAGACCGGGTAAAAAGAAGGGGAACCCCAGACAGAGGACCAGGAGGGGGACCCTTCGGGACAGAACTTAAAGGAACAGAGGAGGGGGCAGTGGGCGTATCAGGGTCCAAGGCCCGGAAACGGTTGCGAGTCTAAGGAAGGTGGGAAGGACGAGAAGAGGAAGAGCGCAACACGCGAGCATAAGAGACGTTAGCATAAGGCGGAAGCCGGCAAACCTGGCGCCTCACCTCGGGAAAAGATAAACGCTCCTGGTGCTTCAAGTTGAGGATGGCTGCCTCAAGCTTGTAATGGATACAGGCACGGGAGAAGGTAGGATGGGCCTCACCACAGTTGAGGCAGCGAGCTTGGGGAGAAGTGCACTCCGACTTAGAGTGACCTTCACCCCCACACAAAGAACAGAGAGAGACAGTCCCAGAGCAGCGGAGGGCACCATGCCCAAACCTCCAGCACTTGTTACAAAGCCGAGGAGAAGGAATATACTCCTGGACAGAGCACCTGGCACCAGCAAGAATGACAGAGGAAGGAAGGGTCCTACCAACAAAGGTGATCTACACAACTCAAAGGGGTTGACGGCGACGACCACGAGGGGGATGAGTAAACGAGTCTACCTTGTGACGGTGTTCCCCCCTTATATTTCTCCCACGCCAGCTGTAAGAGTCATATTCACTTTACCCGAACGTTCTCTACGTTCCGGGGAACAATTTGCCATATGTGGGAGCATAAAGTGTTCTCGCGTTGGCAAGAAAATGGCAAAAGAAGAGTGTTTTGGCCAGTGGTTTAGGCCCTTTAGGACGCCAAGATGTCGCTGGACCCTACATTTTCCCGCCAAGACACGTCACGAGTGCAGGGGGGTCCGGACGGCGCGGGCCGTGGCGCCACGGAGTTTGACACGACACGTCGAGGAGGTCAAACGTGCGATAGGGGGTCCTGTCAGTCTGAGAGTTTTCGCCCCAGATCCGGTGGATTTACGCTTCATCCTGTAGTCTGCAAGCACCCTGTGAGGTCTTCCTATATTCCATGTGTTGGACCGAAGAAGGAATTGACGAGAAATGAGCAGCAAGTGCTCCAGTGACAGGTGTGTTGCAAGAAGTGAAGTCTGAGCAGTGACGTCCGGGACGACTGTGCAGTTTCACCAGTTTAGGTGACGACGTAGCGGCTGGGCCAATCCGCCGAGAGGCAGGAGAAGAACGAAGCTAACTGGGAATCAGAACGACTGCAGCCGAGAGAAAGGACTGCAGACGTAGTTGTGAGGAGAAGTCGACGACCAGGAGACCGACTCCAACCCTTCAAGAGGTTGTGGAGGAGCATGGGCCAGCAGAGGATAGAGCACGGTGAAGATGCGTTTTTGAGTGTTGATTGGGTTCCTGGAGGGAGCATCAGTGTGTGTGTGGGGTCATTCCCTACAGCGAGTCGAGAGCCGGGACCAGGAGCTACAATTCAACTTTCAACAGAGGACAAGTCCACATCATTGAGGTGGAAGTAGGTAATTCAGTTTTCCCTCCCCATTCCCCTTTAGTCAGCTATTTAGCCAGAGTATCTTCTATGTCATGAGCAGCGCTCACCAATATCTATCCCAGCAAACACAAATCATCTACACAACGTTCGCCTATCTCTTCCCATAGGTGTGGGAATGATTTGCATTGAGAATGGTGCAGGAGAGCCTTTGAGAAACTTTTACTCAAAAAATCCAAACACAAAGGTTTAATTATAAATTGTTTTTCTACAATTATTTTCTTCCAAATGTAAAACAAATAGTTTTTACATGTTTAAATATAAAATTTATGGTGTTTTTTTGTAAAATTCATTAATAAATTGTGAATGATATATATTGGCTGAGTGAAACCTTTAAAATCCATTTAGTTATAATATGAACAGAAAAAAGTAGTTTTCCAAATTTTCTAAAAATCGCTCTTTTTAACACAATTTGACTCTTTATGCATTCCACTAAACACTAATATCATGTTTAAATATATAATTTATGTATTATTCCCTAAGATAATTTATATAAATTATAAAAGTTGCTGGAAAGTGGTGAGAAAGAATCTAAAAAGTTTTGTTGTCTTATATTGGCGTGTTCTTATTAACTAGAGTAAGAGTGAGCGAGAGTGGGTAAGAGTGAGTAAGAGTGACTGAAGGTGAGTGAGAGTGCCAGAGAGTGTGCAAGTGTGAGTAAGAGTGAGTATAAGTAAGAGTGACCGAGAGTGAGTAAGAGTGACTGAGAGTGAGTAAGAGTGACAGAGTGAGTAAGAGTGAGAGTAAGGGTGACAGAATGAGTAAGAGTGAGAGTAAAGTGATTGAGAGTAAGGGTGAGTATGAGAGTAAGGGTGAGTATGAGAGTAAGAGTGAGTGAGAGTAAGAGTGACTGAGAGTAAGAGTGATTGAGAGTAAGAGTGATTGAGAGTAAGAGTGATTGAGAGTAAGAGTGATTGAGAGTAAGAGTGATTGAGAGTAAGAGTGATTGAGAGTAAGAGTGATTGGGAGTAAGAGTGATTGGGAGTAAGAGTGATTGGGAGTAGGAGTTAGAGTGAGAGTAGGAGTAAGAATGAGAATAAGAGTGATTGAGAGTAAGAGTGAGTAAGAGTAAGAATGAGAGTAAGAGTGATTGAGAGTAAGAGTGATTGAGAGTAAGAGTGATTGGGAGTAAGAGTAAGAGTGAGAGTAAGAGTAAGAATGAGAATAAGAGTGATTGAGAGTAAGAGTGATTGGGAGTAAGAGTAAGAATGAGAGTAGGAGTGATTGAGAGTAGGAGTGATTGGGAGTAGGAGTGATTGGGAGTAAGAGTGATTGAGAGTAGGAGTAATTGAGAGTAAGAGTATGAGAGCAAGAGTGAGAGAGTATGAATGGGTAAGGGTGACTGAGAGTGAGTAAGAGTGACAGAGTAAGAATGACAGAGTAAGAGTGATAGAGAGTAAGAGTGACAGAGAGTAAGAGTGACAGAGAGTAAGAGTGACAGAGTAAGAGTGACAGAGAGTAAGAGTGACAGAGAGTAAGAGTGACAGAGAGTAAGAGTGACAGAGAGTAAGAGTGACAGAGAGTAAGAGTGACAGAGAGTAAGAGTGACAGAGAGTAAGAGTGACAGAGTAAGAGTGAGTATGAGAGTGAGTAAGGATGACTGAGAGAAAGAGTGAGTAATAGTGCGTAAGAGTGATTGAGAGAGTGAGAGTAAGAGTGATTGAGAGTTAGTGAGAGTAAGAGTGATTGAGAGTAAAAGTGATTGAGAGTAAGAGTGATTGAGAGTAAGAGTGATTGGGAGTAAGAGTGATTGAGAGTAAGAGTGATTGGGAGTAGGAGTAAGAATGAGAATAAGAGTGATTGAGAGTAAGAGTGATTGGGAGTAAGAGTGATTGGGAGTAAGAGTAAGAGTGAGAGTAAGAGTAAGAATGAGAGTAGGAGTGATTGAGAGTAGGAGTGATTGGGAGTAGGAGTGATTGGGAGTAAGAGTGATTGAGAGTAAGAGTAATTGAGAGTAAGAGTATGAGAGTAAGAGTGAGAGAGGGTGTATGAATGGGTAAGGGTGACTGAGAGTGAGTAAGAATGACAGAGTAAGAGTGACAGAGAGTAAGAGTGACAGAGAGTAAGAGTGACAGAGAGTAAGAGTGACAGAGTAAGAGTGACAGAGAGTAAGAGTGACAGAGAGTAAGAGTGACAGAGAGTAAGAGTGACAGAGTAAGAGTGACAGAGTAAGAGTGACAGAGTAAGAGTGACAGAGTAAGAGTGACAGAGTAAGAGTGACAGAGTAAGAGTGACAGAGAGTAAGAGTGACAGAGAGTAAGAGTGACAGAGAGTAAGAGTGACAGAGTAAGAGTGAGTATGAGAGTGAGTAAGGATGACAGAGTAAGAGTGAGTAATAGTGCATAAGAGTGATTGAGAGTAAGAGTGAGTAATAGTGTGTAAGAGTGATTGAGAGTAAGAGTGAGTAATAGTGCGTAAGAGTGATTGAGAGTGAGAGTGATTATGAGAGAGTTAAGAGTGTGAGGTGTGAGAGGGTAGCAGGCCAGGGAGGCAGGATGTGTGGTCACAGGCGAGGCCTAGGCCTCGTGATCTCTAATGTTGGTTTTTATATATATGTTGGATTTTTTGTCCTGTTTCAAATTATAATTATTTAGCAGGAATGTAATAAGATATTGCACAGTATTAATGTGACAATAATATATGCATTATTTCCTTGATAATCAAACTTGTTGTTCAAAGATAATATACAATCTTTGAAGGAAACATTTTGAGAGCGCGAGCTGGCAACACTGTTCTGGTGGTGAGAGAGACATGGTTAGTTGTGCTCAGACCTTCAGTGGTGAAGGGTGTGTCCCAGCTGGCCGCCACCAGCCACCACCCGCCGCCACCCGCTGCCACCCGCCACCACCCACCACCAGCCGCCACCCACCACCAGCCGCCACCCGCCACCGCCACCCGCCACCAGCCACCGCCACCCACCACCGCCACCCGCCGCCGCCACCCACCACCCACCACCGCCACCCGCCGCCACCACCCACCACCACCAGCCGCCGCCGCCACCACCACCCACCACCAGCCGCCACCCGCCACCAGCCAACGCCACCCACCACCGCCACCCGCCGCCACCACCCACCACCACCAGCCGCCGCCGCCACCACCACCCACCACCACCGCCGCCACCACCCATCACCGCCGCCGCCACCACCACCACCCACCACCACCGCCGCCACCACCCATCACCGCCGCCGCCGCCACCACCCACCACAGCCGTCGCCGACACCACCGCCACCACCCACCACAGCCGCCACCCACCACCACCACCACCACCCACCACCGCTGCCACCACCAGCCGCCACCGCCCGCCACCGCCCGCCACCAGCCGCCATCACCACCACCACCACCACCAGCCGCCATCACCGCCACCAGCCGCCACCAGCTGCCACCACCACCAGCCGCCACCACCACCAGCCGCCACCACCACCACCAGCTGCCACCACCACCAGCCGCCACCACCAGCCGCCTCCACCACCACCTGCCACCAGCCGCCACCACCGCCCGCTATCAGCCGTCACCGCCCGTTGCCACAGTCGCCACCGCAAGCCGCCACCGCCAGCCGCCACCAGCCCCCCCCACCGCCGATCGTCACCACCCATCACAGCCGCCGCCGCCCGCCACCGCCCGCCACCGCGCGCCACCGCCCGCCACAGCCGCCACCACCCACCACCACCAGCCGCCGCCGCCACCCACCACCCGCCGCCACCACCCACCACCACCAGCCGCCGCCGCCGCCACCACCAGCCGCCGCCACCACCAGCCGCCGCCGCCGCCACCACCACCCACCACCACCGCCGCCACCACCCACCACCACCAGCCGCCGCCGCCGCCACCACCACCACCCACCACCGCCAGCCGCCACCACTCATCACAGACGCCGCCACCCGCCACCGCCCGCCACCACCGCCAGACACAGCCGCCAGTGTCCGCCACCGCCGCCACTGTCCGCCACCGCCGCCACTGTCCGCCACCGCCGCCACTGTCCGCCACCGCCGCCACTGTCCGCCACCGCTCGCCACTGTCCGCCACCGCCCGCCACAGCCGCCACCACCCACCACCACCAGCCGCCGCTGCCACCCACCACCCGCCGCCACCACCCACCACCAACCGCCGCCGCCACCACCACCCACTACCACTGCCGCTACCACCCACCACCACCAGCCGCCGCCGCCACCGCCGCCACCACCCACCACCGCCAGCCGCCACCACTCATCACAGACGCCGCCACCCGCCACCGCCCGCCACCACCGCCAGACACAGCCGCCAGTGTCCGCCACTGTCCGCCACCGCCGCCACTGTCCGCCACCGCCGCCACTGTCCGCCACCGCCACCATATAGTGAGGTCAGCGAAGAGTAAGTAATTATCAAAAGAAGGGACCAAACCGGGAAGGCTATGTAGCACCATCAGAGTGCAAAATAATCTGAGGGCGCTAAATATCACCAAGAATGCCAATACGAGAACAGAAACGCATTAGGTGAACGAAATCAAAAGTATTCGATTCACCAAGAATTCTAGCGAGGGACAAGTGACCACAAGGGACTGTCGGAAAGCAAGGCACACGCACGTCCTGGAAGTCAGGATATTCAACAAGGATATACACAACTGCAAGAGGGACAACTCAATGGAGCCCCTCCCTGCTCCTAATTGTGCAAACTAAGTGACCGTGAGTTAAGCGAGTATGGCCAATGTGCAACCTTGCTAGAGCCGTTTCCCACCGCCGGTTACAGTGGCAGGAAGGCAGGCCACAGGGATACACTATGTTTGGGAGTACGCAGCTTGTTACCAACTACAGAAGACCAACAACGCTGCCAACGGGCAAAGATGGAGGAATGAATAACTGGATAAAAGTCGGAATAAGGAATACCTTTACAGGAGATGGGACAAGAATGGATAGCTTCTCTAGAGGCAGCATCCGCACTCATTTAAAGAAACACCAATATGGCTGGGAAGCCCGGTCGGCCGAGCGGACATCACACTGGACTTGTGATCCTGTGGTCCCGGGTTCGATCCCGGGCGCCGGCGAGAAACAATGGGCAGAGTTTCTTTCACCCTATGCCCCTGTTACCTAGCAGTAAAATAGGTACCTGGGTGTTAGTCAGCTGTCACGGGCTGCTTCCTGGGGGGTGGAGGCCTGGTCGAGGACCTGGCCGCTGGGACACTAAAGCCCCGAAATCATCTCAAGATAACTTCAAGATAACCCAGCAAAACTCTACAGATTTAAATTTACTAGAGATAAGAAGCAGCCAATGTTGAATCTCTATGACCACCGGATGGACAGGATTAAAGGACCCCTTGAGCCATGAGGCCATTACGAGAGTCAACTACAACCACAAAGAAGGATTGACAATGAGAAAGCAAGAAACGGAGAGCATAGAGAATAGAATGAAATTCTGCTGTGAAGACGCTAGCCTCCAAAGGGAGGCGACACATAAGTGCGGTCAGGAAAAACAGCAGAATAGCCCACACCGTTCGCAGACTTAGACCCATCGGTGAAGATGGAAACAGAGTGGGAGTACGAAGAAAAGTGCTCAAGAAAAAGGCGTTTCAGAACCGTAGGAAGTGTAAAAGCTTTAGTGATATGGGTCAAAGACATACAAAACTTCGGAAAGGGGACTCTCCACAGGGGAGCCAAGGAAGGAACAATACGAGGAGAAACATTAGAAATACGAACGGAAAGAGAATCCTGTAGACGAGATAGTCGGACAAAGTGGGAGGCGATGAGGAGGAACAGGAACCACAGAAGGGGTAAAAGTTAAAGCACGACAGAGGCGAGAGGAAGGATGTTGTAAGGACCTCGCAAGATAGCGAAGACAGTAGCGATCACGGCGGTCCTGGTGAGATAGGAAGCCAGTGTCAACATACAAGCTGAGGGCGGGAGTCGAACGAAAGGCACCAGAGCCGAGACGCAACTCAATATGGTGCAAAGCATCAAGACGACGATGAGGAGGAGGAGAAGCTGAAGAGTATGCAGTGCAACCATAATCGAGTTTAGACAGGACGAGAGGAGTGCAAATAGAAGAGCGTGCTCCTATCCGCTTTCCAAGAAGTATGGGACAAAACCTTTAGTAGGTTAAGGGCCTTAGAGCTTCCAACTCTGAGGAAAGAGATATGGGGCGACCATGACAAACGAGTGTCAAAGATTAACCATAAACACTTAGCGGAGTCCCTATACACAAGGGGATGACCATAAAGCGAAAAAGAGGGACGAAGAACGACATGCTTCCGTGTAAAAGTCATAGCACAAGTCTTAGACGCAGAGAACTTGAAACCATGATCGGTGGCCCAAGATGACACGGCATTTAATCGCAAGTTGAAGCCGCTGTTGAAGGAGAGGCGAATCATCACCCTGACAGCAAAGGGTAAGATCGTCAACAAAGAGAGCGGAGAAGACGCCAGAAGGAAGAGAGGATAGAAGACTATTGAGGTCAACTAGAAAAGAGGAGTGCTCAGAACACTACCCTGGGGTACACCCTCATACTGCCTAACCTGGCTCTGAAGCCCCCGCTGTGTTGGGCCCCGACCTTGCTCCTCCTTTGACCCTCCTGACTACTCCACTCGGCGACCCCTCCCTCCTCTGTGGTTGGGTCAAGCCACAAGCCCCCAGTGGTGACCACCTCGTCCCCTGGCACAGCTCAGTCTCAAGTTGTGACTACTGCGCCTTTTAACCCCTCTCTGGGGGTTCTCAACGCCGTCCTCGACACGGCCGCACTCGCTTGATTCCTTCCCGTACTGATGCGTATCAAGCCTTGTTTGGTCCCGCTTCGTGGGCCAAATACTTTGGTCTCCGCCCTCTTGATTCTGCACCTCCTGATGGTTTCTCCCATCATAGGCACCTTCTTGATTCCGTACATGCCTCTGTTACTTTCCATCCCACCCGTCTCGGTGCATGTTTCGTTGCTGCTCCTCCTAAGGATGTAGCCACCCACTTGGCCGCCTTATCCTGCCTTGGGGGAGACCCGTGTTTGCGTCTCCAAGAACGCTCGGTTGAATGCCAGTGTTGGCACTATTCTCCTCCCACCCCATGTTGCTACCGGTGTTCGGAATCTCCAGGACTGCCACGAGGATATTCGTCATATCTCCGATGCCCAGGGCCATTCTGTCCTCCAAGTAGACTCGTTTACTCGTCCCCCCTCGTGGTCGTCGCCATCATCCCCTTCGGGTTGTGAAGATTACCTTTGATGGTAGGACCCTTCCGCCATCTGTCATTCTTGCTGGTGCCAGGTGCTCCGTCCAGAAGTACATTCCCTCTCCTCGACTCTGTAGTAAGTGCTGAAGGTTTGGGTATGGTGCCCTCTGCTTCTCTGGAACTGTCTCTCTCTGTCCTTTGTGTGGGGGCGAGGGTCACTAAGTCGGAGTGCACTTCTCCCCAGGCTCGCTGCCTCAATTGCGGTGAGGCGCACCCTACCTTCTCCCGTGCGTGTATACATTAAAATCTTGAGGCAGCCATCCTCAACTTGAAGCATCGGGAGCGTTTATCTTTTCCTAAGGCGAGACACCAGGATTGCCGGCTCCCACCTTATGCTAACGTCTCTTATTGCTCGCGTGTTGCGTTCTTCCTCTCCTCGTCCTTCCCACCTTCCTTAGACCCAAACCGTTTCCAGGCCTTGGACCCTGATACGCCCACTGCCCCCTCCTCTGTTCCATTGGGTTCTGTCCCGAAGGGTTCCCCTCCTGGTCCTCCTGTCTGGGGGTTCCCCTTCTTCCTGCCCGATCTGTCATGTCTCCTGTGTCTTCTTCCTCGTCTCCCTCCGATCCTCCTTCCCATCCTTCTCCGTCTATTGACTCTCTACACCGCCTGTCGGTACGAGCTGATGTCCATCACTCTCCCAATGGCTGTCGTGTGTGCTCTCGTTCAGCTTCTCCTGTTGAGACGCTGGAATCCGTTGCCCAGTACGTAGTTGCTGGAACACCTGTCTCCGAGTCAGAAGCGTAAGCCTGGCTCCTCTCCCTCCTCCTACCTGGGGGGTAAAAACGCTTCGCTTTCTTCCTCAGCTCCTACTTCTGGCTCTGTTGCTCCTTCCCCTCCCGTTTCAGTGATTGCGCCCCCTGTTCCTGCTATGGAGGTTTCTTTGGCCCCTGCTTCCCTTTCGGTTGCTGCTCTTGCTGGGGTGCGCTCCCCTCTTTCTACTCCCCCTCTTCCTGCTGCTGTCCTTGACTACTCCTCTCCGTTGTTTCCTCCTCCTCCTCCTCCTCCTCCTCCTCCTCCTCCTCCTCCGGACCCCGCCCGCCAACCTCTGATCTGTTCTCCCGTTTCCTTCCCTCCGTCTTTGCTCAGTTTACCCATGCCCCCTAACCCTGACTTTGCTGACCCTGATATTCTTTAACGTGCTCTGTTGCTCTTTCGCATTTGTTTCTTCCTTGTTCTCTGTTTTTGTCTTTTCTCTTCTCGTCGTTGTCCATTCTTCAATGGAATGTTCGAGGTTATTACGCCAATTTCCTCGAACTCCAACTTCTGATTTCGCGATTTTCGCCCCTTTGTGTCTGTCTCCAGGAGCCAATGCTTGGTGCTCGTCCTGGTCGTTTTCGTGGCTATTCCTTTCTCTCCCTCCCCCCCCAGCCATTGCTGGGGCTTCTAATTCTTCTACTCTCTTGATTCGTGCTGATGTTCCCTTTGTTCCTTTACTTTTTCCTTTGCCTCTCCATTGTTCTACTGCTCGTATCTTTGTGGGGAAATGGTACACAGTTTGTTCCATTTATCTCCCCCCGAGAGTCCCGCTCTCTCTTCCTGATTTGAAACACCTCCTAGACTCCTTGCCGGAGCCTGTGCTCCTGCTGGGTGACTTCAATTGTCGTCATTCTCTTTGGGGTGACGTTCTGACGAATACCCAGGGTCGCCTCCTTGAGCCGTTTCTCCTCTCTCCTTCCCTGTCTCTTCTGAATTCTGGTGAGCCCACTCATTTGGACTCTCGGACTCGCACCCTTTCTTGTCTTGATCTTTCTCTCTGCTCTTCTTCTCTTTACTTAGATTTCACGTGGCAGGTTCTTGATGACCTCCATGGAAGTGATCATTTCCCCATCCTTGTTTCCTTTTTCTCTTTTCGCCCTTCCCTCTCTTTCCCTAGGTGGCAGTTTGCTAAGGCAGACTGGACCCTATTTACCCTCAGTGCTGCTCTCTCTGACCTCTCCCTTCTGCCTCTCTCTCGCGCTCTCCTCCTTTTTCATGACACTGTCTTCAACGCTGCCCTCCGCTCTATTCCTCGCTCTTCCTCTCGGGGTCCACGGAAGTGCGTTCTCTGGTGGAATGCGGACTGTGCTCGGGCTGTCCGCTGTAAGCGTGCAGCCTGGAAGTGGCACCGCCGTAGGCAGACGACCGATTCTTTTCTTTTCTTTCGGAAAGCGAGTGCGGTGGCCCGTAGGGCCATCCGTACGGCTAAACGTGAATGTTGGGCACCTTATGTCTCAACAATTACGTCCGAAACCCCTCTGGCCCAGATCTGGAAGCGTATCCGCAAGATAGCGGGTAAGTTCGTCCCCGATGTTTCACCGGTCCTTCACCTCCATGATACTCTTGTGGCGGACCCGTTGCAGGTCGCTTCCGAACTGGGTTCCCACTTTTCTTCTGTTAGCTCTGGTCTTCATCTTCCCCAATCTTTCCTTCTTCGTAAACCTGTCCTTGAGTCTCCTCCTTTAGATTTCTGCACTCATCTTCAGCTTCCCTATAATGATCCCTTCTCTCTCTCTCTGAACTTCGTTCTGCTCTGGCCCTCTGCGGTTCTACGGCGGCGGGCTCCGATGGTATTCATTATGAGATGCTTCGCCATCTCCCTCCGAGCACGTCTCAGTATTTACTGAGTCTGTATAATCGGATCTGGGAGTCGTCGTCAGTCCCTGAGGACTGGGTCGATGCCGTTGTCCTCCCTGTTCGCAAACCGGGGTCTATGGGTACTTCCCCTAAGGACTTTAGCCCTTTTGCTCTCACAAGTTGTGTCTGCAAACTCTTTGAACGTATGGTTAACGTTCGTCTGATGTGGTTCCTGGAACACCATCACCTCCTCTCCCCTTCTCAATTTGGTTTCCGGAAGTGCCGCAGCACGACAGATGTCCAGGTGAACTTGGAGGTCTATATTCGTACTGCTTTTGCTGCAAAGACCTCCGTTGTTGCCGTCCTTTTTGACCTGGAAAAGGCTTACGACACCACTTGGAGTTATCATATCCTATCTCAACTTCATTCTTTTGGCCTTCGTGGTCATCTCCCTCTCTTTCTCCGCAGCTTCCTCTCTCGTCGTTCCTTTCGGGTGCGCCTTGGTACCGCGCTCTCTCCCTCTTTTCAGCAATACGAAGGTGTGCCCCAGGGTAGTGTTCTGAGCACTACTCTTTTTCTGGTTGCCCTCAATGGTCTTCTTTCCTCTCTTCCTTCTGGTGTCTTCTCCGCTCTCTATGTCGATGATCTTACCCTTTGTTGTCAGGGTGATGATTCGCCTCTCCTTCAACGCCGGCTTCAACTTGCAATTGATGCCGTGTCGTCTTGGGCCACAGATCATGGCTTCAAGTTCTCTACTTTTAAGACTTGTGCCATGACTTTTACACGGAAACGGGTTGTTCTTCGTC
Organism: Procambarus clarkii; assembly: GCF_040958095.1. Lineage (NCBI taxonomy): Eukaryota > Metazoa > Arthropoda > Malacostraca > Decapoda > Cambaridae > Procambarus > Procambarus clarkii. The sequence goes on along the minus strand of NC_091161.1, from coordinate 25,611,531 downwards.
CCTCTTTGTCACTTTATGGTCATCCCCTTGAATACAAAGATTCCGCGAAGCTTTTGGGGTTATTCCTTGACACTCGTTGTCTTGGTCTCCCCATATCTCTTACCTCCGTGTTGAGTGCTCTAAGGCCCTTACCCTCCTTCGGGTCTTGTCCCATACTTCTTGGGGGGCAGATAGGCGCACTCTCCTTGCTTTGCATTCCTCTCTCGTCCTGTCTAAGCTCGATTATGGTTGCCCTGCTTACTCGTCTGCTTCTCCTTCTACTCTTCGCCGTCTTGATGCTTTTCCGGTTATCTCGCCTACAGGATTCTCTTTCCGTTCGTATTTCTAATGTTTCTCCTCGTGTTGTTCCTTCTTTGCCCCCGTGGAGGGTCCCTCTTTCGCGGTTTTGTACATTCTTGACCCTTATCACTAAAGCTTTTACCCCTCCTACGGTTCTAAAACGCCTTTTCCTCGAGCACTTTTCTTCTCACTCCCGCTCCGTTTCTGTCTTCACCGATGGGTCTAAGTCAGCGGACGGTGTTGGCTACTCTGTTGTTTTTCCTGATCGCACTTATATGTGTCGCTTGCCTCCGGAGACTAGCATCTTTACAGCGGAACTTTATGCTATTCTCTGTGCTCTTCGTCTCCTGCTTTCTCGTTGTGTGTCTTGCTTTGTTGTTGTTGTTGACTCTCGTAGTTCCCTCATGGCTCTCGGGTCCTTTAATCCGGTTCATCCAGTAGTTGTCGAGATCCAACATTGGCTGTTTCTTGTTCACAGTAAATTTAAGTCGGTTGAGTTTTGTTGGGTTCCCAGCCATATTGGTGTGTGTTTAAATGAGCGTGCGGATGCTGCCGCCAAGGAAGCTGTCCGCTCTTGTCCCATCTCTCGTAAAGGCATTCCATATTCCGACTTTTACCCGGTTATCCATTCCTCAGTCCTTACCCGTTGGCAGGCTTCTTGGTTGTCTGTTACTGGTAACAAGCTACATACTCTTAAATCTTGTGTTTCCTCGTGGCCGTCCTCCTTCCACTGTAACCGGCGGTGGGAAACAGTTATGGCGAGGTTGCGTATTGGCCATACTCGCTTAACCCATGGTCACTGGATGGAGCGCCGCCCTGCTCCTTATTGTCCTAGTTGCATTGTCCCTCTTACGGTCGTGCATGTCCTTCTTGAATGTCCTGACTTCCAGGACGAGCGTGTGTCTTGCTTTCCGACCGCCCCTCGCGGTCACCTGCCCCTCGATAGAATTCTTGGTGACTCGGATACTTTTGATATCGTTCGCCTTATGCGTTTTTGTTCTCGTATTGGCATCCTTGGTGATATTTAGCGCCCTCTGATTATTTTGCGTATTTGATGGTGCTACATAGCCTTCCCGGTTTGGTGCCTTCTTTTGATAATTACTTACTTACTTACTTCGTTTTGAACGAACAATGTTAAAATTGATGAATTCGTCTTTGGGGTTAACTGTTGGATAAAATGGATTTGGTCCAAGGATGGGTTGGTGGCGACGGCTGAGTCGGTGTTTGGCCGGGCTGGATGAGTGGCGACTCCTGGGTCTGTGATTGGCTGCTGCCGCGGGAGTTACTAGTCCAGTAGTTGAGGTGTTGTGTGGTGGCACCACTCGTGGCGCCTCTTGTAGGGAGGTCTGGGAAGGCTTCAGACTGGATATTAAATGCCTTGGTCGATCTTGAGGTAGCAGTGGTGTAACGGTATCCAGGGCCAATCCTTTACTTTATATAAAAACTGAACCAACGCCTCAAAGGTTAATCCAGCCAAATCAGCTTGGCTGGTTCACTCTACAACTATAATGTTGTTTACAGTCCAGCAATCTTCCCAATACATCTGGAAGAATAAAACATCCTATACCCAGACTTGATATAACTAAATTCAATATCTCAATCCCTATCACAAAATCTGGCGAACAAAAATCATTGGCCTTCGTCGTCCATCGACGTGTTCCGTCATTCATGTGTTTCACTCAACACCTGTGGTCACTTTATGCCACAGCATGTCACTTAATTAACCAAACATTCAAAATCAATGTCCACATGCGATTTTCCCAACCTTAAAAGGAAGTCGCTATTATCAATACTAATTTTAATATCACAGTTCTGAAATTAGTCAGCAATAGAATGTCCACATACTTCGAGCTAAGAGTATCAGGTTCATGTTGTCCACCCCTCTTGCACCAATGAACTCGGAGCAAGGAAACTGCTACCCTTATCATTTCTAGAACCTATGTCTTAGGCGCAGTGCAATAGTTCTCCTAATAGAGCTCTTTCTTAAACAGGTCCATGTAAATTTTTTTTATATATCCACTTTTCTAGAATTTCACTACTATATTTCTAGTTTTCAACATTCAGGGTTTCCAAAATTTTGTTCCTAGGGATTCAGAGATCTTAACTCTCAGATATTTTATACAATTGATTGACAACAAAATTGAGCAAAATATCATTTTAACATTATTACACAACACATGTTCTTAAAAAAAATCGATGATGTTAGATGACTGACGTGTAGTTGATTTTAGTACCAATGACTACCAATTGTTGATTGTGGAAAATCCTGGTCTCCTTGTATACCATTCCGGTTTCTGCTGAAGAATAATGGAACTATCCGACCAAAAATAACTTGGGTGAAGCTGAGCACTTTAGTGACAGGTGACAGTTGACAGCTTACGGCTGGCTGCAGCTTGCTGGGTGCAGCTCACTAAAGAGACAAGTGAATATTCAACCCGTAGCTCACAAAAAAACAGATGTAATTGGACTCTCAGAAACAAAACTCAGGAATCATAATGAATGCAGTGTTTCCACATGACTACACTGTAATAAGGAAAGAGGGGGAAGGAAGGGGAGGAGGTAGAGTGGCTCTACTGATGAGAAAGGAATGGAGTTTCGAGGAGATGGTTATTCCGGGCTGCGAAAGGTTCAGAGGCTTCATAACAGGCACCATGGCAATGGGAGGACCAAGAGTAGTAGTAGTAGTGATATATAACCCACTACCAAATGAAAGAAGACCCAGGCAAGAGTATGACAGAAACATGTCTGTTAACACTATCATTGAGAGAGCAGCCGGTGCTGCCTGTAGAAATCGATCCCATCTGCTCATAATGGGGAACTTTAATCACGGAAGGATAGACTGGGAAAACAAGGAACCACATGGTGAGGAAACATGGAGAGCAAAACTGTTTGAAGTGGCAACTAGAAACTTTTTAAGTCAGTATGTCAAAGGTCCCACGAGAATGAGGGGCAATGATGAACCCACAAGACTCGTCTTAATATTCACTCTGAACGATTCAGACATGAGGGAAATCGGTCTTGAAGCCCCCGTGGGTATGAGTGATCACAGTGTACTGTTGTTTGAATATCTGGTCGAAGAAGGGTTAATGTACTCAAGGAAGGGATCAGAAAGCAAGAAGCCGGCATTCTGGAAGGGAAACTATGAGGAAATGAGAAAATTCCTAACTGAAATAGTTTGGGAAACAGAGCTCAGAGGAAAGACGGTTAAAGACATGATGGACTACATCACACAGAAGTGTAAGGAGGCAGCAGACAAGTTCGTCCCAGTCCAAAAGGAAAAAAAAGAAATTCAGATGAGAAACCCATGGTTTAATCAGATTTGTAAGCCAGCAAAGCACCAAAGTAAATGGGCGGGGAAAAACTATAGAAACAATAGAACACTAGAGAGCAGCGAAAGATACCAGAGCGCCATGAATGAATACGTCAGGGTGAGAAGAGAGTTAGAGGCAATATAAAAATGACATGGCGAGCAAGGCAAAGATTCAACCCAAACTGCTGCATAGCCTCATCAGGAGGAAAACAACAGTGAAGGAACAGGTAATGAAACTGAGGGTAGGGGCAGAAAAATTAAATACAAATGACAAGGAAGTCTGCGAGGAACTCAATAAGACATCCAAGGAGGTCCTCAACTCAGAGCAAGGCGAAGTCCCAGAGGTAAGAGAGGGAACATCAAACCAGACACCACTAGAGGAGCTTGTGATTACCAGTGGGGAGGTGAGGAAGCATCTGCTAGATTTGGACGTGACAAAGACTACAGGCCTGGATGGAATCTCACCATGGGCTCTAAGGGATCAGAAGCTCTGTGCCTGCCACTCTCCATGGTCTACAACAAATCACTGGTAACAGGTGAACTGCCAGAAATTTGGAAGGCGGCAAACGTAGTCCCGATATACAAGAAAGGGGATAGACAGGAGGCACTGAACTACAGGCCAGTATCCTTAACTTGCATACCATGCAAGAAATGGTATGCAAGTTATGCATAAAGGAGAAAATTGTGCGAAAAAAGCTAGTTGAATATCTGGAGCGAAGGAACTTTGTGACAACACCAACATGGTTTCAGGGATGGCAAGTCATGCCTCACAGGACTAATTGAATTCTACGATCAGACAAGAAAGAGAGGGGTAGGCAGACTGCATATTTTTTGATTGCCAGAAAGCCTTTGACAGAGTGCCAAACCAGAGACTAGTGCGAAAACTGGAGATACAGGCAGGAGTGAAAGGGAAGGTACTCCATTGGATAAGGGAGTACCTAAGTAACAGAAGGCAGCGAGCTACTGTGCGGGGTGAGGTATCAGATTGGCGAGACGTCACCAGTGGGGTCCCGCAGGGTTCAGTTCTTGGACCCATACTGTTTTTCATATATGTAAATGATCTTCCAGATGATATAAAATCATTCCTCTCATTGTTTGCTGATGATGCAAAAATTATGGGGAGGATTAAGACGGAGGAAGACAGTATGAGACTACAAGATGACCTAGACAGACTGCATGAATGGTCCAACAAATGGCTACTAAAGTTCAACCCGAGTAAATTTTAATGTAATGAAACTAGGCAGTGGAAACAGGAGGCCAGACACAGGATACAGAATAGGAGACGAAGTACTTAATGAAACAGACAGAGAGAAAGATCAAGGAGTTGATATCACACCAAACCTGTCTCCTAAAGCCCACATAAAAAGAATAACGTCTGCGGCATATGCGCAGCTGGCTAACATCAGAACAGCGTTCAGGAACCTGTGTAAGGAATCATTCAGAATCTTGTACACCACATATATAAGACCAATCCTGGAGTATGCGGCCCCAGCATGGAGCCCGTACCTTGTCAAGCACATGACGAAGCTGGAAAAAGTCCAAAGGTATGCCACTAGAATAGTCCCAGAACTAAAAGGCAAGAGTTACGAGGAAAGGCTGCGGGAAATGCACATTACGACACTGGAAGACAGAAGAGTAAGGGGAGACATGATCACAACCTACAAAATCCTCAGGGGAATCGACCGGGTAAACAAGGATAAACTATTCAACACTGGTGCTACGCGAACAAGGGGACACAGGTGGAAACTGAGTACCTACATGAGCCACAGGGACGTTAGAACGAACTTTTTCAGTGTCAGAGTAGTTAACGGATGGAATGCACTAGGCATTGATGTGGTGGAGGCTGACTCCATACACAGTTTCAAATGTAGATATGATAGAGCCCAATAGGCTCAGGAATCTGTACACCAGTTGATTGACGGTTGAGAGGCTGGACCAAAGAGCCAAAGCTCAACCCCGCAAGCACAAATAGATGAGTACACACAAACACACACACACACACACACACACACACACACACACACACTACTCTGAACTTTTTCCGTGTCAGAGTAGTAGTAAATGAAATGCACTAGGAAGTGATGTGGTGGAGGCTGACTCCATACACAGTTTCAAATGTAGATATGACAGAGCCCGGTAGGCTCAGGAATCTGTACATCAGTTGATTGACGGTTGAAAGGCGGGACCAAAGAGCCAGAGCTCAACCCCCGCAAACACAACTAGTTGAGTACACACACACTAAATCTGTCATAACGATGCACTAGGTAAGTGACTATTAGAGCTAGATAATTCATTAATAACTATGATTTGATATTTGAATGACTTATGTGACATGCAAGTAACGACGAAATCTTAAGTCATTCAAGTACAAGTTCGAGAAAGTTTATTGAGACAATAAGATGCATCTCAAAACAATAGAGAAGATTAGGATATTTCTACCCTCCATCTTAATTAATTTAAGTCATAGTTGATGCCAGTTTGGTCGCATCTGAAGCCTATGAGAGAGTAATGCAAGATGATTACAGCATATACCAATTTCTTCACAACTCTCGCTAACAACTTGTTCACAACTCTCGCTAACAACTTGTTCACAACTCTCGCTAACAACTTGTTCACAACTCTCGCTAACAACTTGTTCACAACTCTCGCTAACAACTTGTTCACAACTCTCGCTAACAACTTGTTCACAACTCTCGCTAACAACTTGTTCACAACTCTCGCTAACAACTTGTTCACAACTCTCGCTAACAACTTGTTCACAACTCTCGCTAACAACTTGTTCACAACTCTCGCTAACAACTTGTTCACAACTCTCGCTAACAACTTGTTCACAACTCTCGCTAACAACTTGTTCACAACTCTCGCTAACAACTTGTTCACAACTCTCGCTAACAACTTGTTCACAACTCTCGCTAACAACTTGTTCACAACTCTCGCTACCAACTGTTCACAACTCTCGCTACCAACTGTTCACAACTCTCGCTACCAACTGTTCACAACTCTCGCTACCAACTGTTCACAACTCTCGCTACCAACTGTTCACAACTCTCGCTACCAACTGTTCACAACTCTCGCTACCAACTGTTCACAACTCTCGCTACCAACTGTTCACAACTCTCACTACCAACTGTTCACAACTCTCACTACCAACTGTTCACAACTCTCACTACCAACTGTTCACAACTCTCGCTACCAACTGTTCACAACTCTCGCTACCAACTGTTCACAACTCTCGCTACCAACTGTTCACAACTCTCGCTACCAACTGTTCACAACTCTCGCTACCAACTGTTCACAACTCTCGCTACCAACTGTTCACAACTCTCGCTACCAACTGTTCACAACTCTCGCTACCAACTGTTCACAACTCTCGCTACCAACTGTTCACAACTCTCGCTACCAACTGTTCACAACTCTCGCTACCAACTGTTCACAACTCTCGCTACCAACTGTTCACAACTCTCGCTACCAACTGTTCTCAACTCTCACTACCAACTGTTCACAACTCTCACTACCAACTGTTCACAACTCTCGCTACCAACTGTTCACAACTCTCGCTACCAACTGTTCACAACTCTCGCTACCAACTGTTCACAACTCTTACTACCAACTGTTCTCAACTCTCGCTACCAACTGTTCACAACTCTTGCTACCAACTGTTCTCAACTCTCACTACCAACTGTTCTCAACTCTCACTACCAACTGTTCACAACTCTCACTACCAACTGTTCACAACTCTCACTACCAACTGTTCACAACTCTCACTACCAACTGTTCACAACTCTCACTACCAACTGTTCACAACTCTCACTACCAACTGTTCACAACTCTTGCTACCAACTGTTCACAACTCTTGCTACCAACTGTTCACAACTCTTGCTACCTACCGTTCACAACTCTTGCTACCAACTGTTCACAACTCTTGCTACCAACTGTTCACAACTCTTGCTACCAACTGTTCACAACTCTTGCTACCAACTGTTCACAACTCTTATTACCAACTGTTCTCAACTCTTACTACCAACTGTTCTCAACTCTCGCTACCAACTGTTCACAACTCTCGCTACCAACTGTTCTCAACTCTCACTACCAACTGTTCACAACTCTTGCTACCAACTGTTCACAACTCTCACTACCAACTGTTCACAACTCTCACTACCAACTGTTCACAACTCTCACTACCAACTGTTCACAACTCTCACTACCAACTGTTCACAACTCTTGCTAACAACTGTTCACAACTCTCACTACCAACTGTTCACAACTCTTGCTACCTACTGTTCACAACTCTCACTACCAACTGTTCACAACTCTCACTACCAACTGTTCACAACTCTTACTACCAACTGTTCTCAACTCTCACACCAACTGTTCACAACTCTTGCTACCAACTGTTCTCAACTCTCACTAACAACCTCCCACAACTCTCGCTAACAACCTCCCCACAACTCTCGCTAACAACCTCCCCACAACTCTCGCTAACAACCTCCCCACAACTCTCGCTAACAACCTCCCCACAACTCTCGCTAACAACCTCCCCACAACTCTCGGATAACAACCTCCCCACAACTCTCGCTAACAACCTCCCCACAACTCTCGCTAACAACCCCCCCCACAACTCTCGCTAACAACCTCCCCACAACTCTCGCTAACAACTTGTTCACAACTCTCGCTAACAACTTGTTCACAACTCTCGCTAACAACTTGTTCACAACTCTCGCTAACAACTTGTTCACAACTCTCGCTAACAACTTGTTCACAACTCTCGCTAACAACTTGTTCACAACTCTCGCTAACAACTTGTTCACAACTCTCGCTAACAACTTGTTCACAACTCTCGCTAACAACTTGTTCACAACTCTCGCTAACAACTTGTTCACAACTCTCGCTAACAACTTGTTCACAACTCTCGCTAACAACTTGTTCACAACTCTCGCTAACAACTTGTTCACAACTCTCGCTAACAACTTGTTCACAACTCTCACTACCAACTGTTCACAACTCTCACTAACAACCTCGTCACAACTCTCGCTAACAACCTCGTCACAACTCTCACTAACAACCTCGTCACAACCCTCGCTAACAACCTCCCCACAACTCTCACTAACCTCCCCACAACTCTCACTAACAACCACCCCACAACTCTCACTAACAACCACCCCACAACTCTCACTAACAACCTCCCCACAACTCTCACTAACAACCACCCCACAACTCTCGCTAACAACCTCCCCACAACTCTCACTAACAACCTCCCCACAACTCTCACTAACAACCTCCCCACAACTCTCACTAACAACCTCCCCACAACTCTCACTAACAACCTCCCCCACAACTCTCACTAACAACCTCCCCCACAACTCTCACTACCAACTACTCCGAACTCTCCAACATTCTTCCTGCTGTCTACCACCAAACAATATTCTCCACAAACAGGTTAGTACATTGTATCAGACGATGAGTGACAGTAACGTGGCTGAGAATGTCATGTTCATTATCAATACATTATAAGAATCGATGATTGTCCAGGACGGACCAAAGCTTTGTCCTTTCTCAACTTTCTGATGTGTGGTTTAGTCGTTACATTCTAACTTTACTAAATTATGCAGTAGATTTATAGATGTGATGATTGTACTGTACCTATATATTTTGGTAATTAAAACAGATTTATTCGCATCAAAAATGTGTTTATCAGTGATTAAGAAAATTGTGAGAGTGTTGTGTTGTTGTTTCCGAGGGGAGTCTGAGAGAGACCAGTCTTCAGGGTCAGTGTCGAAAGATATAGACAACGATAAGGACCAGGTTGAATCTTCCAGGCCAGACACAAATATTGGCTCCGTTAATGCCACTATGTATAGTAATACAGAAATTAATACCTAGGACAGCAGGAATAATGATGATATTAATACCGAAATTAATATCGAGGAGAGCGGTCATAGTGATGATGATAATACAGATAATAATACCGACTCTGTCAAAAGTTTCTCAGGCACCATGCTCCTCGACTTCACCCGCCAGCATTAGCTGATGAGCGCTGCCTTCAAACTTCTTCCTTACAAAGACATGACCACCGCCGAACTCGCTAAAATTACTACCTGCTTAATAAATGTATCATCAAACCCGCTCGGGACCCAAGACCACGAGACACACTCACAGGCACTAACAAAAGCCGTGAGGGAGCTCGACGCTACAAGATGTAGGGGCTTTAGTAAACTTCTGCCGGTGGTAATGCCCTCTCACGACTCCACACTCCCTCAGGAAGACCTGGAGTGTCAAGATCAAATGGGGCTCCAAGAGGCTACAGAGGTACATAGCTTCCACAACAATTAACAATCCAGTTTGAGCTTCAAACTTGACATCGGCACAAGACTCGTGAGCGTCTCGCCAGACAAACAGGTACAGTGTCCGAAATGTTTTTTGTACCCCAGTAATGCTGAGATGTATGAAAACGGTATGAAAATATGTCAGTTTTGTGAACCCATTGCCAGGTTACCCAGGTGGAACCTGTATAATTACATGAGTAACTATGAAATAAGAAACAGTGAAAATTTCGTCCTTAAATATGCTGTTATTATTGACGTAAACAACATTAAAGAAAGTTTTGAAAATTTTTTGTGTTAATTGTCGCTTCCGCGTAACATTACCGTTTAAATGATTATCATTAATAGCTAAACAGGCTAGTACAAGTCAGCTTAGCTGAAACAATCGAACCTGCGGTCTTAAATACAGGATTTATAGAGTACTAGTTTGGATGTATTTTCGATAACGACGTAGATGACGTGGCTCGTCTCCCAGCATTGTTCAGTAATTAGTCAGGCCATTAGTGAAGCGGTGGCGCTGACCTCTGACGCTGTAGGTAAAGTTGTTGTACTAAATGCAGGCAATATTATGCCATCTGACGCGGCTGACATCTTGGCGTCAGCGCCAGGCATCTTCAGTCTCGTCAACATTCTGGGGTCAGAGAAGATTATTCTGGACGAAGCTATCCAGCAGAAAGTGATATAATCTGGAGGCATCAACGTCGGTGTAGAGCATGACACCGACGTCTATAACATCATTGAGGAGGAGCTAGGCATAACGGGAAACCTTGCCTATAACTTAAAGGCAACTCTTTGTGTTACAGACAATTACAGGCTGTCGCGTGTGGAAGCACCAGCCTGTATGAGGGTCAAGGAAATAAATGAAAGAAAGGCCATCCTCTATCTTAGCCAAGTAAGGAACACCGAAAACATCACATGTTATTACGAGAGAATAGAAATAAGTGAAGACCCAAGTCACACGTATTTGCAAGCTGACTTAACTTTCATCAATTCTAAAGGAAAGTAAATACGTAAAATACTAAATTTTTAACAATTATGTTCCTAGTCATTTTTCAAGAAAAGTGACTTTGTCTTCAAAATGTGAGAACTTGTTTTAACATAAATGAACTAATCCTCTTCCTTCGTAATTATCACATTATAAGGACAAACCCAAATTAAATCCACTTGCGCTAAAAAGTAGAGCGACAGTCTTGCGTCTTGCTGGACGGCGTTCAATTCCCGACTGTCCAAGTGGCTGGGCACCATTCCTCACATCCCCTTCCCCGTCCCAGGCCAAATCCTTATCCTGATGCCTTCCAAGTGCTATATAGTCGTAATGGCTTTGCACTTTCCCCTGATAGTTCCCATCCATTGGTGTTAGGCCCTTGAGAATGTTGACGAGGCTCCCAGGCGCTGGTTACAGTAGTGAAGTTGTGGGTGACGGAAGGCTGGAACCTCCAGCGGATTGACGGGTGCCATCACCTGACTGTCGTATTGACGGGTGCCATCACCTGACTGTCGTATTGACGGGTGCCATCACCTGACCGTCGTATTGACGGGTGCCATCACCTGACCGTCGTATTGACGGGTGCCATCACCTGACCGTCGTATTGACGGGTGCCATCACCTGACCGTCGTATTGACGGGTGCCATCACCTGACCGTCGTATTGACGGGTGCCATCACCTGACCGTCGTATTGACGGGTGCCATCACCTGACCGTCGTATTGACGGGTGCCATCACCTGACCGTCGTATTGACGGGTGCCATCACCTGACCGTCGTATTGACGGGTGCCATCACCTGACTGTCGTATTGACGGGTGCCATCACCTGACCGTCGTATTGACGGGTGCCATCACCTGGCCGTCGTATTGACGGGTGCCATCACCTGACTGTCGTACTGACGGGTGCCATCACCTGACCGTCTTATTGACGGGTGCCATCCCAGGACCGTCGTATTGACGGGTGCCATCACCTGACCGTCGTATTGACGGGTGCCATCACCTGGCCGTCGTATTGACGGGTGCCATCACCTGACCGTCGTATTGACGGGTGCCATCACCTGGCCGTCGTATTGACGGGTGCCATAACCTGGCCGTCGTACTGACGGGTGACATCATGTGACCGTCGTATTGACGGGTGCCATCACCTGGCCGTCGTACTGACGGGTGCCATCACCTGGCCGTCGAATTGACGGGTGCCATCACCTGACCGTCGTATTGACGGGTGCCATCACCTGGCCGTCGTATTGACGGGTGCCATCACCTGGCCGTCGTATTGACGTGTGCCATCACCTGGCCGTCGTATTGACGGGTGCCATCACCTGGCCGTCGTATTGACGGGTGCCATCACCTGGCCGTCGTACTGACGGGTGCCATCACCTGACAGTCGTATTGACGGGTGCCATCACCTGACCGTCGTATTGACGGGTGCCATCACCTGACCGTCGTATTGACGGGTGCCATCACCTGACCGTCGTATTGACGGGTGCCATCACCTGGCCGTCGTACTGACGGGTGCCATCACCTGGCCGTCGTACTGACGGGTGCCATCACCTGGCCGTCGTATTGACGGGTGCCATCACCTGGCCGTCGTATTGACGGGTGCCATCACCTGGCCGTCGTATTGACGGGAGCCATCACCTGCCCGTCGTACTGACGGGTGCCATCACCTGGCCGTCGTACTGACGGGTGCCATCACCTGGCCGTCGTATCGACGGGTGCCATCACCTGGCCGTCGTATCGATGGGTGCCATCACCTGGCCGTCGTATCGACGGGTGCCATCACCTGGCCGTCGTATTGACGGGTGCCATCACCTGGCCGTCGTATCGACGGGTGCCATCACCTGGCCGTCGTATCGACGGGTGCCATCACCTGGCCGTCGTATCGACGGGTGCCATCACCTGGCCGTCGTATCGACGGGTGCCATCACCTGGCCGTCGTATCGACGGGTGCCATCACCTGGCCGTCGTATCGACGGATGCCATCACCTGGCCGTCGTATTGACGGGTGCCATCACCTGGCCGTCGTATTGACGGGTGACATCATTTGACCGTCGTATTGAAGCATGTTTTATTTTTTATTTAATATAATTTTTTTTTATTTAATATAATGTTTTTTATGTGTGTGTGTGTGTGTGTGTGTGTGTGTATTCACCTAGTTGTATTCCCCTAGTTGTGCTTGCTGGGGTTGAACTCTGCTCTTTCGTCAGAGAAAGGTGTGTGGTACTCACCTCACCTAATTGTACTCACATAATTAGGCTTGCAGGGGTTGGGCTTTGTCTCTTTGTTCCCGCCTCTCAACTGTCAATCAACTGGTGTACAGGTTCCTGAGCCTACTGGGCTCTATCATATCAACATTTGAAACTGTATGGAGTCAGCCTCCACCACATCACTGCCTAGTGCATTCCATTTATAAACTACTCTGACACTGAAAAATTTCTTTCTAGCGTCTCTGTGTCTCATCTGGGTACTAAGTTTCCACTTGTGTCCCCTTGTTCGTGTCCCACCCGTGCTGAAGAGTTTGTCTTTGTCCACTCTGTCAACCACCTACAAAATTCTCAGGGAATTTATCATGTCTCCCCTTACTCTTCTGTTTTCCAGGGACGTGAGGTTCAGCTCCTTTAGCCTTTTCTCGTAGCTCATACCTCTCAGTTCCGGGACGAGCCTGGTGGCATACCGCTGATTCTTCTCTGTCTTGTGTTTAACTAGGTATGGACTCAAGGCTGGAGCTGCACATTCCAGGATTGGTCTGACATAAGTGGTATACAGGGTCCTGAACGATTCCTTACACAAGTTTCTAAAGGCAGTTCTTATGTTGGCCAGTCTAGCATATTCCGCTGATGATATTCTTTTGATGTCGGCCTCTGGGGACAGGTTCGGTGTGATATCAACCCCCAGATCTTTCTATTGGACTCTTGCAGGATTTCACCTCCCAGATGGTATCTTGTGTTCAGCCTCCTGCTCCCTTCGCCTAATTTCATTACCTTACACTTTCCTGAGTTGAAATTTAGCAGCTATTTTATAGACCATTCCTCCAGTTTGTCCAGGTTATCCCTTTAGTCTGTCTATCTTCATCTGTTTTGATTCTTCTCATAATTCTTGCATCCTCCAGCAAACATTGAGAGGAACGAGTCTATAATAAAGCATAATAAGGGAGATATTAATAAGGTATTATATATTTCACTGAATAGAACGCGAAATAATAGATATAAATTGAACACGTTTAGATTTAGGAAAGACCTGGGTAAATACTAGTTTGGTAACAGGGTTGTTGACTTGTAGAACAAATTACTGGGTAACATAACAGACGTAGGATCTCTTGAGTTTGGGTGGATATAAGTTAAAGCTGCTACGTATGGGCCAATAGACCTTTCAGCAGTTTCCTTCATTCCTATGTTCTTATGTTTGTATTCTTGTTGCCGATTTGATCATGCTCTATCAAAATAATTCCATGATTACGAGATTCATACATACCGGAATAATATACACACGGCTTTAAAAACGTATCGTATAACACCACCAGTCACTTAAAAGTATATTAATAATTGAATATTATGTCCGCTTGACCTTCAATATGCTTGTGAAAATATTTAGTTTAATATTTTAAACATTTTCAGTAGATACTATTGTTGTTGTCAGTCTTCGAACATTATCAACAGCATCTTCATCATTAATACATGACTAGTAAAATCTCTCCGAGTTCTCTTGATGATGTCTAATGACTATGATACGAAACTTCTGAATTGATGTTAATACAACCAGTGTTGTCCTCAGTGATTTAAAACCTACATCACTTGTATACATATCATACCTGCAATGTGTTCCCGTATTGTAACCCGAGCTCCCTCACACACCTGCAGTGCCCTCGCACATACCTGCAGCGCCCTCGCACATACCTGTAGCTTCCTCACATACTTGTAGTTTCCTCACACACCTGTATACATATCATACCTGCAATCTGTTCCCGTATTGTAACCCGAGCTCCCTCACACACCTGCAGCGCCCTCGCACATACCTGTAGCGCCCTCGCACATACCTGTAGCTTCTTCACATACCTGTAGTTTCCTCACACACCTGTATACATATCATACCAGCAATGTGTTCATGTATTGTAACCTGAGCTCCCCACGTGTTGCGACCCAAGTGGTTTTAACAGCAGTGACCATGTGGAGGGGACGGTGGACATTACCTGTAGCTCCCTCATACACACCTGAAGTGCCGTTGCACACACCTGCAGCTCCAACACACCTGCAGTAGAAAAGCCCTTTTAAGTATGTTTCGAGCAAATTAACTAGTGCATACAACTTTAAAATGTATATATAAATCCATACAAGTACATATATGTAAGGGACATTTGCAAACATTCAGGAAATATAAAAGGATTAGAATGCAGTTATAACTGTAGCGAGTTAATCTTATACTCGCTCCATTATCTCATAATCTTAATAGCATAACTAATTAGCACTAATTATAGAAGCTACAGTCCTTTCCCCCAATTACCGGTAATACTCTTCTCATCTTGTTGGAGGGAGCCGAGGTGTAGTCACCATATAAGCAAGCGATATGAGGAATAGCGAACAGTACAATTTCCACAGTTAACAATGTAGCACTCAGCGTGTACAGATCTAATTGACCCAAGACGCTACAGCTTCAACACAGAGCAGACAGCAGACTACGACCACATCGAGCTACAACGTTCTCGCTCCCCGAGTTCAGACACTGGCAATTCCCAATAGAGCCGCCACACTCTTCCACATAGAGCTCCGCGACTCCGGCCTCACTCAGCTCTCTGCTCTGCTCCAAGCTCCGTCTGAACGTTTACGACAATGCCACCAACCGACTACTGTAATCAAGACTAATAAATAAATATGAAAACTCACTAAACAATGTGTATCTAATCTACCCAACGACGTAACAATCATACGTTACATAACCATCCCCAAAAAGTGTTTAAATATACTAAGGAAAGGAAAATGTCGCTTTGAATAAACATGTAGATCAACATCACAACAAAAGTCTGGAGATGTGTTGGGATCTTGGCACATGCGCTGGTTAGGCAAAACCTTCTGCTCTACAAATGCAAGTGTTTGGGTATATTCTCCGCAGGCAAGGGATAAAGTTGAAAAGAAATAGTGTGACGTAATATGATCAAGCCCACTGTCCGCTTCTCGGTAAACAATATCCACCGAGCTAGAAACAAAGAGGAATTTAAATATAGTTGTAATGACAAAGGTATTGTACGAGTAATGCAATTCCGTTAATGAATAATTGGAAAGCTTTCATTAGCAAGAACACCATGTATGCTAGCTACACGATATACTTTTCATGGAAGGCGTGTGGCAGCTTTTGCTGACAGAGTTAAGTGCGTAGGACGGTAGTAGGCACCACAGTAATAGTAATATGGTTATGGCCATTGGAAACTGTGGCTGCTGTTGTAGCTGCTTCAACGTGAATTAGGTCGATGTACTGTTGCAATATACAACATAGGAGAAAGTATGAGGTAGTGAATCAAGAACTACATCACTTATCAAATGGTGGACGGAAATGAGTGAGAAAACGAAAATATCACGAGGAAATTACCTTAAACGAGACACGAAAAAGTTATTTGAGAGAAACTTAAGGCGACAGATTTTTCTCTCTTCTGATTCATATATTTAGGGGTTCTTTGGGAATTTTAAATTTGGCAGACCTGAACATGAGAGTTGGGCAGTTCTTGAGCCTTGTCTTGTTTACCGAGGTGGTTACTGGATTATGATGGATTATGATGTATTATGATTTATTTAAAACAATTACAAATAAAGCCCAGAAACGTTGTACGCTATAGATTGCTGATTTAAAATAGTAGTGACCCAAAATGAATAACCATGGCACTAAAGAACCTAACCAGAAAACAGAAGGCTCAATACAAACGAATTATGACAAGAATATTTAAGATAAAAGTACGTATTGCAAGGCCAGCAAAGAAAGCCTTCAGTGTTTCACCAGATGAAACAAAGATTACAGACAATACCTGGCTATTAAAATATAAGTCAAATAACTGATAATGAAAATGGTTTAAATTACGAAATTATAAGAAAGTACCAAAGAACTTTATGAATACAGCAAAACAAATCAACGTAGAATGTGCAGATGACGTCCCGACTAGTTTAGTGGTTACCAGAGAGGAAATTATTAAATAAACAAACAAATAAAAAAGGACGCAATGGCGATCACAGGAGGAGAAGGAGGTAAGCTGCCGCAGCCACAAGGTCACCTGACCTTAAGGCAGCCAGGATGTCTCCAAAGGACAGAGTCAGAGATTGCAGGTATTTCAAATATAATGTTTATATGAAACTCTGTGTTCATTTTTACTTTAATCATCATAAAGTTAAGTGAGCAATACTGTCGAGCGTTTCCTGCATCATTCAATTTTTTTTTATGAAAAAATAGCTAAAATATATTTAGAATTCAGGATGTGGTTACAATACCCCTGAACATGTTTCTTCTCTCTTTTTAGAGGCAACTATGTTTATACGTTCTGCTTCTGGGGGAATCTGGCTCCAAGATAATAAATCTCATAAATCATTTGTAGGACCATCCTTAAGATAAGGAACTAATAATTGGAGAACCAGTGCCTATGGATCTCTTATATAAGTATGATGGAAATCTATTACTGTATAATGAATGAACTGTAGTTATAATAAATTACGAAGCCAAATCCCTCCACACACTGGGGGGGGGGGGGTTGATTAGTACAGAGAAATTAATGCATTTCAAGTAAAAATAAATGAAGATTAATACACATGAAATATTGAAGAAAATATGAAATATTGGAAATTTTAAATAATCTTTGGGTTAATAAAATATAATATTCTACAAACTACAAGAACGAAATACCAGCTTAGCTGTATGAAGGAAAGCTAGCATGCATCGGGATATATTCGTCACGAGAAATTTGTTTCATCAGGCTATCCTGGGAACACTTGATCGAGGCAGCATCATATCTTCCTTATTATCAGCAATTCCAAGCTGAAAGGCGAGTAGTATGTAGAAATCACCTAGAGAGTTATAATACCACATTTCTAAATTAGATGTGGTATAGCCCTGTATGTACACTTACTGGTTATTTTTAATGGATGTGCAGCATAACGACAAATTGTCCTACTTATTATGTTAAATGTGATCACAAAAAACAAGGGAAATGAACTTATAGATATGCCGATACTGATGTCTGTGATATGATGAAGCAGTCTCGTCCTCCTAGCGTCCATAGTGGAAGGGACGGTGGATTGATGAGGCGGTAATTTGACCAGCTTCCAGACAATCTCTCTAGCTTAATGGCGTCGCTTGCCAGTCCTTCCTCCTTCCCGGGTAGCTCATCATGCGCAGTTTTGCTATGGTGCGCTTAATATTATCTATGATTTAATTAATATCCCAGTTTATAGGAACTAAAGATTATCAGGAATTAGAGAATTAATTTGTCATATTTGACAATATTCAAATTCTCATTTCATAATAATTAAATGAACGTTGTTCAATATGAGAGTGTACTGGATATATATTCAGTAGTATGTGAATGCGCTGGAATAGCAATTGGTATTTGCAAGAATTATTACCAGCTAATAAACAATACTATATAAAGGAAAATAAATGTATTATCTGCTTTAGTTCACGAAGTATATTCATGCAAGAGTGTTATTAAATAATACTCATTAAAGAATGTGAAATTAGGATAATTTTATATAATTCTTATTAATGTAAATATTTTTCCTTTCGTCGTGTGATCTGATGCAACACTTTACTAGAATTTCTGGGGAAATGAGGCATTATTATGAGTTAATTAAATCATGTTATTTTCACTACTCTATTGGTTAGTAGTGTTAGTAAAATTATATTACACATTACAAGAATAGTTTCTGAAGGTACTGAATATTAGTAATAAAGTGTTGAATATTTCCAACACTACTATCATACTCCCCAAAGCTAAACCGGAAATTAGAAATTCAATTGTGTTACTCTAAACAGCGAGCTAAACTTTCCCCAGTTCTTGAGTACTTGAGTATGAATCTAATGGTTAAAAAATAATATGATTAAGCCCATTTTAATCAGGAACTCGCCCCCGTCTTCAGCAGAGTGAGTGAGTGAGAGTTGTTTTCGATCCCTTGTACCAATTGGGTGTGAAACTTTATCAAACTAGTAAATCTTTGAGTTCACACTTATATACATTGTGTGATTAGAATGGGCCCAACAATCCAATGCATTACATTTACATGCTTACAATGCATTGCAGTGTTGCATCCTCAACGGTGCTGTTTTCGGCCTCAGTGTAGCATTCTTCCATTAAATATTCCTGCCGAGACTGAAGCAGGTGCTGAGGCTTTTCCTGGATGAGGAACAGGGGCCAGTGTCATCGTTGGTGCTGCCCATCCTCACCAACCCGTCCTCTTAAAAATAACGTCGCTTTTCGCTCGTATGCGCGCTACGGCCAAAAACGGACGTAATTTTCAATGATCTTCTCACAAAAGTGATGTACTGTCCCTTTTCTATTTGAGTCTTCTGGCTTACTCAGAAAGATTAGGAGAGGAAACTTTCAATTAACATTCTTTATGACGTTTTGAAACTAAAAGGAGAATTTCCTGTCCACCTAACCTACCAGCGGACCCTTAACTTACTGTTTTGGAAAAAAAATCCAAATATATTGTCATTTGTTTTCAATTTTCAAGTTAGGTCCATATTTGTCCATACGGGCAAACGGCCAAGTCAGCGGTAATTTGTAAGAGGACAGGTTGGGCCATCTTCAACACATTGTGGGTCTTGCCACTCTTCATGCTCTCCAGGATCATTAGCACGATATGGTTTCAAGGCACAGCTGATAATGCATATCGCCAGCGCCAAGGACGTCCCCACCTGATCAGCAGCATCAGTAAACTTGTAGCCAATATTCTCATCTCCATCTTTGTCCAGTTTCTTTTTCTCATACAGGCTAGCTTGATGAAGCTGGTGCCTCTGGTGGGTGTAGATTTGATCCTGAACGGTATTCACCTGTGTATGCTTAATGCTCTCTATGCCTTTGAGTACAGATGGTTCAACATGGGTTAGGAACTAATCAAGAGATTAAGTTTCATCGAAGAGAACTGGCCGTACTTCATGGGGTTTGGCCTTCCCCTTGCACTTATCACAATGTATCAATCTTCAATGTAGATTAGTGGATGTCTCTTTGCTGTGTCACTTCCTGTTATCATCATCAGTGCCAACGAGGCTGGTCCAGTGCTCAACTCCAATGGTTGCCAAATGCATTTGTTTTCTTTGGTGGTTGGTGTGTCGAACTGCATCATCTAAATTCTAGTCACAAGATATCTTCCACCGACCCCCAGCAAGACTCCTCAGCCATCTCCTTATCGCTCTACTTCCTTTCTTCCCATTAGATGTTAGGAAGATTGTTTTACTCAATGGGAATTGCTTCAGATATTTGAAGCTGTTGTGTGTGACAAAAGCAAAAGTTGCTTCACCAAAGATGCAACAATATTTCATATTAATATTGCTTGGCCGGCAGTTGTTCTGTTGTATACTAAGAATTATTTTGACCCCATGTTAATTGTTAATGATTTAGAGATACCATCTCTCTTCCCCAGAAGAGAAGCTACATGTATTAGTCCATGGACTTTTTTTTTATATCCACATAACTTGGTCAAATAGGTCATCGACGGGTGTGGTTTCTTACACCCCCTTACTCACTCAACTGGAACTTGTTCCATCAGCTATGAGAGTTTGTTATTTGGCTGCCTCTCTTGCCATCTTGTGCAAGGGACTATAGTTAGCAATAGTATCTATGAGGAAAATACGCGAGTGTATAGTAATTTTAAGGTTTTATGATTGACTTGTGGAATCTATGAAAAATATAGATCAAGAAATGTGAATGTACTTAAAATAGTGAAATGGAGTGAGACATTGACAGTATGTGATGAATTTGTAAGCTGATAAATGGCTCGTGATTAAGTGGATGTAAGGACGCCAGACAGCTGAATGGACAGTGCTTCGGATTCGTAGTCCCAAGGTTCCGGGTTCGATCCCCAGTGGAGGCGGAAACAAATGGGCAGAGATTTTTTCGCCCTGATGCATATGTTCACCTAGCAGTAAATAGGTACCTGGGAGTTAGACAGCTGCTATGGGCTGCTTCCTGGTGGGGTGTATAAAAAAATGAGGCCTGGTCGAGGACCGGGCTGCGGGGACGCTAAGCCCGGAAATCATCTCGAGATAAGCCTCAAGATAAGATACATGACAGTTTTTATAATCATAATATTAATTGGAGAGAGCCAAAACATATTGCTAAGTGCAGGGGTTTTGATGAACGCAATTTGATCAAGTCAGCCCAAATTAACCAATGTCCCAATATTTTTAATGTTAGCATTGACCTGTACAAACTAGACCTATATATATATATATTATATATATATATATATATTGTAGTTACAAATTGTAACTCCCTACTTAGCGAGGAAGGCAGGCTCGTGATTCGTCGATCTTCACCTGACCACAGTAAAGTGAGGCAACTACATAGGGTGGGGGGTGTTTGGGTTGGGGGAGGGTTGTGCGGTTGTGGGGAGTGGTCGGTGGTGGTTGGGGGAGGGGGTGGGTGGTGGTAGTTGTTGGGGGGGGGGTTATATATGTTCTCTCGGAGCGCTTCACACCCACGCCTCCCCAACTCGCTCGAAAAAGTTACAGCCCCGCTCCTGTGGCAGGTAAGTCCACTACGGGCTCACCATAGCCCGTGCTACTTGGAACTTTGTTCCCAGTAGCTGAATCTATAACAACAACAACGCTTCACTCTTAGAATGTCAGCCCCACTCCCATCCTGGCGTTTTATACCGGGAAGAGACAGAAAGCTTTCTTTCTGGCGATCCAGAAAGAAAGCTTTCTTCCATCGGCACTGACCCGATGAAGGGGATGTCAGCTGAATGAACTGGGCTCTTTCTTCATACCGAATGCCAGTTAAACAGCGCCATGCTCCACCCAATCAAGGTTCGGTTCCAAGGAACCAACACCATGGCCGAGATTCTGGCCCTCTTGACGGCGATCTCTGATGTTGCTTCAATCGACGTCATCATGGAGAAAAAGGGACTCCAGATTCTGTCCAGCAGTGCTGTAACACTCCAAGGCCTGTTCAATCCCACAACAATAAAGGCATTAGAGCCAGAAAACCCGATCCTTCAACCTCCCCACCAATATGAGGCGGTAAGAAGCACATTCGTCTACCGACTGAGCACTCTTATCGCGGAAAGAACGATAGCCTATATCATCCACAGCATCAACCTTCAGAACCAGTCATTGACTGCTGTTTCAGCAAACCTCATCCAGCAGGATGGAAACCTGAGACCCACCCTCAAGTCTCCAGCAGAGGCCACTCTCGCGGCGGACAACGGCCTTAAATGTTTTGGCGTGGCCTGCACACCCCATCAGATCTCCAGGCAACGATACTGCCGCCTATGTCAATGCTTCAGGTGTTACCAATGCCCTCACTACGTCCAGAAATGCAACAGCCAGGTCAGAGATGCAGTATCTGTGCAGAAAACCAAGTAGTAGACATCCGTCAATCCCGTGGGGTTATTGAAATGTTCCCTGGGTGTCTGCTTGGGGGCAACGTCTGCTGTGGCTGTTAAATCCAACCCAAGAACGGCATCCCAACCACAGCGAGTGCAGATAAACGCTAAAACGGTTACATCCGTCAGTGGTCGAGACTACCTCTGAAGTCTCTTCCTCTACCTGCTTCCCACTACAGGAACTGTCAAGGTGAATTGCAACGCTGTCTCCTATATGAAGACGCCCCACACCATCCCATACGATTAGGAGAAGGTAACTTCCCACTTCTGAAATTACTCTAGATATGAAAAAAACCCAGACGCACTCAACCGAATAACAATGCCTATGTAAGACATGCTACCCAACTTCAGATTATTCTTAATGTTTTATAAATGACCCTTTAGACCACTATACGTGCTGTGCGAGATCTCGTCATCAGTATGACCTAGATTTTGCTAGTGGAAGCTAATAGATCAGCCATACATTTCATGTTCTCTCCTGAACCCATGTATGACTGACCTTCCTATGAGGTGGAATATGTTGGATGAGCTGGTAGCTGTTTTTTTATCTACACTGTATAACATATCATACACAATAGGGTTGCAGCACATTACTGTAACAAGCATAGATATATACAGCAAAAACAAACATTATTCGAACTGAGTGAATTCAAACTGAATTTCAGTGATTCAGTGCTTAGCTCTTAAGAAAATCAGTGTTATTATTTTGAAAAAATTAATATTTTTTGTAGAGGCAGGTATTTTCTCTCCTGATTCCATGTATTACTAACCATCCTGTGAGACGGGAATATTATATGAACTTATAGCTAGTTTTTATTTACTCTGTGTAATCCATCATGTAGACTTGGGTAACAGCACATTGCTGTGTATACCTAAGCTTGTTAATAAAGGACAAAACAAGTATGCTGCCAAGGCATGCAAACCCTGGTTGACGAAATTCAAAACAAAACTAGAAAAGGTATTTATATATAAAAAAAACTGGTTCTTGAGCTAAAGGGACTGAGTTATGAAGGAAGAGTTGGACCTCATTACATTAGAAGAAAAATCTGGTAGGTATAAGTAGGGTGTACAAGGTACAAAGGGTAATTGAAATAGATATAGAAACAACGGCTATATTAATGCCATAACTAAACAGGAAACATGTAATCAGTTCACAGTAATCACCTTATCGTGATACGTCAATGAACACATCCACACAACTGGATTTGTTACTTGATATATCACGATAATGTGATTTCTCTCTGCATTGAAAGAGGGGCGTCAGAGGTAGAACTACTGGACGACATAACCAGAGTGCATGGGGGCGAAATGTGTGAAACCCTAGTTTGGCTTCAGTGGAAACCTCGGGAATCCAAGTGGGAGTAGTTTTGCAATTTTGATTGACCAGATTGCAATTTTATTGACCATGTCGTGGAGCAGTCGACTAGAGCGTGCCGGGAACATCCAGCTCATGGGTTCGAACCTTCATCACGGCGCCTGTGGATTTGTGCATGGATCAGTAACAGATGTCTGGTTGTTTTCTGTCTGAAGTATCGTCATTGAGGGGAATTAACTAAAGGACGTTTTCAATCATAAATCAACACGGTTTCCATGCCTAAACAAGGAAAAACAGCCCGTCCTCCAAACATCTCGTCCTCGTCTAGGTTCTGTTGGCGATTATTTGTATTTGTAGTATGTGGGTGAAGCATTTACAGCGTTGTGGTTCGAACAAAATTAGTCAGTAAAGAACTCGTTCTGGAAATGTTCGAGCGAAATCAGTTGCAAGTCGTGTAAACCGTTTTTTATTCATAAACAGGGGGTTTGGCAGGTGCATGGAATCACTTTTGGGTCTTTGTTTGGAGCTGCTGGATGGAAAGGACTTTGGTCGAGGACGGGTTGGGAAAAAGAGTGGATCCACAGCATTAAACCACTGATCTAAATGTTGGGGCTAAAGAGCCGATTCTCAACCCCATAAGCCAGTTGAGTCGAGTACAATTAGACGAGTACTTCATCCAAAACTTAAAGCTTTGCCAGCAGATGCAACACATTCGTTCCTGCATGGTACAAGCCTCTGATAAACTGTCTGTCCTAGGAACATAATTCATACAATTTAAATTTTGTATACAATACACTGAAGTCGTATCTTCATTAACCAAGTTCTGAGCCTTGAGCTGCATATTGAGAAGAGAATTTTAGTGAAGATTGTGTGGTGAATAACTTTGGGTTCTTCATTAATTCCATTTACAAGTTTCCGTTCCGAAGAATATGCAATGCTGCGTGTCAGAAGCATTCTCTATGGTTCTATGATTCATAGACAATGGTTCTTTAGATCCAGATTCCAGTCTGCATTTATCTGTTGTCTACAAAGATAAAAGGCAAACATTAACTGCATTCCTTCAACAGGAAGAACTGCTTATTACTAACCCAATCATCTCGTTACGTTTTGGGACATCGTATTTTCTATAATTCGTCTGTTAATATTGCTCCAAATGAATCACTGAGAAAATTAATGAAGAACCTTTTGTCCACGTTTCATGTTTTCAGAATATATTATTGCTTCGCTCATTTTTAACCTCAAAATATTTTAATATGGCACTACAAATATTTTTTTCTTAAATATTACATTCATTGTAAAGAGCATCATTATAGGCATCTTAACAACGAATGAGGTTATGACTCGCTCTGTTAAGGGCCCGGAGTCATGGTTATTTATTAAATGTTTTCAGAATTTTATTTAATTGCCATTTAGCCTTTATAACAATCATCTGGGAACACATGCCACCAGGGATTTGAAGGCCAGTTAATTCACCCCGGCCCCTTCATTCACCCCGGGCCCCTTCATTCACCCCGGGCCCCTTCATTCACCCCGGGCCCCTTCATTCACCCCGGGCCCCTTCATTCACCCCGGCCCCCTTCATTCACCCCGGGCCCCCTTCATTCACCCCGGCCCCCTTCATTCACCCCGGCCCCTTCATTCACCCCGGCCCCTTCATTCACCCCGGCCACTTCATTCACCCCGGCCCCTTCATTCACCCCGGCCCTTTCATTCACCCCGGCCTCCTTCATTCACCCCGGCCCCTTCATTCACCCTGGCCCCTTCATTCACCCCGGGCCCTTCATTCACCCCGGGCCCTTCATTCACCCCGGGCCCTTCATTCACCCCGGCCACTTCATTCACCCCGGGCTCCTTCATTCACCCCGGCCACTTCATTCACCCTGGGCCCTTTCATTCACCCCGGCCCCTTCATTCACCCCGGCCCCTTCATTCACCCCGGCCCCTTCATTCACCCCGGCCCCTTCATTCACCTCGGCCCCTTCATTCACCCCGGCCCCTTCATTCACCCCGGCCTCCTTCATTCACCCCGGCCTCCTTCATTCACCCCGGCCCCTTCATTCACCCTGGCCCCTTCATTCACCCTGGCCCCTTCATTCACCCCGGGCCCTTCATTCACCCCGGGCCCTTCATTCACCCCGGCCACTTCATTCACCCCGGCCCCTTCATTCACCCCGGCCTCCTTCATTCACCCCGGCCCCTTCATTCACCCTGGGCCCTTCATTCACCCCGGGCCCTTCATTCACCCCGGGCCCCTTCATTCACCCCGGGCCCCTTCATTCACCCCGTCCACTTTGGAACCTGGTAGACAATGTGCGGTTTTTGGACAGTGTTCTATAGATTATTGATTTATTGTATTTTGACGGGGAGACATTTTAACGTATTAAACGAAACTCCTTACTGATCTTGATTGTAAAGAACAAATGTGACATAACCAAGCCGGCAAAGATGGATACCGTTCTGGTCTTTCTCTGCCCCCAATGTTCGTCCTGTTTTACTCCAGACTTCCAGCTTCTTGTAGCTTTCAGTTGATGAGTGTTCACCACACAGTTTGCACACCACTCAATAAAGATATTTCAAACAATCGCCTGTGCTAGGCAGGCCCATGAAGCAAGCAAACTGTACTACCTGATACACCACAGACTATGAAAAGTCGGCCTATTCCATCCCCGCCACCATCACAATCCCATGAACATAGGCCCCATCCCCAGCCTTCAAAGGTTCATAAATCTTACACGGGAGCATGAGGTCAACGCAAGAGGCAGATCCCGGGCTCTGCTCAATGTGTACCTCACCTGCTGGGCATCAGAGGCATGTTAGACCAGATACTAGACGCAGCGGTGGTCGACAACCCTCCCATCCCCCGCTAGTTTAGATATGAATTATTAGACACCTTAGTTTAGGTCTGTTACTGCAAGATGACAGTTTTGTTACTACACTAAAAACGGTTATGTTACTAAAGGAGGATTGTTTGTTACGGTGTGAAGTCTTAACAGACATGCTCAGTAACACATTAACGGTGTGACAGTCAATGATATTGTAGATACGTTTTGACAGTGTGGTTAATGCCTTTAGTGAAGTTATTACAAAACGGTAGGATTACCTGTTTCTCTTTGTATGTACTGTTCTCTTAAGATTGTTTAACAATGTTACAAAGTTATTCTAGCATAGTATGTTATATAAACTATTAGTTTTATGTGCATGAAGTTATATACTAAAAGTTACAAAATAGAAACATTGACGATTTTGTTATACAGGTTAAGTTAGGCTACGAGTATATTTAGCATAAAGACGAGTGCTTAGCGAGTTTTTCTCGCTAAGCGTTCGTCTTGATGCTTAAATGATGGATAGTAATCCTAATTATTTACGATCACCGTTCCCTGGTTTATTCCCAATTTTTATATGATTTACTAGTTTCCATGTTACTTGGATTTTTTTTCGTTCCAAACTCTACTATTTACAAGTCCAGTTGAGCACCATTTCCCACGTTTATTCTAGTAACATAAAATCTCCGACATGCAAACATTACCGGGCACAGAAGCCTTAGACATTTACGCCAGGATGAGCCTTTCTTCAATTATATCTGTATTATCTATCTACAACTTTTAGGCATCCATTATTTTGATCATTGACAAATAATAAATACAGATAATTCTAAATAGATTGGATTGTTATAGACGTGTTTGCGCGCCTGCACGTTAGTTGCTATGAGGGAACTTTTGTCCTGGGTTTGATACAACGCATCAGTGCTAGGGGAAGAGATTACACGATGGTGTCATGTGCATTTTGAAAGTTGTGTCTTACGATGTTGCCTTGTAGAGAATAGTTTGAGGACTCCGTATTGTATGTTGAAGGAGTAGTGAAGAGTTTTATGGGGTCATGTAAGTTGTCTTCCGGTTCATTTAGTACATAGGCGGCTTGTCATTTGGTGAGCTGGCACCACTGACCCTAGGTCAGGTCGCCAGCGAGGCCACCTCTCCCAAGTTTACCCCTAAGGTAATATTTCCATGTATAAGTGTACTACTTGGTTTATATTGAGAGTATTGTATATCTATGGCTTGTACCAAGCTATTTACTAAGCAAGGAAATGCGTAGTAGTTCTTTTCAAAGTGATGGAAGAATCAGAAGGATGTGATAATGAGTTCAGAGTATTGGCACTTGTTGGTTTGGCATCACTGCAACGAGCCGCCCTCAGCTCAGGTCAAGATGTTCTCTCAGTCAGCTGTAGATTGCCACATGCTCCCTTGTTTATTAATTCATTAATTTAGAGAATTTCATGTTACTATCAGTAATTTTATTCAATAACTACTTTGTTCATTTGCCTAAGTAATTAACTATTATTTAAGTGTAAAAATTAAATCCCTTTAATTGGCCAAGTGCAGATGATTTAACTTTGTTAAGGAACTGTGTCAACTAGTTGGCAACCAGCTAAGGTCGGCCTGCTTGGGAGAAGAACGAATTTGGGTAGTGTGGTTTTGGCTGCCAGAGCAGGAAGGTGGGACCACTACCCCAAGGAGGCCAGGGCAGGAAGGTGGGACCACTACCCCAAGGAGGCCAGGGCAGGAAGGTGGGACCACTACCCCAAGGAGGCCAGGGCAGGAAGGTGGGACCACTACCCCAAGGAGGCCAGGGCAGGAAGGTGGGACCACTACCCCAAGGAGGCCAGGGCAGGAAGGTGGGACCACTACCCCAAGGAGGCCAGGAGCAGGAAGGTGGGACCACTACCCCAAGGAGGCCAGGGGCAGGAAGGTGGGACCACTACCCCAAGGAGGCCAGGGCAGGAAGGTGGGACCACTACCCCAAGGAGGCCAGGGGCAGGAAGGTGGGACCACTACCCCAAGGAGGCCAGGGGCAGGAAGGTGGGACCACTACCCCAAGGAGGCCAGGGGCAGGAAGGTGGGACCACTACCCCAAGGAGGCCAGGGGCAGGAAGGTCGGACCACTACCCCAAGGAGGCCAGGGGCAGGAAGGTGGGACCACTACCCCAAGGAGGCCAGGGGCAGGAAGGTGGGACCACTACCCCAAGGAGGCCAGGGCAGGAAGGTGGGACCACTACCCCAAGGAGGCCAGGGGCAGGAAGGTGGGACCACTACCCCAAGGAGGCCAGGGCAGGAAGGTGGGACCACTACCCCAAGGAGGCCAGGGCAGGAAGGTGGGACCACTACCCCAAGGAGGCCAGAACATCGGCTGGGAGTTTTTACATATTTTAAGGTAAAGTCTTGTATCGAGTTATTAAAAAATGATTTTAATAAACTGTACTAAGTGCCTCAAGCCAGGAATCATTAAGCTAGGGATATGTGGTATGGCTAGCTGGGGTATAACCAAGGGCTACATATGCTTCAAGGAGGAAGATTTCAACAAACGAGTTATGGAAACGTTGGAAAGGAAATTAAAGGTAAAGGACATTGATGCAGAATTGCGAATTGTTGAAGGAGAGGAAGAGGAAGCGCAGATAAAGAAGATGAAGGAAGCTCGATCCAGAGCTTCTCTTGAGGTTATCTTGAGATGATTTCGGGGCTTTAGTGTCCCCGCGGCCCGGTCCTCGACCAGGCCTCCAGCCCCAGGAAGCAGCCCGTGACAGCTAACACCCAGGTACCTATTTTACTGCTAGGTAACAGGGGCATTGGGTGAAAGAAACTCCTCTATTGTTTCTCGCCGGCGCCTGGGATCGAACCCAGGACCACAGGATCACAAGTACAGCGTGCTGTCCACTCGGCCGACCGGCTCCAATCTAGGAGCTAGTGCCAATCCTGCAAAGACGCGAAAATCTGGTCGAGGTGGCCATTTTCCAAACAAGAACAAGTTTTAGTTTTGATATAATTTCACAAGACATCGTCACTGCTTTTTCAAATGGGTTTTTGTAATTTACTATTACATAATTTAAATATTTGATGGGATATTAAGCTAGTTTGAGCTAGGATTGTACATATTTTAGCTGTACACACAATCTTTTATAATTTATTGATTAGTTTTTATAGAATGACATTTACATTATTTCATTTGTTTTCCCTTTCAATTATCAGAGTCTAAGGAAATACAGATATTAATGAGGTACAAGAATAAATTAATACTGTTGGGAAAAAAATTATATTTTAGGTATATTTTAGGTGTAAAAATATCTTACATAAAATAAAGTAGCCGTCACAACTGCAAGAAAAATGACAGGTTGGATAAGAAGAACCTTTCACACTAGAGATGCTATACCGATGATGATACTTTTCAAGACGTAAGTGCTCTCTAGAGTGGAGTACTGCTGCACACAATGACAACCACTTTCAAAGCTGGAGAAATTGCTGACCAGCAGAGCGTGCAGAGATCCTTTACTGCTAGAATCCAATCAGTAAAACACCTAAACTACTGGGACCGACTTAAGAGCCTAAATCTGTATTCTCTTGAGCGCAGGCAGGAGAGATACGTAATAATTTACACGTGGAAAATAGTAGAGGGGCTTGTTCCAAACCTGCACACAGAAATAACACCACACGAGACCAGAAGGCATAACAATGTGCATAATACCCCCTGTTGAAGAGCAGAGGTGCAATAGGTACTCAGAGAGAACTATCAAAATCAGAGGCACGAGATTGTTCAACACGCTTCCACTACACATAAGGGACATAACTGGCCGAGCCCTCACAGTATTCAACAGAGTACTCGATAAGCACCTTTAAAGAATTCTTGATCAACCAGGCTGTGACTCGTACGTCAGGCTGCGAACAGCCGCGTATGGAGCAGTAGCAAAAGGTAAAAGACTCAACATAACCCTAAACTGGATCCAATCTTATGTTGGAATACCATTAAATGATTATTTAGTGCTGGTGCTGCTCTTTGCACGGATAGTCAACAGGCATATTGGAGACTATTTGGACCAGTATCATCAACCCAAACTGACCTGTTTGCCATACAACAGACATTCGCATATGTGATCACACTAAATACCACTTTTGTGGGAACCGACCTGTGAGATTTATATTTATTTAATTTATATGAATTTATATTTACGTTAATTTATATACTTCGATAGCAATTTGTATAATGATAAGTGGACTGTATTTCTGCAATAATCTCAATCTCACAAATCGATCCTCTACACATTAGGGGGGGGTTATTAAATTAATATATATATGCAGCCAATCAAACTACAGAAATAACTACATACATTAAAGAGGTTCCTTATCTTATAGTACAGCAGGTTAGTCCACCAGGTATAACTAGGGTGTAGACACCAAATTATCCTCTTTGAGGTAGCTTCCATATCACCCAGTAACTGGTGCACAAATCTTGCATCCTCGTCTTGACCTGTCAAAAGTGCGCTAGCTGTGAAGCGAGATACCTATATATGACAAGTATATCAGAGAAAACAGTACATGGAACATGAAGACCTGGCTTAATTACCTTTAGTTTGAGGCTTCCATGTGATCTAACCGGGTCACCCTATATAATGACATTAATGGCCACTAATGATAAATAATGGGTTTCGGAAAGAACACTTAACTTGATTTGTTGACAGCGTGTTGACAGATGGTACACCTTTGGTATCCATAACACTACGTCCAAGTAAAATTAACAGGAGCCGAATTTGCTCCCGTGTGAGCCTCTGGTCTCGTATAACAATGGCTGCCCTCCTTCCCCACTCTGACGCCTGGCCTACTTTGTCCAGATTTCAGAAAGTGATAGAAGGGTCACATTTACTCTACTTTAATATTGATAATTAAGTTAATTTATATAAGATGTTTTTATGATGGTAAAGTCCAAAGACTAATGTATTTAAGAACAATTCCCAGCAGAATAGCTGGTGAATTATAATAGTATGTGGTGATGATATCCCGTTTTCTTTAGACGGTAATTCCACTAAAAGTTACGTTTTCTATGGGTAACTTGTTTATACAATACAGCTATTATCTGTATGATATATTAAATGGTGTCGGATTTTCCGACATAATTCCCCAGGGGCTGCTCACGGGTCGAAGTCCTAATTAGAACAGACGAACACCGATACTCCTCCTTCGAATTATTAGATTAATTTGATGTTAGTAGTTAGTAATCACACATTTGTGTGTCTGTTCGTACAGGACGGATGTCCCGTACTAGAGTTGCAGGGGTTAGAAGTCTAATGCAATTTCATTTCCCTGTCAACTCTTGAAAGGCTAATATTCAAGCCTTATTACATATTATTTAACCCAGAAGACTGGATGTGATCAAGTACTACAGTCAAGTATGATTCAGGGACTGCAGTGAGATCAGTGACATAGATATAACTTGAAGTTTGTTCAGGTAACTAGTCACTGATATATAAACACTGAGGCCCATGAAATACATCTTGATTAAATAATAAATGTATCAAATCAGTCATCAGATTTATTAGGGTTTAATTTAGTTAATTGATTCAGAGGATTGAATAGCTCATCATTAAAGTAAAGTATGGTTCTGAGACTGCAGTGGGTTCAGTGACATTGGTCGCAGTGACTTGTAGCTGTTTTAGGCTACTGTTCACTGATTTGCCACTGAGGCCTCATGAACTCATCTTCAGCTTTAAATGATGATACTAACATCAGCTTCTGTTGGTATAGTCAGCTGTAATCTCCTTAGTATAATGCTACTGGAGAAATATAATCAGCTGACAAATTTAGATTTCTATTGGTATTGTTTATCTGCAGGCATAGGTCTCCTCAGGCTTGATACTGGGCCTGAGAGTAATTTACCTCCTGCAGAGTTTAACATGGTTATGCCCTGATATTTAGTAGGGCTACCGATGAATTGATGGTAGTAGTCTGTCCCCACAAGGACAGCCATTTGGCATTTGATTTGCTCAAATTTACCTGCAGCTGCTTGATAATAGCTTTCCAGGTCAGCATAATCAACTTGAGATTGTTGTGACAAATCTTCACATTTCTTGATCTGTCTTGTTAAGTGGCCTTTAAGACCTGCAAGGGTTCTTTTCATTCTCCCTGCATTATCCATACTGGCTCGTTGGTGAAGCCTTGTGGGACTTGTACTTGGGCTGCTCATAATACTGAACAAACACTAATGGTAGCCTAGGGTAAATTCTGCACTCACTAGGCAATAATCCTACCTCTACTAGAGGTTAGCACTTAAAATTAATACACATTATATATATACAATCATCCACACTAATGATTTGAGTGATAAACCAGTGTCACTGGAAGTACCTTTAGGTTAGCTCTTCTATATCACCCTAGGATGGTAGAGACACTAATTAATCACTCAAAGGTGTAATGATCATAAGTAAATTATTATATATACAACTCAACTCGAGTTGATAAAAATTACACCCAAAATAGGGTCTGCACCATTCATTAATGGTGTTAAGTTGATCAATATAGTACAACTGACTATAGTAATAATGGGACTAGGATGAACGATAATAGTTCAACTAGTCAGTATCCTACCCTGTTGTGGGTTGGCAATTAGTAAATATTATACTGTGATCACTAGTGCAATATATATTAAATAATTCTCTATTTTGGAGAAATAATATACACAATTATTGATAATAGCCTCTTAATTAGCCTCTATGAAACTTCTAATATTATCTAGAAGTATTAAATATTATTAGTGACCTCGCGAAATAAAGTCCACAAAATTCGTGGATAATCTCTCGCGAAATGTAACACCACGAAATCCGTGAACAATCTCGCGAAGACACAGTCACCAATTTGGCTGGTTTCTATATTAGCGCTGTCATTTCACGAAATAACACGCCACCAAATATCTGTGGGTGTGCATGAAACCGCTGATGAGGCTGAACTCGGCTGAGGGAGGCTCCTGAGCTCCCTCGAGGCTACGCTTCCGTCTTGACTGGCTGGCCTTGTTTAAATAACACTGCACTAGTATATTTAATGAATCCACTGGTTAACTGGTTCATCCGGTACTAAGATGACCAAATGTGGGTTCATAGGACCGAATATTCCGGTTCCGAAGGTCCAAATAATGTGGGAACCGACCTGTGAGATTTATATTTATTTAATTTATATGAATTTATATTTACGTTAATTTATATACTTCGATAGCAATTTGTATAATGATAAGTGGACTGTATTTCTGCAATAATCTCATAATCTCACAAATCGATCCTCTACACATTAGGGGGGGGGGTTATTAAATTAATATATATATGCAGCCAATCAAACTACAGAAATAACTACATACATTAAAGAGGTTCCTTATCTTATAGTACAGCAGGTTAGTCCACCAGGTATAACTAGGGTGTAGACACCAAATTATCCTCTTTGAGGTAGCTTCCATATCACCCAGTAACTGGTGCACAAATCTTGCATCCTCGTCTTGACCTGTCAAAAGTGCGCTAGCTGTGAAGCCAGATACCTATATATGACAAGTATATCAGAGAAAACAGTACATGGAACATGAAGACCTGGCTTAATTACCTTTAGTTTGAGGCTTCCATGTGATCTAACCAGGTCACCCTATATAATGACATTAATGGCCACTAATGATAAATAATGGGTTTCGGAAAGAACACTTAACTTGATTTGTTGACAGCGTGTTGACAGATGGTACACCTTTGGTATCCATAACACTACGTCCAAGTAAAATTAACAGGAGCCGAATTTGCTCCCGTGTGAGCCTCTGGTCTCGTATAACAATGGCTGCCCTCCTTCCCCACTCTGACGCCTGGCCTACTTTGTCCAGATTTCAGAAAGTGATAGAAGGGTCACATTTACTCTACTTTAATATTGATAATTAAGTTAATTTATATAAGATGTTTTTATGATGGTAAAGTCCAAAGACTAATGTATTTAAGAACAATTCCCAGCAGAATAGCTGGTGAATTATAATAGTATGTGGTGATGATATCCCGTTTTCTTTAGACGGTAATTCCACTAAAAGTTACGTTTTCTATGGGTAACTTGTTTATACAATACAGCTATTATCTGTATGATATATTAAATGGTGTCGGATTTTCCGACAACTTTCGCGCACCAGGCGTGCGGTGCGCGCGTATGCACGAACTACTAGAAAATAAGAGAAAGCGAACTACAAGAGAAAATAAGTTAAGTGAAAACGATAGTGAAGGATACAGTACGAATTAGGAAATATTTTAATGAGAGAGGAACGATTAGCGTCGAGAGATTTAAAACAGAAGAGAGAGCGATAAAACGGCGAATAAAGGTGGTACACAGTGGTAGTGTGGAAGTTGATAACTATAGAAAAGAAATTTTAAGACAGCTAGACGATGCCTCGACACAACAGATACAGAAGCTGTAAGTTGCACTTGGAAATGTACAAAGCCGATGCAAATATTTTTTATTATATTATATCGAAATAAAGATCTAAGATCAGGATGAATTGGGGGTTTAATCAAAGCAGCACCAGAGAGAAACTCTTAGCGTTAATGTCAACATTTCAGCCCTATATAACTTGAGTTTAAGGTTAATTGAAATTAACCTTAAATACCTGGCAGGGTAGGCCAATCTTAAGTGGGTGCAGGGCTCTAACTAAACCTATAGACTAGATCTGTACAGCACTATTTACTTCGTTTCTACAGTTACACATTGAAAGTTTAAAAGAAAACATTTTCAACAGAATACAATCAGGGACCCCATGTCAAGGAGAGCAGTCCTCCTGTCCTTTAATGCCGTCTGAGTACCCGAGCATACTGCAGAGGGAAGCAGCCAGGAGAGTAGCAGATTTTTTTGACCAGAATAAACAAAATCAGACAAGACCTCAAACAAGCGGGAGTCCTCCACCCACATAATTACATTGAGGCGAATATCTACTACAAGCCGACAAACCTACACTTATCTTTTTTATCAATTCATTTACTCCCCCAGTAAAAGATCGCTCCCTCCCCCCCCCACACACACACCTAATTTAAATGTATAATGACCCCTATTGGATAATCACCAGTCTAAAGAACCTTATATATAAAAAGAAAGCATTGTACGAAAGGATTGCAAATGGTGAAATCGATAACAATTTAATCCAATTGAATTGTTAAATCAAAATAAAGGATAGGAAAATGAAACAATGAACTTCATATAGCAGTTCGTAAAGACAAATTCTAAAGTCACAGTTGTGAGGACGATGCAGTGGCGTGGTGGTGTCTTGGCGCTCCTGGATATTGTCAACTTATGCTCAACTGTTACAGTGATACCGTGCCTTTGTGTGTCAAGGAAATGACAGAGAATGTCTGCATAGGAGATAGACAGTCTTTCACTAGGCTTGAAGAACATGATTGATGATGACAGACAAATGATACCGGGCTATTTCAGGTAGCAATGACGAAAAAAAAGGGCTATTTAAGGAAGGTGTTCACCGGCCCTACAGCATTCTGGAGTGTAATTTCAACAGTGATTCAGTGTAGACGCATTTGAGCGTCACCTTCATACGACAGGCTCATCACTTCACAGTCAGCATTTGGGCGATTGAATGAACCACCAGATGAATTGTGTGAGAACCAACGTTGCAGCTCCCAATCACAAAAGGAAGAGAGACTTCAGTTCAAGTTCTGACAATGATGGCGATTAGCGTTATGTGACCAAAGCCAACAGGAAGAACTACTCCATTATGAACTATCGAGAAAATAGGCTTCTACCGATGAGCACTCCAACTCGGACAAAATCCGCACAGCCAGTCGTCAAAAAGCAGCATGCCGAAGGCAAGTCCTCATACGGTGCTGTAGTGGACCTTTAAAAAAAACAAAAAAGTACCCCTAGCTCAAGGTCAGATCAAAGCCAAATCTCAGAGGTTAATACATTGAGGCCCAAAGACGAGACAGCAGTAACGATTCTTAAAAAATTACAGGAAATTCGACGAACTTAAGCCTGGGGACAAAATAAGGAAAATCATCGTCCTTCACTATCCCCTGCACATGGTCCTAGATCACCTCGAAAAGCTGAATTATGTTGTGTCAGCAGAAAGTTACCAAGTAAAAGGCTTGAAGCAGGATACTCAAGTCCTTCTCACAGTAAGAGGACTGATCCCAGATAAGCTTGATCTTGACATTTGGGGCAGGTTCCAACAGGCCTTACACCCCCAGAGTCCCTCAGATGCTTTTGATGTCAGATTTGGACATCACAAGGACGGTTGCCAATGCCCAGTGAGGTGTGGAGTCTGCAGCCTGCCCCACAACACGAAAATTTGCATTGATAAACACCAGGCAAACCAGCCCATCCAAGCTAAGTGCCCATATTGCTCCAAGGCACACCTTGCCTGGAGTTTATGAGGCCACGAAAGGCTTAAAAGGATTCAAACGAACCACCCCACGCCTACAGCAGCGTCGAAACGCCAAACAAAACATACCTTCTCCCCTGCCTACACAAACAGCGTGGAGCTTACCAAGACTGAAGCAGGTAAAGGACTATCACCATGGCCTTCCACTAACAGCCATGGTGGAGGGTGTGAAGGTTTCCGTCCAGGACAGAGGAATGGCTGGGGGCCACAAGAAATCGTTCAACATAGTCGCCTGCCCACTGCATTCATTGAGCACACTCGGGGCAATGATGGCAAGAGTGTCAAAGTTTCCACTGATAAGGTCCAAAAAGTAAACAGGGCCCCAAACTTGCAACAGCAGTAAATAGTGCTCCCGCACAACTGGACACCCTCTGGCCAATGCTTAAGGCCTTGGTCAAGGAACTGGTCGAAAGTGTGCTGTCGAAACACTATCAAACAAACCACAGACTCTGAAGACAATTGAGCACAAGCTCAAGAAATTTGAGAAAACAATATCCTCACCTTCAAGAATGCAGGACAGGAGACACTCCTAAAAACAGGTAGAGTCCAGTACTTCTGAAATCTACCTTGAGTCAATTTCAGGTACACCAAGGTCCTCAAACTCCAGTTTCAACTTCCTTGGCGTGTTCATCAGACTCCATGGATACCACGGTAATATCAGCAAATTCCAACAACCTAGAGGACTATAAATCCTGCAGTGTAACGTGCAAGGGCTTCGTACACAATTGCAACACTTGCAATGCGTACCAGCAACCAAAGAAATAGACATCCTAATACTACAGGAGAGCTCGCTTCGAGACTGATTAGAACCTAAAATTTCATGCAATCGAAGCTTCTTCCTTCCATGGGTCAACGGGCAATCCAGGGGATGTGCAATCTGTGTAATGTGACCTGATCTCTAAGCCTATAACAAGCTCACCCGATTATGGAACAGGGGCAGAGGTAATGGGAGTATCCATTGAGCTCAGGCATGAAAATCTTGAGTTCATTGTTTACAGGTCTCCACGAGAGTGAAATATTTCTGTTATTTGGACACACGACTACATCAACACAATCATTTGTGGTGATTTAAATGCCAATCATCGATTGGCACTGGGCTCGAACAACAAATGAGGCCGGCACTCACATAGGTCATCTACTAGACCAGCTACCAGAATACCAAATCCTAAATAAGAATGAACCCACCTACATTCAAGGAGGTAGATTAGATCTTACCCTCGTTTCCTCCCTAAGAGATGCAGCGACATGGTCAGTTGAGCCTACACTCACAAGCGACCACTATGGGGTCCAAATTGATCTAGTTGGATCTACCCACCCCACCTCCATCTGAAGCTTGCAACTTCGCATAAGCAAAATGGGATCGATTTCAAAACCGTATATCAGTGTGACATAGAAACTGAGAACATCATAGTTTCTAAATCCGAATTCATCATCCGAAAATA
Source organism: Procambarus clarkii (assembly GCF_040958095.1). NCBI lineage: Eukaryota > Metazoa > Arthropoda > Malacostraca > Decapoda > Cambaridae > Procambarus > Procambarus clarkii. The sequence goes on along the minus strand of NC_091161.1, from coordinate 25,573,100 downwards.
TTAACCAACCAGAACAAGATTTTGTCGAAGTGATTCAAGATGCAGCCAACCATTCAATCCCACTGAAAAAAAAAACAGTCCACGAGATACCGCAAAGATCAATGGTACTATTGTGAATGTGGGAAAGAACTCATGCTCAACAGAACAAGAAAGCTATATAAAAAGAAGCAAAGTGACCGCATCAAGACCTTACTTTGAGAAGTCAAGGAACATGTGCATCAAGAGACCAGGCAAATGAAAGAACAAAAGTGGCTGGAATGGTTTTCACATCTGAATGAACACACCTGAGAAATGTGGTTGCAAATCCACTGGGCCAAAGGAAATAAAACACCTAAAGCCCCACACCCTAAAGATATGAATCGGGAACCCGAAGTACTGGGAACCAGGTTTGCAGAATGAGCAGCCAGTAATCAGCTTTCACCTGATGTATCAGCAGTGCAGACAGGATTAAAGGAAGAAAGGTGCCGCAGAATCCTTACAGAATGTGCAGAAGTCTGACACTAATACCTCTTTCACACTGGATGAGCTCAATCAGGCTAAAAAAAAAATAAAGATACATCCTCAGGAGACGACTAAATAACCAATAAAAATTATTAGAAACCTCGGCCCAGAGGGAAACGCTGCATACCTTAGGGTAATTTAGCCTGGACTTCTCAAACTAGACCTACAGCTTGGAATAGAGCAAACATAGTGCTGAACCCAAAAACCCTAAAATCTAGCTAATCCAAGACCCATCTCTCTCTAAAGCTGTGCAGCCAAGACAGCTGACAGAATGGCACCCTACAGACTCGAGTGAAAAAGGGCCAAACTGCTTCAGGACATGTATGCCTATAGAAGAGGGATTGTCACAGTGTAATTTATTACAACTTTTAGCCCATGTTATGACTACACATACACCAATATGATCATACTGTTGTAACGGGGGGTGGGGGAAATAGCTCTATCTTGTCCATTATTCCACCCCCCAGTTAACTAACGAGGCCGGGGGAAACAGCTCTCTCTAGTCCGTTATCCCGTCCTCAGTTAGCTAACTATTCTAGAGCACTCCCAGAGTTCCTAAGGCAACCTCTCTCGTTCAACACCTTGTAACCTAGGTAATTGACTACCTAGGTGCTAAGACTACAAGGCGCCGTCACTTGATCAGTTACCCGAAACTCTAGAGAGAACTCTAGAATACAGAATCATTGCCACAAACGTATAAGAGAAAACGAGAGGAAAGAAATGAATAGTGAAGTAATTAGTGAGGGTTTGGGGTGAGAGGTAGGGAGGTGGGAGGAGCGAGGAGGGTCATTAGTTGAAAGTGAGAGTTTAGAGAGGGGTGGAGGGAGCGGAATAGATAGGTAGAAGTAGAAGAGTAGAAAGTAGACGTAGAAGAGTAGATAGTAGAAGACGAAATGCTGCCACCATCCATTCATGATCATTACATACCAGACAAGGAATGGAACTTGCCTGTATCACAAACTTCTCAAAGGATGTTATCATGAGTTCATTATTAGTATGTTCCCTCTGTACCATGTATCAACTCCAAACATGTACTCATTTATATCATGAACCCAGTAACCACAGAGGCTTTCTCAAATCCTCAACTCAAAGCTCTAGGGAACAAAGTTAAACACAATTTAAATAATAAATTCATAATTATATTTCACATGAAGTATCATAACTTAAGCAATCCAATAAAAATGTTAACGATTAATATTCAAAGTGAGTCATCATCCAAGAATTCGAGAACCCTACAACTTGACTGCCCCTGATCATCACACAACATATGTAAACACGACCAAGTCACCTTACTGTTCACTCACCGAGGACTGAGTCTAAGTTGAATAGAGAGGGGGGGGGGGGTCTGTAGCTTGACAGACTGTCTCGCCCCTGCCGGCCGACAGCCTCCCTGCTAGGGACGTCTTCTCGGCTCTCCTGGCTCGTGTGCTGTTCTGTCTGTTAATGCTTTTTGCTCGATAGTTCTCCGAGTATTTATTAGGGAACCTAGTAGCTAACTCCGCCCACAAGTAGATAGCCTCCGGCACTACCAAGCCACTCCTTAAACGTCGGCATGTTTGAAGGCTACCAGACTACAACTAAGAGATTAGTAGAAGCAAGGTGAAATTCGCATGATCTGACCTCAGGTCACTTGGGGTCATTAACGCTTTGAGGTGTGAGTTTCAGGCCGACGAACTGGCGCCTCTCAGATCCTTGTCTGCGACTCATGTACTCTATATATATTTTAAATAAACTAACTCAAACACTTTTACAGTGTTACACTGTGGCTGGTGTATGATGCATTCCAACTGTATAGATATCTAGGTTGATTAGCCTAGTATCACCAATATTATTGTATCTATAATCCCATTCTGAAAATATTCTAGTGCATTTGAGTTCATAGCTTTATGTTGTTTATCGTGTAAATACCATTATAGGTCTATTATGGAATGCTATATAGGACATGCTGGGTGTATAATGATGTAGAATGTACATTAATAAATACCCTAGGTATGACTAGCGGATATACTGTGAATTATCAATAACGTTTATTTATTTATACTTCAGTATAAAGTAGGGCCCGTTATCCCTAACTAGTTAAGTATGACTAAGGCTAACTATATTAAGTATAACTAGGCCTGGTGGAACTGCTTCTATCAACAGGAGAAGAGGGGAAGGTGGGCCTCTGGCGCCTTAAAACCAGTTGCTTTGGGCAGATGGGATTCGTCAGCCTGGGAATGCAGCTGATCTAGAGGAAGAAAAACCACGAATTCAAACCTCTGTTGTCTTGCGGTTAAACACTCATGGGGAAAGGCTTCAGGAGTCAACCCTGAGGAAAAATCCAGAGCAGGAGTCCCTAAAGCAGTTTGCAGCTGTTTACAGCTACATTTTGGCAACTCCTGCGGCGACACTGGTGCCAAGCGTATCGGTGCCTGCCCTTCCCTTGGATCACATCGATGGCATGGAGAGGGTGGATCTGCTGCATGGGTAACAGCCGGTTCTTCATAATTACTGAATAGACCTGTGCCGTGGAGAGGACACTCCAGCATCGCCTTTGCGATGGCTCATCATAGGAAGCGACAGTTACCGGTGATAAACCTACCACTCAACTGGCGTCGAGTGAGGCGCCAGGGTTTGCTTCCGTCGGTGGGAGAAATCATCCTATTTCATAGGACAGCTACCGCCCACCTCAAGCTGGGCAGCCCCCAGCCAATAAGGTGCTGTCCCACCATGGTCCGCCTGATCCATTGGGTGCGTGGGGCTTAGGACACACTCCAATAAGCGGATCATCAACCATGCACCAGGCAAAAGAAAAAAACAGAGCCACCCAGCTGTCAACTGGGCACGTGGAATGTAAGGACCATGACACCGGGTCTCACGGAAGATCTACTTGAAGTGAATGACGCCCGTAAAACAGCTGTGATCAACAACGAACTATGCAGGCTGCAGATGGACATAGTCGTCCTGCAGGAGACACGTCTGCCCGTGACTGGCAGCATATGGGAAAAGGACTTTATTCCCTCCAGGCAGGGAAAACCACCAGAGCATGGTGTTGGCTTCGCCTTGAGGTTGTTAGGTTGGTCCATAGTACCGCTTGGAGGGGTCTACAAGGATCATCAAACTTCAGCTTCATACAGCAGCAGGAATGGTCAGCCTCATCAACGCCTAGGCACCAACACTGACCTCCTCTACCAAAGCGAAGGAGTTCTATGATGACCTCGGCCTAACTCAGAGACATACCTCAACAAGAGCCAGTCTTCCTCCTGGGAGACTTTAATGCAAGAGTTGGTTCTGATCACAGCTCTGACTTCCTGCCTGGACCAGTTTGGATTGGGAAGATGAATGAGAGTGGGCAGCGCCTTCTGGAGTTCTGCTGTCGTCATGATCTCTGCATCACCAATTCCTTCTTCGACACTAAGCCCCAGCACAAGGCTTCTTGGAGACACCCCAAGTCTAAGCATTGGCACCAACTCGACCTAGTGCTTACGAGGTGTAGCAATCTGAGAAGCGTCAAACTGACCCGCAGCTTCCAGAGCGCAGATTGTGACACCGACCACACACACTCGTCGTTTGAAGAGTAAAGTTCCAACCCCGGAAAATCCACAGAGCAAAGAAGGGGAGGGGGGAAGACTGCGCATTAACATTAACAAGACCCGTGACCTTCACAAGGTGGAGGAATTCACTGCTGCGCTGCCCTTCCTGTACCACCCTGCAATAGCGCAAGTGAGGTGGTCACATCTCGGGGGCAGTATTTTCAACACTGCCATGTCCACCTTCGGTAAAAGGTAGAACAAGTCAGCAGATTGGTTCGAGGCTAGTGCAGAGGAACCGATACCCCTCGTAGAGAAAAAAAGACGAGCTCTCTCATCCTACAATAACCTACCTTCAGAAAGGAACTTACAGGCATTCCATACTGCCCGCAGTCGAGTTCAACAAACTGCGAGGCAGGCGTTGTGCTAACGATTACAGGCTCCGACTCTGTTCCAGCATCCAGACTGCGGCCACTGTTGACATGTACGAAGCGATCAAACAGGCAACAGGCCCTACACAAAACAGGACGGCTCCTCTGTAGTCAGCCACTGGAGAGATCATTAATTAAAGGCCGTGATCAACAGATGAATCGCTGGGTGGAACATTACTCCAAACTCTACTCCAGAGAGAACTAGGTCAGCGTAGAGGTCTTGGATGCAATCGAGTACCAGCCCATCATGGAAGAACTTTACCTTGAACCAACTGTGGGAGTAGTTGAGAAAGCACTGGATTCACTTCCCTCAGGGAAGGTCCCAGGAGGCGACGGGATTCCGCCTGAAGTTCTCAAGTGCGCTCGTGGAACACTTAAAACTGAGCTTCATGAACTTCTGTGCCAGTGCTGGAGGGAAAGTTTGGTTCCACAAGACACGAGATATGTAATCATCACCACTCTCTACAAAAATAAAGGCGACAAGCGATGTCAACAACTATAGAGGCATCTCTACAGCGTCTTCTGCAAACTCTTCGCCAGGAGCGTCTTGGTCAGGCTTCAGATTCTTGCTGAAAGAGTGTACCCCGAGTCACAGTACGGTTTCCGATCAGAGAGGTCGACCACTGACGGTGTTCTCCCTGAGACAGCTTCAAGAAAAGTGCAGGGAGCAGAGAAAATTCCTGTACTTCGCCTTCACTGACCTTACAAAGGCCTTCAACCGCGTGATTAGGGACGGACTCTTCAAGATCTTGGCCAAAATTGGCTGCCCACCCACCCTACTCAGCATGATACAATCTTTCCACAAGGACATGAATGGAACAGTCTTGTACAACGGCTGCATTTTCTGACCCATTCAACATCAACACTGGTGCATTCCTCCTCCAACCCTCTTCGGCATCATCGCAATCCTCGCCAAGCATGCTCTTGGAACAACCACAGAGGGCTTACAATAATTACAATATTCGTGCTCTAATTGTGGTGACAAGGAGTTCAGGGGGTATTTTAATGGGTAGCAAGTAGTTGGCTACTAGTAACTGGGGAAGGAGTGTCCCCGAATGTAAAGATGTTACCACCGTACATGTGGATTGCCGACATTACGTTGGCTTTGGCAAGGGCCATCATCTCTTCCACCTTCGGACTGTACATGGAGTGTGGTGTTAGTTGGTGGCAGGTAGATGCGATTACGGGTGTGGACTGCAGTTAGGCGCTGGGTTGAGGGCTTTGAAGTATAGTCTGGATGTGAGGTTGGGGGTGGAGTGGTTTGTGTGTGTGTGTGTGTGTGTGTGTGTGGGGTGGGGAAGACGTGCTCGAGCTTCTTGTGCTTTGCTTCGCACATTGCTCAGAATAGCCTTCTGTGACGATATCAAAATCATCTGTGGAGAGATGTGACAATATCGATGCCATCTGTGAAAATGCACTCCAACTCCAATTCTTGTAGGTGTGATGAGGACATCATCTATTGATGAAGGTGTAGCAAGGTCAGCCCCATCTGTGGAATGCTCCTGATCATATTCATTTAAAAGGTGGATCAATGACAATTCTCACTGGTGAGGGTGGTGGTGATACCAACGCCATTTTTATTTATATACAGGAAGATACATTGGGGGTTAAGAGGGTGATGAGCCATAATCTCCTGCTCCCCAGCTGAACATGAGGGTTTGCATTTGATGTGGAGGAGTTAATCCCTGTAGATTATCATGACGGCATCAACTCTGACCTCGTGACTCGGTGACGGTTGACCTGTCCCCATGGTTAACTTGTACAGAGATGTAACTTTTTTCATTGTCTGCTGCCACCTGACTGGCGCCGCGCCTGTCGGTTGTTCATGCTCCACGTGGCTTGTTCATGCTGTTATGATGTTCATGATGTACTACTATGTACTGCTCTCTTGTTACAGTGATTGAGATAAAGAACCCGGTTACTGGCCAAGTAAGGCCATAACACCTTCCGTGTGAGGAATTGATTGTAGTGTACTAGTGGACGAATAGGTATAATAAGGGAGATATTAATAAGGTATTATATGTTTCACTGAATAGAACGCGAATTAATAGATATAAATTGAACAAGTTTAGATTTAGGAAAGACCTGGGTAAATACTAGTTTGGTAACAGCGTTGTTGACTTTTAGAACAAATTACTGGGTAACACAAGACATAGGAACTCATGAGTTTGGGTGGATATAAATAGGAGCTGCTTCGTATGGACCAATGGGGTGTGGACTTCGTATGGATTTCTGCAGTTTTCTTCATCCCCATGTTCTTACGTTTTTATTCTTGTTCCCGATTTGTTCATGCTCTATCAAAATTATTCCATGATTACGAGATTCAAACATACTGGAATAGTATACACACGGCTTTAAAAACGTATCGTATAACACCACCAGTCACTTCAGAGAATATTATTAATTGAATATTATGTCCGCTTGACCTTCACTATGCTTGTGAAAATATTTAGTTTAATATTTTAAACATTTTCAGTAGATACTTCTGTTGTTGTCAGTCTTCGAACATTATCAACAGCATTTTCATCATTAATATATGACTAGTAAAATCTCCCAGAGTTCTTTTGCTGATGTCTAATGCCCTATTATAAGAAACATCTGAATTTATGTTAATAAAACCAATGTTGTCCTCAATGATTTAAAACCTACATCATTTGTATACTTATCATACCTGCAATGTGTTCCTGCATTGTAACCCGAGCTCCCTCACACACCTGTAGCACCCTCGCACATACCTGTAGTTCCCTCACACACCTGTATGCATATCATACCTGCAATGTGTTCATGTATTGTAACCTGAGCTCCCCACGTGTTGCGATACAAGTAGTTTTAACAGCAGTGACCATGTGGAGGGCACGGTGGACATTACCTGTAGCTCCCTCATACACACCTGAAGCGCCCTTGCACACACCTGCAGCTCCAACACACCTGCAATAGAAAAGCCCTTTTTAGTATGTTTCGAGCTTATTAACTAGTGCATAAAACTTTAAAATGTATATAAATCTATACAAGTACATATATGTAAGGGACATTTGCAGACATTCAGGAAATATAAAAGGAATAGAATACAGTTATAACCATCACCAAAAAGTATTTATATTGTGACGGTAAAGTGTTGGAGTGTTGATGTTCAGCAGGTCTCCAATGGCAGGTGGCAATGCCTGGTCACACTTACATAAAAAAAAAAAAAGACTGCTTGCCTGTTTGTCTGTGGTAAGGTAATGGGAAGACACGCAAAACACAAAATATAAACAATGAAATTTTAATTACTTTAGAAAACAAGATATGAACAAAGACAATCCCTTGGCTTACGTAAAATTCAAAACAAGTCAACAAACAAAACAACATGAATAATTAATAGATGTGAAATTTACTCTAAAACAAAATAATGTACAAGCCGATAATAATAATAATCAGGTGCTGAGAATATTGGCTAGAGCTGCCACCTCCCTTAGACTAAGCCCTGGCTGTCGTGTACTATCAGAGAGAGATGTCAACTCCTAAGAGCACAAAGATATTCTAAGGAGGACGGCGTGAGCTGGCCCAGACGTCGACTCAGGTAGAGGGCGTGAGTGCAGGTGCTGTCGGCGATACACCAGCCAATCAGGAGCAGGCAGGCGGAAAATGGGTAGTTTGCTCGTTGACGACGGGTGGAGAGCCGCTGTGTCTGGTGGTGCAAGGTACGCTTTGCTTCCTGGGCAAAACGTTTTGTGATACTGGTGGACGTATCTTTAATGTAGTATCTTGTACTTGTAGAATGACGTAAATGATATAGGGAAGAGCAGGCTCAATCTCACTTGAAAAAGATTATCGTCACAATATATACTAAGGAAAGGAAAATGTCGCTTTAAATCAACATGCAGATTTCTCCATCCTGACATGTACGAAACCTCACTCAAGGAGAGAAAATGCTACGCCCTCAGCTGTCCACACTTTCACGAGGAAGGCACAAAACGCTAAATAAAGTGTCAAACACGAAAATGGCTTTGGAGAGAAGCCAGTTTATTTTATACCCAGACGAAAGAGGTTTCAAAAGGTAGAACATTGTGTATGGAACTGGCTGAAAGACCCACTTTCTTACCAGAATCACACATGCAATTACACCCCACAACAAAGCTCCAGCTACGACAGGCAACAACCCTTTAACAATCAGTACTGGTCAGATCAAAACCGACAATCCCAACACATAATGGACCTGCCTGAAAAATCTTCATCAAATTACCCCAAATGGAGTAACCTCATTCATCTTTATCAACATACAAGGTCTTAAAACAAAAGTATATAACTAAGTACCGTTCATAAATAACCTCACCGAGCCAAATGCAGTATTTGGACCTCTCACAGAAACCCATGCAAGACATCTTTGACAGTGGTATCTGGATACCAGAATATAATTTATATAGATGTGACTGGGTAAATGTCACATGGAGGAGTAAGTTTGTATACAAGATAGGGCCTTGTATGCTCTGAGCTTAACTCGAGAAATGAGGTGGTAGTTAACTACTGGAAATAAAAAAAATAACTTAAATTCTAATATTCAAACCACCAGATACAACGGCTGAGGAATTTACAAATCAGAGAGAATAGTCTCGATAATCTGGCAAACCCAATAAATGATACCTTCCTAGGTGACATCAACCTGCCCAGTCTAAGATGGAGACTAGCGACCAAGAATATTATACCAGGAAATCTATCTGGACATAGCCAACCACATATTAAAGAACTCCTTAGATTCTGTGACAAATTTTCCCTCAACCAGCAGAGAGTCAACTAATTACGAAATTATTCTAGATCTGAAAATTTCGCAAACTAAAGAGATAATCAAGGACATTACAGTCGCATACCACATACTTAGATCACAAGCTCATTGAACAGCAAACATAATACCTGTAATAAACCTAAAACAATGATCATGTATGAGGGGTTATTCAATACATTCAATTTTAATAAAACGATAGACTGGGTAAAGATAGACAGGGAACTTAAAAATAATTCCATTGAATGTTTTAAGTAATAATAATCCCACAAAAGACAAAACAACTGACTTCCCAAGAATACACAGTCTAAGACTTGTTCCTTTGTTGAAAGACAGAATGAGGACCAACGTAGAAAGAACAATCAAACGCGGCTACAAAAAGATAAAAAAAGAAAATGCTAAAGAGACACGACTATCTCAACAATAAAATAATTTAAACAGTTTTAAAAAATCTAGCAAAGACTAAAGCAATCGTGTAACATTTTAGAAATGCAATTAGAACACAAAAATGGCATTAAAGAAGGAAAACAAAATATTCCTTCACTAATGCGAAAAAAACAAGCCACAGTCAGTATTGGACCTATTCTTACAAGTGATGGTTCATACAGAGGATAACACGGTAATCGTGATATGGCAAATTCCTGAATATATATCTGATGCGAACACGAATTCTGCAGATTTTGAAGGAGAAATTGACAACATGCCCATGCACTTAATATATATAAAGGAATGCCAAGTGCCAGTAGCATTGTGTGGAGAAAGAGCTTACACACAGGAGAGATACAAAATTCGCCTAAATCAATAGATTTCACATATTTTGCTCTTTACAAGGGAGGGAGCAAAGTAATGAAATGAATTATTGACCAGTCGCACTAACGTCCCACATAATAAAAGTATTTGAGAGAGGGATCAGGAGGCAGGTTTCCAGTTATATGGAGACCTATGATCTCCTCAACCCAGATCAACATGGATTTAGAGTGGGAAGATAATGCCTCACGCAGCTACTTTACCACTACGACAAAATCACAGAGGCATTAGAAGAAAAACAGTTTGAAAAGAAAAAAAAGAAGAAACAGAAAAAATCACCAAACAGTGATCAGTTTGGTATATGATGACTTCAAAGGCATTTGATACATGTGACCATAGAGTAGTAACACACTAAATAAGGTCAATGGGAATATCAGATAAAGTAGGTCGGTGGTATTAAAATTTATGTGGAATAGAACACAGAGCAACTGTCAACCAAACAAAAGAGTTCAAGCACAGTTAAAAGCTCTATCGCAGAGTATAGTCCTTGCGCCACTTTTTTTTCCTTATTCCCATATCAGATAGACATTTATACAAGTCACAGCGTCGCATCACCTTCTGCAGATGACAAATCAACATGAAACTGAATTCTGTTGAAGACATTGATAACCTACAAACGGATATCAATAAGATTTTCGACTAGGCGGCAGAAAATAGCCTGTTGTTATAATTGGTAAATTCCAGTAACTCTGGTACGGTAAAAATTAGGACATTAAACAAAATATAGGTTACAAAACACAATGAAATCTGCCCATAGTAGGAAAGCATAATGTAAATGATAGGGGAATAATAATGACTGATGCCCTAACGTTAAGGGAGCATAACAAAGCAAATTTAGCATCATCCAGAAAAATGATAGGATGGATTATGAGAAACGTCAAATCCAGGGATCCCCTCACAATGGCTGTACTATTCACATCACTCCTGCTGTCCGTCATTAGTACTGTTCGATACTCGCTTCCTCCTTAAGAGCAGGAGAGATTACTGAAAGAGGGAATACAGAAAACAAACGGCATAGACAGACACGATAAAGCACCTAACTTATTGGGATCGTCTCTAAGAGCTCTAAATGTTCTCCCTAGAAAGGAGATGAGTGACGTATCAAATAATATACAGATCGAAAATAATGGAGGGCCAGCTCCCAAATCCCAGTAAAATAACAACATACTGGAGTGAACGATATGAAATGAAAATTCAGATTAGAATCATTGAAGAGTAGGCCCAAAGGCACAGAGAACACTGTATAAACATCAGAAGTTCACGGTTGTTCAACATACTCCCAGCGAGCATAAGAAATATTGCCGGAACAAACGTGTTCGTCTTCAAGAGAAAATTTGACAGTTTTCTTCAAGAAGTACAGGACCAACCGAGCTGTGGTGGATATGTGGGCCTGCAGGCCGCTGCAAGCAATAGCCTGCTGGACCAAGCGCTCAATGAGTCAAGCCTGGTCCTCCGGCCGGGCTTGGGGAGTAAAAGAACTTCCAGAACGCCATCCAGGTACAGTACTAAATTTATAATATAAATAAAAGCTCAGGATTATGTAAATATGCTCTAGTCAAATGCAGTCGTGTGTCATTGTCTGGCGAGTAATTATTCTTGGAATAATGGCACACACAATGGCCCTGTGTGCACTGCCTGGAGATTAGGGCAGATATTGACAGGCTAATGAAGCAGGTGAAACCATAATGGAGGGCAAGGTGTCTTGCAGGGATCCAAAGGAGAAGCCCCATCGACATAGCTGGCGAGTGGTGGATCAATTGAGTTAAGGCGGCAAAGGACATCAAAGAAATCAAGAACACTGGTTAAAACGTAGAACCACTCGAGTTGAATGGGATAAGACCATGTGCGGTAACTAAGAAGAGAAGCTGAGCATCACAACAAAAGTCTGGACATGTGTTGAGATCTTGGCACATGCGCTGGTTAGGCAAAACCTTCTGCTCTACAAATGCAAGTGCTTGGGCATATTCTCTGCGTGCAAGTGATAAAGTTAATAAGAAATAGTGTGATGCAATATGAGTTAGTTTAGTTTAGTTCATTTATTATGCACCCAATACCCATCTTGTGGGCGGTAGTGGAAAGGGTTACAGAGGCACATAATGGGCTCAGGGACTGAACCCCACAATTAATTTAGCTAAGCACATAGACAAAAACACAACCTATAGCACTGTATCATCCTTTGCAGATGACACTAGGATCTTCATGAGAGTAGGCAACATAGAGGACACGGCGAACCTCCAGTCAGATGTAGATCAGGTCTTTCTATGGGCTACAGAAAATAATATGGTGTTTAACGAAGATAAGTTCCAGCTCATGCGCTATGGAAAAAATGAAAATATAAAAACGGAAACCACGTACAAAACTCAGGCAAATCATAACATAGAACGAAAAGGCAATGTGAACGATCTGGGTGTACTCATGTCGGAAGACCTTACCTTTAAAGAACACAATAAAGTAGCCGTCACAACTGCAAGAAAAATGACAGGTTGGATAACAAGAACTTTTCACACTAGAGATGCTATACCGATGATGATACTTTTCAAAACGCTTGTGCTCTCTAGAGTGGAGTACTGCTGCACAATGACAGCAACTTTCAAAGCTGGAGAAATTGCTGACCTGGAGAGCGTGCAGAGATCCTTTACTGCTAGAATCCACTCAGTAAAACATCTAAACTATTGGGACCGGCTAAAGAGCCTAAAACTGTACTCCCTTGAGCGCAGGCGGGAGAGGTACATAATAATTTTCACGTGGAAAATATTAGAGAGGCTGGTCCCAAACCTGCACACAGAAATAACATCACATGAGACCAGAAGACATGGCAGGATGTGCAGAATACCCCCGTTGAAAAACAGAGGTGGAACAGGTACTCTGAGAGAGAACTCTATCAACATCAGAGGTCCGAGACTGTTCAACACGCTTCCACTACACATAAGGGGCATAACTGGCCGACCCCTCACAGTGTTCAAGAGAGAACTGGATAAGCACCTCCAAAGGATACCTGATCAACCAGGCTGTGACTCATACGTCAGGCTGCGAGCAGCCGCGTCCAACAGCCTGGTTGATCAGTCCGGCAACCAGGAGGCCTGGACGACGACCGGGCCGCGGGGACGCTAAGCCCCGGAAGCACCTCAAGGTAACCTCAAGGTAAGGTAAGCAAGTTACAATCTTGATGAGCTAGTTACAAAATTCAATATAAGTCGTCACATCAACAATGGGTTCGAGATCGACCTCAATTACATGTTCTAAAATAAGCAACTGACATATGTGAAAAGTTAGTGTCACAATTTATATGTTTGTCCTGCACACCGCTCCCCATCCAGTGGGCAGCGGTGGATAGGTTACAATCACTTAGTTACTATCTACAGTTAGCAAACTGGGGATATTTGGCTAAAATTTCTGGTAGCAGATCATTTTGAATGAAATATTTACACATCGCTGGAACATTGGTTATAGAATTGTCTCTAAATTCACGTATCTTTTCGCACTCCATCACATAGTGACGGAGGGTGTGCGAATAATTTTGTTGACACAGTTTACATTTGGTCAGGTCTACATCGGCAGATAATGAGAATTCCCAGAGATACTTGTAACCGAGTATGATATGATACGCAATATGATCAAGCCCACTGTCTGTGTCTCGGTAAAAAAATATTCACCGAGCTAAAAACAAAGAGGAATTTAAATATGGTTGCAATGACAAAGGTATTGTACGAGTAATGCAATTCCATTAATGAATAATTGGAAAGCTTTCATTAGCAAGAACACCATGTATGCTAGTTACACGATATACTTATCATGGAAGGCGTGTAGCAGCTTTTGCAGAGTCAAGTGCGTAGGACTGTTGTAGGCACCACAGTAATAGTGGTATGGTTATGGCCATTGGAAGCTGTGGCTGCTGTTGTAGCCGCTTAAACGTGAATTAGGTCGATGTACTGTTGCAATATACAACATAGGAGAAATTATGAGGTAGTTCTTGATTCATCAAGAACTACATCACTTATCAAATTGTAGAGGAAAACGAGTGGTAATACACACGAGTAGTCAGATTGTGGTCACACGGAGGTATGGTCAAACATTAAGACAGCCTTGGGCCACGTAAGCCAATGTTACAGCCAAGAGGTCACGAAGTTTGATACAAAGTTCTTGGAAACAAATAGATATACGTTTAATGTAACTATAGGTCCTTGGGATGCTAGGTGTGGAGGTGAATGCAATGACCAGCTGGAGGGCAGTCTTGTGGAAGCTGCGGTTTCATCACGTACTCTTCTTTATCTGCTTGTGACGGTAACAGAAACCAGCCTAATGTGGGGACCCGATGTGATCTTGTTGACTCCAGACGAGTCTGCAATGTGAGAGTATTGTATGGGAGACTAACTGGGTGTGGAGAGTTATAGTGATGATTCGGGGATAGGAACTTAATTTGAGGTTACGAGTTGTATATGATAGGCAGGCTTGTCTAGTGCGTTTATGGCCAAGGGTTGCCAATTTCCAGTACAACCCTATTGGTACACCTCAAGGGTCTAGGTGGAGAAAAATAGATTGTATGAAGTTAATTTCATGAGGCTAGTGATATACAGTAGGGTGAAATAATGTATTCAGAACGAATCTGGGCTTGAGTTTACGACATACAACAATAAATGAAACCACTAACAAAGGCTAATATATGAAGAAAACACGGAATAATTAACAGTTTAATAGAGGATACCAATTATTTTACACTAATACATTTCGGTCGAGGATGGGCAGTGGCAATACGTCTAAGTATTAAATGCAATTTGAGAGTGGAACTGAAATTTGAGCTCGGCAAAATGTTGAAAGAATTAAATGGAAAATGATCTACCTAATAATTGAATTTACACATAATCCATCAAACTAAGTGAAAAGAACAGCTTTTACGGGAACTAATTATTTAGAGCTTCTAGGTCTAACAATAAACACCTACTAATTTGAGTACAATAAACTTTTATTTGCTATACAGGAAATTAATTAATTTTAAATTTATGATTCCTTCATTAAACAAAATTATATTATCTTATTGTGTTGGCAAAACATTGACTTGAGTAACAGGGAGACACTGATAAGTAGCATTTTAAAAGGAGATAGGTAACAGTGATCATGAGGAAATTACCTTAAGACACGAAAAAGTTATTTGAGAGAAACTTAAGGCGCCTGATTTTTCTCACATCTGTTTCATATATTTAGGGGTTCTTTGGGAATTTTAAATTTGGCAGACCTGGTGCCAGATTCACCAAGCAGTTACGCAAGCACTTACGAACGTGTACATCTTCTCAATCTTTGGGTGCTTTGTTTACAATTATTAAACAGTTAATGAGCCCCGAAGCGCCAAGAGGCTGTTTATAACAATAACAACAGTTGATTGGGAAGTTTTCATACTTGTGAACTGTTTAATAAATGTAACCAAAGCCGTCAAAGATTGAGGAAAGATGGACACGTTCGTAAGTACTTGTGGTACCAGGAACGTGGTACGCTATAGATTGCCGATTTAAAATAGTAGTGACCCAAAATGAATAACCATGGCACTAAAGAACCTAACCAGAAAACAGAAGGCTCAATACAAGTAAGTAAGTAATTATCAAAAGAAGGCACCAAACCGGGAAGGCTATGTAGCACCATCAAATACGCAAAATAATCAGAGGGCGCTAAATATCACCAAGGATGCCAATACGAGAACAAAAACGCATAAGGCGAACGATATCAAAAGTATCCGAGTCACCAAGAATTCTATCGAGGGACAGGTGACCGCGAGGGGCGGTCGGAAAGCAAGACACACGCTCGTCCTGGAAGTCAGGACATTCAAGAAGGACATGCACGACCGTAAGAGGGACAATGCAACTAGGACAATAAGGAGCAGGGCGGCGCTCCATCAAGTGACCATGGGTTAAGCGAGTATGGCCAATACGCAACCTCGCCAGAGCTGTTTCCCACCGCCGGTTACGGTGGAAGGAGGACGGCCACGAGGAAACACAACATATAAGAGTACGTAGCTTGTTACCAGTAACAGACAACCAAGAAGCCTGCCAACGGGTAAGGACTGAGGAATGGATAACCGGGTAAAAGTCGGAATACGGAATGCCTTTACGAGAGATGGGACAAGAGCGGACAGCTTCCTTAGCGGCAGCATCCGCACGCTCATTTAAAGACACACCAATATGGCTGGGAACCCAACAAAACTCAACCGACTTAAATTTACTGTGAACGAGAAACAGCCAATGCTGGATCTCGACAACTACTGGATGAACCGAATT
Source organism: Procambarus clarkii (assembly GCF_040958095.1). Taxonomy (NCBI): domain Eukaryota; kingdom Metazoa; phylum Arthropoda; class Malacostraca; order Decapoda; family Cambaridae; genus Procambarus; species Procambarus clarkii. The sequence continues at coordinate 25,556,833 of NC_091161.1, read as the reverse complement.
AAAGGACCCGAGAGCCATGAGGGCACTACGAGAGTCAACAACAACCACAAAGGAAGACTGACAACGAGAAAGCAGGAGACGAAGAGCATAGAGAATAGCATAAAGTTCCGCTGTAAAGATGCTAGTCTCCGGAGGCAAGCGACACATATAAGTGCGATCAGGAAAAACAACAGAGTAGCCAACACCGTCCGCTGACTTAGACCCATCGGTGAAGACAGAAACGGAGCGGGAGTGAGAAGAAAAGTGCTCGAGGAAAAGGCGCTTTAGAACCGTAGGAGGGGTAAAAGCTTTAGTGATACGAGTCAAGGAAGTACAAAACCGCGGAAGAGGGACCCTCCACGGGGGCAAAGAAGGAACAACACGAGGAGAAAAATCAGAAATACGAACGGAGAGAGAATCCTGTAGGCGAGATAACCGGACAGAAAGAGGGAGGTGGTGAAGAGGAACAGGAACCGCAGGAGGGGTAAAAGTTAAAGCACGACAGAGGCGAGAGGAAGGATGTTGCAAGGACCGCGCAAGATAGCGAAGACAGTAGCGATCACGGCGGTCCTGGAGAGACAGGAAGCCAGTGTCAACATATAAGCTAAGGATGGGAGTCTAACGAAAGGCACCAGAACTGAGGCGCAACCCAGTATGGTGCAAAGCATCAAGACGGCGAAGAGTAGAAGGAGAAGCAGACGAGTAAGCAGGGCAACCATAATCGAGCTTAGACAGGACGAGAGAGGAATGTAAAGCAAGGAGAGTGCGCCTATCTGCCCCCCAAAAAGTATGGGACAAGACCCGAAGGAGGGTAAGGGCCTTAGAGCACTCAACACGGAGGTAAGAGATATGGGGAGACCACGACAAACGAGTGTCAAGGAATAACCCCAAAAGCTTCGCGGAATCTTTGTATTCAAGGGGATGACCATAAAGTGACAAAGAGGGACGAAGAACAACCCGTTTCCGCGTAAAAGTCATGGCACAAGTCTTAGAAGTAGAGAACTTGAAGCCATGACCTGTGGCCCAAGACGACACGGCATCAATTGCAAGTTGAAGCCGGCGTTGAAGGAGAGGCGAATCATCACCCTGACAACAAAGGGTAAGATCATCGACATAGAGAGCGGAGAAGACACCATAAGGAAGAGAGGAAAGAAGACCATTGAGGGCAACAAGAAAAAGAGTAGTGCTCAGAACACTACCCTGGGGCACACCTTCGTATTGCTGAAAAGAGGGAGAGAGAGCGGTACCAAGGCGCACCCGAAAGGAACGACGAGAGAGGAAGCTGCGGAGAAAGAGAGGGAGATGACCACGAAGGCCAAAAGAATGAAGTTGAGATAGGATATGATAACGCCAAGTGGTGTCGTAAGCCTTTTCTAGGTCAAAAAGGACGGCAACAACGGAGGTCTTCGCAGCAAAAGCAGTACGAATATAGACCTCCAAGTTCACCAGGACATCTGTCGTGCTGCGGCACTTGCGGAAACCAAATTGAGAAGGGGAGAGGAGGTGATGGTGTTCTAGGAACCACATCAGACGAACGTTAACCATACGTTCAAAGAGTTTGCAGACACAACTTGTGAGAGCAATAGGGCGAAAGTTTTTAGGGGAAGTACCCAGAGACCCCGGTTTGCGAACAGGGAGGACAACGGCATCGAGCCAGTCCTCAGGGACTGACGACGACTCCCAGATCCGATTATACAGACTCAGTAAATACTGAGACGTGCTCGGAGGGAGATGGCGAAGCATCTCATAATGAATACCATCGGAGCCCGCCGCCGTAGAACTGCAGAGGGCCAGGGCAGAACGAAGTTCAGAGAGAGAGAAGGGATCATTATAGGGAAGCTGAAGATGAGTGCAGAAATCTAAAGGACGAGACTCAAGGACAGGTTTACGAAGAAGGAAAGATGGGGGAAGATGAAGACCAGAGCTAACAGAAGAAAAGTGGGAACCCAGTTCGGAAGCGACCTGCAACGGGTCCGCCACAAGAGTATCATGGAGGTGAAGGACCGGTGAAACATCGGGAACGAACTTACCCGCTATCTTGCGGATACGCTTCCAGATCTGGGCCAGAGGGGTCTCGGACGTAATTGTTGAGACATAAGATGCCCAACATTCACGTTTAGCCGTACGGATGGCCCTACGGGCCACCGCACTCGCTTTCCGAAAGAAAAGAAAAGAATCGGTCGTCTGCCTACGGCGGTGCCTCTTCCAGGCTGCACGCTTACAGCGGACAGCCCGAGCACAGTCCGCATTCCACCAGGGAACGCACTTCCGTGGACCCCGAGAGGAAGAGCGAGGAATAGAGCAGAGGGCAGCGTTGAAGACAGTGTCATGAAAAAGGAGGAGAGCGCGAGAGAGAGGCAGAAGGGAGAGGTCAGGGAGAGCAGCACTGAGGGTAAATAGGGTCCAGTCTGCCTTAGCAAACTGCCACCTAGGGAAAGAGAGGGAAGGGCGAAAAGAGAAAAAGGAAACAAGGACGGGGAAATGATCACTTCCATGGAGGTCATCAAGAACCTGCCACGTGAAATCTAAGTAAAGAGAAGAAGAGCAGAGAGAAAGATCAAGACAAGAAAGGGTACGAATCCGAGAGTCCAAATGAGTGGGCTCACCAGAATTCAGAAGAGACAGGGAAGAAGAGAGGAGAAACGGCTCAAGGAGGCGACCCCGGGTATTCGTCAGAACGTCACCCCAAAGAGAATGACGACAATTGAAGTCACCCAGCAGGAGCACAGGCTCCGGCAAGGAGTCCCGGAGGTGTTTCAAATCAGGAAGAGAGAGCGGGACACTCGGGGGGAGATAAATGGAACAAACTGTGTACCATTTCCCCACAAAGATACGAGCAGCAGAACAATGGAGAGGCGAAGGAAAAAGTAAAGGAACAAAGGGAACATCAGCCCGAATCAAGAGAGCAGAAGAATTAGAAGCCCCAGCAATGGCTGGGGGGGGGGGGAGAGAAAGGAATAGCCACGAAAACAACCAGGACGAGCACCAAGCATTGGCTCCTGGAGACAGACACAAAGGGGCGAAAACCGCGAAATCAGAAGTTGGAGTTCGAGGAAATTGGCGTAATAACCTCGAACGTTCCATTGAAGAATGGACAACGACGAGAAGAGAAAGGACAAAAACAGAGAACAAGGAAGAAACAAAGGCGAAAGAGCAACAGAGCACATTAAAGAATATCAGGGTCGGGATCAGGGTCAGCAAAGTCAGGGTTAGGGGGCATGGGTAAACTGAGCAAAGACGGAGGGAAGGAAACGGGAGAACAGATCAGAGGTGGGCGGGCAGGGTCCGGAGGAGGAGGAGGAGGAGGAAGAGGAGGAGACAACGGAGAGGAGCCGTCAAGGACAGCAGCAGGAGGAGGGGGAGTAGAAAGAGGGGAGCGCACCCCAGCAAGAGCAGCAACCGAAAGGGAAGCAGGGGCCAAAGAAACCTCCATAGCAGGAACAGGGGGCGCAAGCACTGAAACGGGAGGGGAAGGAGCAAGAAAGCGAAGCCTTCTTACCCGCCGGGGAAGAGGAAGGAGAGGAGCCAGGCTTACGCTTCTGACTTAAAGAGACCGGTGTCCCAGCAACTACGTACCGGGCAACGGATTCCAGTGTCTCAACAGGAGAAGCCGAACGAGAGCACACACGACGGCCGTTAGGAGAGCGATGGACATCCGCCCGCACCGACAGGCGGTGGGGAGAGCCGATAGATGGAGGAAGAGGATGGGAAGGAGGATCGGAGGGGAACGAGGAAGAAGACACAGAAGACACGACAAACCGGGTAGAAGGAAATGGAACCCCAGACAGAGGACCAGGAGGAGGATCCTTCGGGAGAGAACCCAAAGGAACAGAGGAGGGGGCAGTGGGCGCATCAGGGTCCAAGGCCCGGAAACGGTTGTGAGTCTGAGGAAGGCGGGAAGGACGAGGAGAGGAAGAGCGCAACACGCGAGCATAAGAGATATTAGCATAAGGCGGGAGCCGGTGAACCTGGTGCCTCGCCTCAGGAAAAGATAAACGCTCCCGGTGCTTCAGGTTGAGGACGGCTGCCTCAAGCTTGTAATGGACACACGCACGGGAGAAGGTAGGATGGGCCTCACCGCAGTTGAGGCAACGAGCTTGGGGAGAAGTGCACTCCGACTTAGAGTGACCTTCGCCACCACACAAAGGACAGAGAGAGACAGTCCCGGAGCAGCGGAGGGCACCATGCCCAAACCTCCAGCACTTGTTGCAGAGCCGAGGAGAAGGAATGTACTCCTGGACAGAGCACCTGGCACCAGCAAGAATGACAGAGGGTGGAAGGGTCCTACCATCAAAGGTAATCTTCACAACCCGGAGGGATTGACGGCGACTACCACGAGGGGGACGAGTAAACGTGTCCACCTGGAGAATAGAATGGCCCTGGGCAGCGAGGATATGTCGAATATCGTCGTGGCAGTCGCGCAGGTCCCGAACACCGGTTGCAACATGGGGCGGGAGCAAAATAGTGCCAACACTGGCATTCAACTGAGCGTTCTTCGAGACCCGAACGGGGGTCTCGCCAAGGCAGGATAAGGCAGCCAAGCGGGAAGCAGCATCCTGAGAAGGAGCAGCAACGACACGTGTACCGAGACGAGTGGGGTTGAAAGTAATGGAGGCATCCACGGAATCAATGAGATGTCGATGAAGGGAGAAATCGTCAGGAGGCACAGAATCAAGAGGGAGGAGATCAAAATATTTGGCCCACGAAGCGGGACCAAACAAGGCTTGATAGGTAGCAGAACTGGAAGGAATCGAGTGAGGGCGGCCGTGACGAGAACCCCCCAGAGAGAGAGGGGTTAAAAGGCGCAGTAGTTACAACTAGAGAAGGAGCCGCGCCAGGGGACGAGGTAGTCACCACTGGGGGCTTGGGGCTCGACCCAACCACAGAGGAGGGAGGGGAGCCAGGGGAAGGAGTCAGAGAGGCCAAAGGAGGAGCTAGGTCGGGGCCCAATGCAGCGGAGGCTACAGAGCCCGGTCTTCCAATACGGACCGACTCGGGGGCTTGGTCACCCACCCCACGAGCCTGAGAAGGTAAGCCAGAAGCAGCCGAAACAGGGGTTATCATCTTGACGAAAAGAAGAATTCACTCACGAATGTGCCCCCACACCCACCATGGAGCCACAATTAGAGGCAGGACACCCAACAAGAAGCTATCGCCGATCTTGTCGGGGCCTCCTAGGGGTGCGTCGTGAGTATACGCCCCACAAACGCCACCTTAAGAAACCGACAGTCCGTCGAGATCGGGTTCAGTGACGAAGTGGGGATTGACAATAAAAGGTTCCCCTCGCTCTCGACGTCGGGTACTGCAGTTCTACGGGTGCATGAGTATGCCTCCTCAAGCACCCAGGCGTCAAAATAGAAGAAGTCCATGGAAGAACCAGAACGAGCAAAAGGTCGGCAGGAAACGGCAAGCAGATAGGAGAAGAGGGGGAAGAAAAACGAAACAGAAGGAAAAGGAAAAGGTGCCCAGCAGAATTGGAGAGGACGGCAGCAGGAGCACAAGGCTAGAAAAGGACAGAGGACTGTCCTAAGGAGCATCACACTCCGGCAGCCGCCCACGAAGCCCCCACACGGCGACAACGAGCTGAGCGGGGAGGGGGAGGCTCAATACAAACGAATTATGACAAAAATATTTAAGATAAAAAAGTACGTATTGCAAGGCCAGCAAAGAAAGCCTCCAGTGTTTCACCAGATGAAACAAAGATTACAAACAACACCTGGCTATTATAAAGTAAGTTAAATAATTGCTAAAGAAAATTTAAATTACGAAATTATAAGAAAGTACCAAAGAACTTGATGAATACAGCAGAACAAATCTACGTAGAATATGCAGATGACGTCGTGACATGTTTAGTGGTTACCAGAGAGGAAATTATTAAACAAAAACAAATATAAAAGGACGCAATGGCGATCACAGGAGGAGAAGGTAAGCAGCCGCAGCCATAAGGTTACCTGCCCTTGAGGCAGCCAGGATGTCCACAAGGGACAGAGTCAGAGATTGCAGGTATTTCAGATACAATGTTTATGAAACTTTGTTATTTTTTACTTTAATCATCATAAAGTTAATTGAGCAATACTTTCGAGCGTTTCCTGCATCATTCAATTTTTTTTAATAGCTAAAATATATTTACAATTTGTGATGTGGTTACAATACCCCTGAACATGTTTTCTCTCTCTCTTCAGAGCCAGCTATGTTTATACGTTCTGCTTGTGGGGGAATCTGGCTCCAAGATATTGATGATAAATCTCATAAGTCATTCGAAGGACCATCCTTAAGAAAAGGAAATAATTGGAGAACCAGTGCTTATAGATCTCTTATTTAAGTATGATGGAAATCTATTACTGTATAATAAATGAACTTTATTATAAATTACGAAGCCAAATCCCTCCACACACTTTGGGGAGTTTGATTTGGAGAGAAATTAATGCATTTCAAGTACAAATAAATAAAGATTATTACACATGAATTATTTAAGAAAATGAAATATTTGAGATTTTAAATAATCTTTGGATTAATAAAATATAATATTCTACAAACTACAAGAACGAAATAACAGCTTAGCTGTATGAAGGAAAGCTAGCAAGCATTGGGATATATTCACGAGAAAATTGTTTCATCAGGCTATCCTGGGAACACGTGATCGAAGCGGCATCTTATCTTTCTTATTATCAGCAATTCCAAGCTGAAAGGCGAGTACTATGTAGAAATCACCTAGTGTTATAATACCACATATATTTCTAAATTAGATGTGGTAAAGCCCAGTAAATACACTTGCTGGTTATTTTTAATGGTCGTGGAGCATAACGACAAATCGTCCAACCTATTATGTTAAATGTGATCACAAAAAACAAGGTAAATGAACTTATAGATTTGCCGATACTGATGTCTGTGATATGATGAAGCAGTCTCGTCCTCCTAGCGTCTGTAGTGGAAGGGATGGTGGGTTGATGAGCCGGTAATTTGACCAGCTTCCAGACAATCTCTCTAGCTTAATGGCGTCCCTTGCCAGTCCTTCCTCCTTCCCAGGTAGCTCCCGTATGCGCAGTCGTGCTACGGCGCACTTAATATCTGATTTAATTAATATCCCAGTTTAAAGGAACTAAAGGCTATCAGGAATTAGAGAATTAATTTGTCTTATTTGACAATATTCAAATTCTCATTTCTTAATAATTAAATGAACGTTGTTCAATATAAGAGTGCTGGATATAAATTCAGTCGTATGTGAATGCGCTGGAATAGCAATTCGTAATTGCAAGAAATATTAACTGTTAATAAACAATACTATATAAACGATTATAAACGTATCTGCTTTAATTCACGAAGTATATTCATGCAATAGTTATAAGTAATTAATTATCAAAAGAAGACACCAAACCGGGAAGGCTATATAGCACCATCAAATGCGCAAAATAATCAGAGGGCGCTAAATATCACCAAGGATGCCAATACGAGAACAAAAACGCATAAGGCGAACAATATCAAAAGTATCCGAGTCACCAAGAATTCTATTAAAGGACAGGTGACTGCGAGGGGCTGTCGGAAAGCAAGACACACGCTCGTCCTGGAAGTCAGGACATTCAAGAAGGACATGCACGACCGTAAGAGGGACAATGCAACTAGGACAATAAGGAGCAGGGTGGCGCTCCATCAAGTGACCATGGGTTAAGCAAGTATGGCCAATACGCAACCTCGCCAGAGCTGTTTCCCACCGCTGGTTACGGTGGAAGGAGGACGGCCACGAGGAAACACAACATTTAAGAGTACGTAGTTTGTTACCAGTAACAGACAACCAAGAAGACTGCCAACGGGTAAAGATGGAGGAATGGATAACCGGGAAAAAGTCGGAATACGGAATACCTTTACGAGAGATGGGACAAGAGCGGACAGCTTCCTTGGCGGCAGCATCCGCACGCTCATTTAAAGACACACCAATATGGCTGGGAACCCAACAAAACTCAACCGACTTAAATTTACTGTGAACAAGAAACAGCCAATGCTGGATCTCGACACTACTGGATGAACCGGATTAAAGGACCTGAGAGCCATGAGGGCACTACGAGAGTCAACAACAACTACAAATGAAGACTGACAACGAGAAAGCAGGAGACGAAGAGCATAGAGAATAGCATAAAGCTCCGCTGTAAAGATGCTAGTCTCCGGAGGTAAGCGACACATATAAGTGCGATCAGGAAAAACAACAGAGTAGCCAACACCGTCCGCAGACTTAGACCCATCGGTGAAGACAGAAACGGAGCGAGAGTGAGAAGAAAAGTGCTCAAGGAAAAGGCGTTTTAGAACTGTAGGAGGGGTAAAAGCTTTAGCGATACGGGTCAAGGATGTACAAAACCGCGGAAGAGGGACTCTCCACGGGGGCAAAGAAGGAACACGAGGAGAAACATTAGAAATACGAACGGAAAGAGTTCTGTAGGCGAGATAACCGGACAGAAAGAGGGAGGCGGTGAAGAGGAACAGGAACCGCAGGAGGGGTAAAAGTTAATGCACGACAGAGGCGAGAGGAAGGATGTTGTAAGGACCGCGCAAGATAGCGAAGACAGTAGCGATCACGGCGGTCTTGGAGAGACAGGACGCCAGTGTCAACATACAAGCTAAGGACGGAAGTCGAACGAAAGGCACCAGAACTGAGGCGCAACCCAGTATGGTGCAAAGCATCAAGACGGCGAAGAGTAGAAGGAGAAGCAGACGAGTAAGCAGGGCAACCATAATCGAGCTTAGACAGGACGAGAGAGGAATGTAAAGCAAGGAGAGTGCGCCTATCTGCCTCCCAAGAAGTATGGGACAAGACCCGAAGGAGGGTAAGGGCCTTAGAGCACTCAACACGGAGGTAAGAGATATGGAGAGGCCAAGACAAACGAGTATCAAGGAATAACCCCAAAAGCTTCGCGGAATCTTTGTACTCAAGGGGATGACCATAAAGTGACAAAGAGGGACGAAGAACGACCCGTTTCCGCGTAAAAGTCATGGCACAAGTCTTAGAAGTAGAGAACTTGAAGCCATGATCGGTGGCCCAAGATGACACGGCATCAATTGCAAGTTGAAGCCGGCGCTGAAGGAGAGGCGAATCATCACCCTGACAGCAAAGGGATGATCAGACATAGAGAGCGGAGAAGACACCAGAAGGAAGAGAGGAAAGAAGACCATTGAGGGCAACCAGAAAAATAGTAGTGCTCAGAACACTACCCTGGGGCACACCTTCGTATTGCTGAAAAGAGGCAGAGAGAGTGGTACCAAGGCGCACCCGAAAGGAACGACGAGAGAGGAAGCTGCGGAGAAAGAGAGGAAGACGACCACGAAGGCCAAAAGAATGAAGTTGAGATAGAATATGATACCGCCAAGTGGTGTTGTAAGCCTTTTCCAGGTAAAAAAGTACGGCAACAACTTAGGTCTTCGCAGCAAAAGCAGTACGAATATAGACCTCCAAGTTCACCAGGACATCTGTCGTGCTGCGGCACTTGCGGAAACCAAATTGAGAAGGGGAGAGGAGGTGATGGTGTTCCAGGAGCCACATCAGACGAACGTTAACCATACGTTCAAAGAGTTTGCAGACAATTTGTGAGGGCAATAGGGCGAAAGTCCTTAGGGGAAGTACCCAGAGACCCCGGTTTGCGAACAGGGAGGACAACGGCATCGAGCCAGTCCTCAGGGACTGACGACTACTCCCAGATCCGATTATACAGACTCAGTAAATACTGAGACGTGCACGGAGGGAGATGGCGAAGCATCTCATAATGAATACCATCGGAGCCCACCGCCGTAGAACCGCAGAGGGCCAGGGCAGAACGAAGTTCAGAGAGAGAGAGAAGGGATCATTATAGGGAAGCTGAAGACGAGTGCAGAAATCTAAAGGACGAGACTCAAGGACAGGTTTACGAAGAAGGAAAGATTGGGGAAGATGAAGACCAGAGCTAACAGAAGAAAAGTGGGAACCCAGTACGGAAGCGACCTGCAACGGGTCTGCCACAAGAGTATCATGGAGGTGAAGGACCGGTGAAACATCGGGAACGAACTTACCCGCTATCTTGCGGATACGGTTCCAGATCTGGGCCAGAGGAGTTTCGGACTTAATTGTTGAGACATAAGATGCCCAACATTCACATTTAGCCGTACGGATGGCCCTACGGGCCACCTCACTCGCTTTCCGAAAGAAAAGAAAAGAATCGGTTGTCTGCCTATGGCGGTGCCTCTTCCAGGCTGCACGCTTACAGCGGACAGCCCGAGCACAGTCCGCATTCCACCAGGGAACACACTTCCGTGGACCCCGAGAGGAAGAGCGAGGAATAGAGCAGAGGGCAGCATTGAAGACAGTGTCATGAAGAAGGAGGAGAGCGCGAGAGAGAGGCAGAAGGGAGAGGCCAGAGAGAGCAGCACTGAGGGTAAATAGGGTCCAGTCCGCCTTAGCAAACTGCCACCTAGGGAAAGAGAGGGAAGGGCGAAAAGAAAAAAAGGAAACAAGGATGGGAAAATGATCACTTCCATGGAGGTCATCAAGAACCTGCCACGTGAAATCTAAGTAAAGAGAAGAAGAGCAGAGAGAAAGATCAAGACAAGAAAGGGTGCGAGTCCGAGAGGCCAAATGAGTGGGCTCACCAGAATTCAGAAGAGACAGGGAAGAAGAGAGGAGAAACGGCTCAAGAAGGCGACCCCGGGTATTCGTCAGAACGTCACCCCAAAGAGAATGACGACAATTGAAGTCACCCAGCAGGAGCACAGGCTCCGGCAAGGAGTCTAGGAGGAGTTTCAAATCAGGAAGAGAAAGCGGGACACTCGGTGGGAGATAAATGGAACAAACTGTGTACCATTTCCTCACAAAGATACGAGCAGCAGAACAATGGAGAGGCAAAGGAAAAAGTAAAGGAACAAAGGGAACATCAGTGCGAATCAAGAGAGCAGAAGAATTAGGAGCCCCAGCAACGGCTGGAGGGGGGGAGAGAAAGGAATAGCCACGAAAACGACCAGGACGAGCACCAAGCATCGGCTCCTGGAGACAGACACAAAGGAGCGAAAACCGCGAAATCAGAAGTTGGAGTTCGAGGAAATTGGCATAATAACCTCGAACGTTCCATTGAAGAATGGACAACGACGAGAAGAGAAAGGACAAAAACAGAGAACAAGGAAGAAACAAAGACGAAAGAGCAACAGAGCACGTTAAAGAATATCAGGGTCGGGATCAGGGTTAGCAAAGTCAGGGTTAGGGGGCATGGGTAAACTGAGCAAAGACAGAGGGAAGGAAACGGGAGAACAGATCAGAGGTGGACGGGCGGGGTCCGGAGGAGGAGGAGGAGGAGGAGGAAGAGTAGGAGACAGCGGAGAGGAGCAGTCAAGGACAGCAGCAGGAAGAGGTGGAGTAGAAAGAGGGGAGCGCACCTCAGCAGGAGCAGCAACCGAAAGGGAAGCAGGGGCCAAAGAAACCTCCATAGCAGGAGCAGGGGGACCCAATCACTGATATGGGAGGGGAAGGAGCAACAGAGCCAGAAGTAGGAGCTGAGGAAGAAAGCGAAGCCTTCTTACCCGCCGGGGAGGAGGAAGGAGAGGAGCCAGGTTTACGCTTCTGACTTAAAGAGACCGGTGTCCCAGCAACTATGTACCGGGCAACGGATTCCAGTGTCTCAACAGGAGAAGCTGAACGAGAGCACACACGACTGCCGTTAGGAGAGCGATGGACATCCGCCTGCACCGTCAGGCGGCGGGGAGAGCCGATAGATGGAGGAAGAGGATGGGAAGGAGGATCGGAGGGAGACGAGGAAGAAGACACAGGAGACATTACAGACAGGGTAGAAAGAAGGGGAACCCCAGACTGAGGACCAGGAGGGGGACCCCTCGGGACAGAACGCAAAGGAACAGAGGAGGGGGCAGTGGGCGTATCAGGGTCCAAGGCCCAGAAACGGTTGTGAGTCTGAGGAAGGAGGGAAGGACGAGGAGAGGAAGAGCGCAACACGCGAGCATAAGAGACGATAGTATAAGGCGGGAGCCGGCGAACCTGGTGCCTCGCCTCAGGAAAAGATAAACGCTCCCGGTGCTTCAGGTTGAGGACGGCTGCCTCAAGCTTGTAATGGACACACGCACGGGAGAAGGTAGGATGGGCCTCACCGCAGTTGAGGCAGCGAGCTTGGGGAGAAGTGCACTCCGACTTAGAGTGACCTTCACCCCCACACAAAGGACAGAGAGAGACAGTCCCAGAGCAGCGGAGGGCACCATGCCCAAACTTCGAGCACTTGTTACAAAGTCGAGGAGAAGGAATATACTCCTGGACAGAGCACCTAGCACCAGCAAGAATGACAGAGGATGGAAGGGTCCTACTATCAAAGGTAATCTTCACAACGCGAAGGGGTTGACGGCGACGACCACGAGGGGGACGAGTAAACGAGTCAACCTGGAGGACAGAATGGCCTTGGGCATCAAGGATATGCCGAATATCATCGTGGCAATCCTGCAGATTCCGAACACCAGTTGCAACATGGGGTGGGAGGAGAATAGTGACAACACTGGCATTCATCCGAACGTTCTTGGAGACCCGAACAGGGATCTCGCCAAGGCAAGATAAGGCAGCCAAGCGGGAAGCTGCATCCTGAGAAGGAGCAGCAACGACACGTGTACCGAGACGAGTGGGGTTGAAAGTAACAGACGCATCCACAGAATCTACAAGATGCCGATGGAGGGAGAAATCGTCAGGAGGCGCAGAATCAAGAGGGAGGTGATCAAAGTATTTGGCCCATGAAGCAGGACCAAACAAGGCCTGATATGCGTCAGCACAGAAAGGAATCGAGCGAGTGCGGCTGGGGCGCGAACGGCGTTGAGAACCCCCAGAGAGAGAGAGGGGTCAAAAGGCGCAGTAGTTACAACGAGAGACTTAGCCGCACCAGGGGACGAAGTGGTCACTACTGGGGGCTGGAGGCTCGACCCAACCACAGAGGAGGGAGGGGAGCTGGGGGAAGAAGTCAGGGCGGTCAAAGGAGGAGCAAGGTCGGGGCCCAACGCAGCGGGAGCTACAGAGCCTGGTCTTCCAATACAGGCCGACTCAGGGGCTTGGTCGCCCACCCCACGAGCCTGAGAGGGTACAACGGAAACATTCATCGACAGAGACACGAAGAAAAAGAAATTCATCCACGAATGTGCCCCCATACCCACTATATGGAGCCACAATTAGAGGCAGGACACCCAACAGGAAGCTATCGCCGATCATGCCTGGGCCCCCTAGGGGTGCGTCGTGAGTATACGCCCCACAAACGCCACCTTAAGAACCGTCAGTCCGTCGAGATCGGGTTCAGCGACAAAAGGGGGATTGACAATAAAAGGTTCCCCTCGCTCGAGACGTCGAGTACAACAGTTCTAGGGTGCAAGAGTATGCCTCCCCAAGCACCCGAGCGTCAAAATAGAAGAAGTCCAAAGAAATAATCCAAAACAAGCAAAAGGTCGGCAGGAAACGACAAGCAGATAGGAGAAGAGGGGGGAGAAAAACGAAACAATGAAAAGGAGAAGCGATCCGGCATAATTAGAGAAGACGGCAGCAGGAGTGCAAGGCCATGAAAGGACAGAGGACTGTCCCACGGAGCATCACACTCCGGCAGTCGACCACGAAGCCCCCTCACGACGCCAACGGGCCGGATGGGGAGGGAGTAGTTATTAAATAATAATACTCAAAGAATGTGAAATAAGGAGAATTTAATATAATTCTTATGAATGTAAATATTTTCCCTTTTGTCGTGTGATCTAATGCAACACTTTACTAGAATTTCTGGGAAAATGAGGCGTTATTATGAGTTAATTAAATGATGTTAATTTCCCTACTCTACTGTTTAATAGTGTTATATTACACAGTACAAGAATAGTTTAAGGTACTGAATATTAGTAATAAGGTGTTAGATGTTTCCAACACTGCTATCATACCTCCCAAAGCTAAACCGGAAATTAGAGATTCGCTTGTGTTACTCTAAACAACGAGCTAAACATTTCCCAGTTCTTGAGCACCTGAATATTAATCTAGTGGTTAAAAAATAATATGATTAAGTCCATTTTAATCAGGAACTTGCACCCGTCTTCAGCAGTATATATATGTATGTATGTACTCAACTAATTCCCCTAATTGTCATTGCTCTGGCAAGCTCTCTGAATTGAGCTCTGGCTCTTTGGTCCTGCCTCTCAACCGTCAATCAACAGGTGTACAGGATCCTGAGCCTATTGGGCTCTATCATATCTATACTTGAAACTGTGTATGGAGTCAGCCTCCACCACATCACTTCCTAATGCATTCCATTTGTCAACCACTCTTACACTGAATTTTTTTTTCTAACATCTCTGTGGCTCATTTGGGCACTCGGTTTCCACCTGTGTCCTCTAGTGCGCGTGCCCCTTGTGTTAAATAGCCTGTCTTTGTCTACCCTATCAATTCCCTTGGTAATCTTTAATATGGTGATCATGTCCCCCCCCTAACTCTTCTGTCTTCCAGCGATGTGAGGTTTAATTCCCGTAGTCTCTCCTCGTGGCTCATACCTCTCACCTCGGATACTAGTTTGGTTGCAATCCTTTGAACGTTTTCCAGTTTAGTCTTATCCATGACTAGATATGGACTAAATGCTGGGGCTGCATATTCCAGGACTGGCCTGACATATGTGGTATACAAAGTTCTGAATGATTCCTTATACAAGTTTCTAAATGCTGTTCTTATGTTGGCTATCCTGGCATATGCTACTGATGTTATCCTCTCGATATGGGCTGCTGGGGACAGGTCTGGCGTGATATCAACTCCCCAGGTCTTTTTCTCTCCGACTCTTGAATTTCCACTTCGAGGATACCTTGGTATCTGGCCACCTGTTCCCTACACCTATCTTCATTACATTACATTTCTTTGGTTTAACTAACAACCATTTGTTCGACCATTCCCTCAGCTTTTATAGGTCATCTTGAAGCCTCAAGAGGAAGGCCCCTGGACACACAACTCTTAAGGGTACACAGTTTGTTACCAATAACAGAAGACCAATAACTCTGCCATCAGGCAAGGATGGAGGCTTGAATAAGTGGGTAAAAGTCGGAATAAGGAACACCTTTATGGGAGATGGGACAAGTGCGGATAGCGTCCTTAGCAGCAGCATCCGCACGCTCATTTAAAGAAACACCAACATGGCTGGGAACCCAGCAAAACACAACCGACTTAAATTTACTAGAGATAAGAAACAGCCAATGTTGAGTCTCGATGACCACAGGGTAGACTGGATTAAAGGACCCTAAAGCCATGAGGGCACTATGAGAGTCAACTACTAACACGAAGGAGGATTGCCCCCGGGAAAGCAGGAGACGAAGAGCATAGAGAATAGCAGAGAGTTCTGCCGTGAAGATGCTAGCCTCCGGAGGAAGGTGACACATATAAGTGTGGTCAGGAAAAAAAAAACAGTAGCCCACACCGTCAGCAGACTTTGACCCGTCGGTGAAGATGGGAACGGAGTGGGAGTGAGAAGAAAAGTGCTCAAGGAAGAGGCGTTTCAGAACTGTAGGAGGGGTAAAAGCTTTAGTGATGCGGGTCAGAGAAGTACAAAATTTGGGAAGGGGGACCCTCCACGGGGGCAAGGAGGGAACAATACGAGGAGAAACATTAGTAATACAAACCGAAAGAGAATCTTGTAAGCGAGACAAACGGACAGAAAGAGGAAGGTGGTGAAGAAGAACAGGAACTACAGGAGGGGTAAAAGTCAAAGCACGATAGAGGCGAGAGTGAGAATGCTGTAAGGATCGCGCAAGATAGCGAAGACTGTAGCGATCACGGCGATCCTGGAGAGACAAAGCCAGTGTCAGCGTACAAGCTGAGGGTAGGAGTTGAACGAAAAGCACCAGACCTGAGGCGCAACCCTGTATGGTGCAAAGGATCAAGACGACGAAGAGTAGGAGAAACAGGGCAACCATAATCGAGCTAAGACAGGACGAGAGAGGAATGCAAATATAGGAGCGTGCGCCTATCCGCTCCCCAAGAAGTATGGGACAAAACCTTAAGTAGGTTAAGGGCCTTAGAGCATTCAACACGGAGGTAAGAGATATGGGGCGACCAAGACAAACGAGTGTCAAAGAATAACCCCAAAAGCTTCGTGGAATCTTTGTACTCAAGGGGATGACCATAAAGTGACGAAGAGGGACGAAGAACGACCCGCTTCCGAGTAAAAGTCATGGCACAAGTCTTAGTAGTAGAGAACTTGAAGCCATGATCGGTGGTCCAAGATGACACGGCATCAATCGCAAGTTGAAGCCGCCGTTGAAGGAGAGGCGAATCATCACCTCGACAGCAAAGAGTAAGATCATCAACATAAAGAGAGGAGAAGATGCCAGAAGGAAGGGAGGAAAGGAGACCATTGAAGACAACCAGAAAAAGAGTAGTACTAAGAACACTACCTTGGGGCACACCTTCATACTGCCGAAAAGAGGCAGAGAGAGTGGCACCAAGCCTGACTCGAAAGGTACGACAGGAGAGAAAGCTTTGAAGGAAAAGAGCGAGATTACCACGAATGCCAAGAGAACGAAGTTGGGACAGAATATGGTACCTCCAAGTCGTGTCATAAGCCTTTTCCAGGTCAAAAAGGACAGCAACAACGGAGGTCTTCGCAGCAAAAGCAGTACAAATATAGACCTCCAAGTTCACCAGGACATCAGTCGTGCTGCGGCACTTGCGAAAACTAAATTGAGAAGGAGAGAGGTGGTGATGGTGTTCCAAAAACCACATCAGACGGACATTTACCATACGCTCAAACAGCTTGCAAACACAACTCGTGAGAGCAATAGGGCGGAAGTCCTTAGGGGACGTACTGAGAGACCCTGGATTCCGAACAGGGAATACAACGGCATCGAGCCAGTCCTCAGGGACGGACGACTACTCCCAGACCTGGTTATACAGATTCAGTAAATACTGAAACGTGCACGGAGGGAGATGGCGAAGCATCTCATAACGAACGTCATTTGAGCCCGCTGTCGTAGATCCGCAGAGGGCCAGGGCAGACTGAAGTTCAGAAAGAGAGAAAGGATCGTTATAGGGAAGGCGGAGATGAGTGTGGAAATCTAAAGGATAAGATTCAAGAACAGGCTTACAAAGAAGGAAGGATTGAGGAAGATGAGAACCAGAGCTAACAGAAGAAAAGTGGGAACCCAGTTCGGCCGCGACCTTCATTGGATCCACCACAAGAATCCCATGGAGGTGGAGAACCGGCGAGACATCTGGAACGAACTTGCCCGTAATCTTGCGGATCTTCTTCCAGATCTGCGGTAGAAGAGTATCGGATGTAATGGTGGAAACAAAAGAATTCCAACTCTCACGTTTAGCAGTACTGATGGTTCTTCGTGCCACCGCACTTGCCTTCTGAAACAGAATAAAAGAATCAGCCGTCTGCCGGCGGCGGTGGTTTTTCCAGGCTGCACGCTTACAGTGGACAGCCTGAGCACAGTCCGCATTCTACCGAGGAACGGAACTCTCTTCCGTGTGCCCCGGGAGGAAGAGCGAGGGATAGACCTGAGGGCAGCATTGAAGACTGTGTCATAAAAAAGGAGGAGGGCGCGAGGAAGAGGCAGAGAAGAGAGGTCAGAGAGAGTAGCACGGAGGGTGAATAGGCACCAGTCAGCCTTGGCAAACTGCCACCTAGGGAAGGAAAGGGGAGGGTGGAAAGAGAAAAAGGAAACGAGGATGGGGAAATGATCACTGTTATGGAGGTCATCAAGAACCTGCCACATGAAATCTATGTAAAGGGACGACGAGCAGAGAGAAAGATCAAGACAGGAAAGGGTGCGAGTTCGTGAGTCCACATGAGTGGGCTCACCAGAATTCAGAAGAGAGAAGAAGTGAGGACGAACGGTTTGAGAAGACTGCCTCGAGTGTTTGTCAGAATATCACCCCAGAGGGAATGTCGACAGTTGAACTCACCCAAAAGGAGCACCGGCTCTGGCAAGGAGTCCAGGAGGTGCTTAAGATCAGGAAGGGAAAGAGGGACATTTGGAGAGAGGTAAATGAAACACTGTATACCATTTACCCACAAAAACACAGGCAGCAGAACAATGGATAGGGGACGGAAGAAGTAGGGGGACGAAGGGAATATCAGAACGAATTAAGAGAGCAGTAGAGTTATGGGCCCCAGCAAGAGCTGGGGGGGGGGGGGAGAAATAAAGGAATAACCACGAAAGTGACCAGGACGAGCACCAAGCATTGGTTCCTGGAGGCAAACACAAAGTGGTGTAAACTGTGTAATTAGAAGTTGGAGTTCATGGAAGTTGGCATAAAATCCACGAATATTCCACTGAAGAACAGACATTATTAAAGAGAAAGGACAGTAACAGAGAACAAGAAAGAAAGCAAGGTAAAGAGGAACACAGTTTATTAAAGAATCTCAGGATCAGGGTCAGGGTCAGGGTCTGGATCAGGAGCAGGGTCAGCAAAATCAGGGTTAGGGGGCATGGGTAAACTTAGTAAGGAGAGAGGGAAGGGAGCGAGAGAACAGACCAGAGGCGAACTGACGGGGTCCGGAGGAGGAGGGCACAACTGAGAGGGGCAGGCAAGGACAGTTGGAGGGGGGCGGGGCAGAAATCGGGTAGTGCACCTCAGGAAGGGCAGCAACAGAGAGGGAATCGGGGGCGGAAGAAACCTCCATATCAGAGACAGGGGGTTCGACTACTGAAATGGGAGGGGATGTAGTGACAGAGTCAGAGGGAAGGAGTGAGGAAGAAAGCGAAACCTTCTTACCCGCTGGAGAGGAAGAAGGAGAGGAGCCAGGCTTACGTTTCTGACTCGAAGAGACAGGCGTTCCAGTAACAACGTACCGGGCGACAGACTCAATGGTCTCAGCAGAAGAGGAACAAGAGCGAACAACACGAAGATTGCTGGGAGGATGATGGATATCAGCCTGGACAGACAGGCGGCGTGGAGGGTCAAGAGACTGGGGGGAGGGCCGGGAAAAAAGAGTGGGGGGGGAGATGGGGAAGAAGACAAAGGAGATATGGCGGACTGGGTAGGAAGGGGGGAAATCCCAGATGGAGAACTGGGAGAGACCATCTGGGACAGGAGGCAAAGGAATAGGGGGAGGAGGTGGTGGGTGTGGTCGGGTTTAAGGCCTGGAAACGGTAGAGAGACTGAGGAAGACGGGAAGGACGAGGAGAGGTAGAACGCAACATGCGAGCGCAGGAGACGCCAGCGAAAGGGGTCAGACGACGAACTTTGTGTCTCACTTCAGGAAAAGACAGACGATCACTGTGCTTCAAGTTGAGGACGGCTTCCTCGAGTTTGTAGTGCATACACGAGCGAGAGAAGGTAGGGTGGGCTTCACCACAATTGACGCAGCGAGTCTGGGGAGAAGTGCACTCAGACTTAGAGTGATTATTGTCCCCACACAAGGGGCACAGACACACAGTACTGGTTCATTTGAGGACACCGTGCCCGAACTTCCAACACTTATTGCAAAGTCTAGGAGAGGGAATGTACTCCTGAACGGAGCATCTGGCACCAGCAAAAATAATAGAGGGCGGAAGGGCCCTACTATCAAAGGTGATTTTTACAACTCGACGGGGCTGGCGGCGACGACCACGAGGGGGGTCGAGTAAACGTGTCCACCTGGAGGACAGAATGACCTTGAGCTTCGAGGATATGTTTAATATCCTCATGGCAATCTTTGAGGTCCCGAACACCATGTGGGAGGAGAACACCGTTCTCCTCCCACATGGTGTGGAAGGAGAACAGTGCCAATACACGCATTTAACCGAGCGTACTTGGAGACCCGAACAGGGGTCTCTCCAATGCAGGACAAAGCGGCTAAGCGAATAGCTGCATCCTGAGGAGCAGCAGCGACGACATGCGAACCGTAACTGGTGGAGTTAAAAGTAACCGAGGCATCTACTGAATCAACAAGGTGTTTATGGCGGGAGAAATCTTCAGGAGAAGTAAAATCCAGATGGTGGAGATCAAAGTATTTAGCCCACGTAGCGGGACCAAACAAGGCATTGTAAGTACTATTCCGGGAAGGGATTGTACGAGTGCGGCCGTGGCGGGAACGGAAGTTGAGAACCCCGGGAGTTCATGGGGGTAAAAGGCGCAGTAGTCACAATGAGAGACGATGCCGTGCCAGAGGACGAGGTGGTCACCACTGGGGGCTGGGGACTCGACCCTACCGCAGAGGTGGGAGGGGAGCTGAGGGGAGTAGTCAGGTCGTCGGGGCTCAATGCAGCAGGGGCGACAGGGCCTGGTCTTCCAACACAGTCAGACTCGGGGGCTTGGTCGCCCACCCCACGAGCCTGAGAAAGTACAAGGGAAACATTATCAGCCATGAAAACGAGGGAAAACTTTCATTCACGAATGTGCCCCCACACCCACCATGGAGCCACAATTAGAGGCAGGACACCCAACAAGAAGCTATCGCCGATCTTGCCAGGGCCTCCCAGAGGTGCGTCGTGAGTATACGCCCCACAAACGCCACCTTAAGAACCGTGAGTCCGTCGAGAGCGGGTTCAGTGACGAAAGGAGGATTGACAATAAAAGGGTCCCCCTCGCTCGAGACATTGGGTACTACAGTTCTATGGGTGCAAGAGTATGCCTCCTCAAACACCCGGGCGTTAAAACAAAAGAAGGTCGAAAGAATAATCAAAACAGGCAAATGGTTGGCAGGAAATGACAATTTGATAGGAGAAGAGGGGGGGGGGGGGGGAAATGAAACAAGGAAATGGAAAAGGGGTCTGGCAAAATTGGTAAAGGCAGCAGCAGGAGTATAAGGCTGCAAAAGGTCAGAGGACTGACCCATGGAGCATCACACTCCAGCAGCTGCCCACCAAGCCCACTCACGGCGACAACGAGCCAGACAGTGAGGGGGGTATATTGGGACAACATTCGCAGTCCTCCATATTTCTGGTAGTTCTCTCGATCGTCTCCAGTGATCTACTATACACTGTGGAGAGTGGCAAGCAGTACCTCTGCACACTCTTTCAGTACACATGGCGAGATACCGTCTGGATCAACAGCCTTTCTAACATCAAGATCCAGCAAGTGTCTCTTGACCTCATCTCTCGTAATTTCGAGCCCATCAAAGGCCACCTGGTTTACTTCCCTCTCTCCTAGTGCAGTGACCTCACCTTGTTCTATTGTGAAGACGTCCTGGAACCTCTTGCTGAGTTCTTCTTACACACCTTTGTCATTAGCTGTTCTTTTGCTTAATTACCTGTTCTTTCACCGTTTTCCTCCTGATGTGACTGCAGTAGCTTTGGTTCGGTCTTGACTTTGTTTGCTATATCATTTTCATAACTTTTCTTTGCTTCTCTTCTTACCCTAAGATACTCATTCCTGGTTCTCTGCTATCTCTCTCTGCTTTCTGGTTTTCTGTTATTCTGGAAGTACCTCCATGCCCTTTTGTTCAGTTCCTTTGATTCCATACACGCCCTTCCATGGATTCTTCTTTTGCTTCTCTGATTTTTCCTTCTGGGCCGGGATAAACCTGTTTACTGCCTCCTGACACTTTTGGAAGACATAGTCCATATCTTGTACAGACCTAGCTCTGATCTGTGTCCCAAGGCATTTCCCTTAGGGAAATTCTCATCTCATAATTCCCCTTTCGGTATGCCAGCCTTTTTTTCCTAGTTCTTATTTTGGGGAGATCTGGATAAATCTGATCTGATCTTTTGGGGGAGCAGGATAAAGTGTGTGTGTGTACTTACGTAGTTGTGCTTGTAGGGGTTGAGCTCTGGCTCTTTGGTCCCGCCTCTCAACGGTCAATCAACTAATGTACAGGTTCTTGAGCCTACTGGACTCTATCATATCTACACTTTAAGATGTGTATGGAGTCAGCCTCCACCACATCACTGCCTAATGCATTCCATTTGTCTACTACCCTGACACTGAAAAAAATTCTTTCTAACATCTCTATGGCTCATTTGGGCACTCAGTTTCCACATGTGTCCCCTGGTGAGTGTGCCCCTTGTGTTAAGAAGTGTCTATCTACCCTATCAATTCCTCTGAGAATCTTGTATGTGGTAATCATGTCCCCTCTAACTCTTATGTCTCCCAGTGACGCGAGGTTTAATTCCCGTAGTCTCTCCGCATAGCTCATACCCCTCAGGTTTGTCACCAGACTAGTACCTGAACTTTGAACCTTTTCCAGTTTAGTCTTATGCTTGACTAGATATGGACTCCATGCTGGAACCCCATACTCCAGGATTGTTCTGACGTATGTAATAATAATAATAATAATTTTTATTTAGGTAAGGTACATACATAAAGAGATTTACAAAGTTTGTTGGCTTTATAGATAGAGCTAGTACATACAATGCCTAAAGCCACTATTACGCAAAGCGTTTCGGGCAGGAAAAACATTAATGACTAAAGCTTAAAACTAATGGGTAAAAAGAAAAGATGTGATGAGTACATATAAAAAATAGAGGTAAAAGAGGGGGGAACATTGTTGAAAAAGCAGCACAAATACAATTACAAATTATTACAGAAAATTACATACAAACAGCGTTGATTTGAAAAACAAAAAAACAAAAAATATACATGGGTTGACAACAGGGGGGTAAGGTGGGTTACATGGAATTTATTAGGTATAGCTTCGTTTTTAACTTAAACTGGTTGAGAGAGGTACAGTCTTTAACATGGTTGGGAAGGTCATTCCACATTCTGGGCCCCTTGATTTGTAGAGCATTTCTGGTTTGATTTAGTCGTACTCTAGGAATATCAAAACTGTATTTATTTCTGGTGTGGTGCTCATGGGTTCTGTTACAACCTTCTATGAAGCTTTTGAGATCAGGATTGGCATTATAGTTTAGCGATTTATATATGTATAATACACATGAGAGAATGTGCAGTGACTTAATGTCTAACATATTCAGAGATTTGAGTAGGGGTACCGAGTGATGTCTGGGATATATAATGATATATAATGGGATATATAATGTTCTGAAAGACTCCTTGCACAAGTTTCTATAGGCCGTTCTTGTGTTAGCCAACCTGGCATATGCCGTTGATGTTATCCTCTTGATATGAGCTTCAAGGGACATGTCTGGCGTGATATCATCCCCCAGGTCTCTGTCTCGGTCTCTCTCTCTCTCTGGAAGTATTTCATCTCCCAAATTATACCTTGTATCTTTTCTCCTGCTCCCTACACCTATCTTCATTACATTACATTTGCTTGGGTTAAACTCTAACAGCCATTTGTTCGACCATTCCTCAGCTTGTCCAGGTCTTCTTTAAGCCTCAAGATGTCCTCCTCTGTGTTAATCCTCCTCATAATATTGGCGTCGTCAGCAAACATTGAGAAGAATGAGTCATACCCTCTGGGAGATCATTTACGTATATCAGAAGCAGGATAGGTCCGAGTACAGAGCCTTTTGGGACTCCACTGGTGACTTCACGCCAATCTGAGGTCTCACCCCTCACTAACTCTCTGCTTCCTATTGCTTAGGTACTCGCTTATCCACTGGAGCGCCCTACTAGTTACTCCTGCCTGTTTCTCCAGCTTATGCATCAGACTTTTATGGGGTACTGTGTCAAAGGCTTTCCGACAGTCCAAAAAATGCAGTCCGCCCATCCTTCTCTTTCTTGCTTAATCTTTGTCACCTGATTGTAGAATTCTATTAAGCCCGTCATGCAAGATTTACCTTCCCTGAACCAATGTTGATGGGTGGTCACGAAATCCCTTCTCTCCAGATGTGTTACTAGGTTTTTTCTCACGATCTTCTCCATCACCTTGCATGGTATACAAGTTAAGGACACTGGCCTGTAGTTCAGTGCCTCTTGTCTGTCACCCTTTTTGTATATTGGGACTACATTAGCCGTCTTCCATATTTCTGGTAGGTCTCCCGTTTCCAGAATTAGTACCCATTGACCTACTATACACTATGGAGAGTGGCAAACAAAGTGCTCCTGCACACACTTTCAATACCCATGGTGAGATTCCGTCCAGCCCAACAGCTTTTCTCACGTCCAGCTCCAATAGATGCTTCTTGACCTCATCACTTGTAATTTCGAACCCTTCCAAGGTCGCCTGGTTTGCTGCCACCTCTCCTAGCGCCGTGACCTTTCCTTGTTCTATTGTAAAGACCTCCTGGAACCTGTTGAGTTCTTCACACACCTCTGTCATTCTCTGTGTACCTGTCCTCACCCGTTCTAATTTTCATCACCTGTTCCTTCCCTGTTGTTTTCCTCTTGATGTGACTGTGTAGTAGCTTTGGTTCTGTGATGGCTTTATTAGCTGTATCATTTTCATACCTTTTCTCAGCTGCTCTTCTCACACTAACATACTCGTTCCTGGTTCTCTGTTATCTCTCTCTACTTTCTGGTGTTCTGTTATTTTGGAAGTTCCTCCACGCTTTTTTGTTCAGCTCCTTTGCTTTCATCCATTCCCTATTAAACCACGAATTCTTCGTTTGCTTCTCGTTTTTTTCCTGTCGGACCGGGATAAACCTGCTTACCGCCTCCTGACACTTTTGGGTGACAGTTCATCAATGTCTTGTACGGACTTAGCTCTGAGTTGTGTCCCATAGTATATCCCTTAGGAATTTATTCATCACATACTTTCCTTTTCGGTACGCCAGCCCTATGTTTCCCAGTTCTTTTTTGGGGAGATAATTCCTAGCTCAAGCAGGTACTCAAAGCTCAATACACTGTAATCCCTCATTCCCAAGGGGGCTTCCAACTTCCCTTCCCTTATATCCGACTCATTTTAGGGTAAATATCAGATCAAGCAAAGCTAGCTCATCCTCTCCTCTCTCATTCTTGTCGATCCCTTGACGTGTTGACTTGGAAAGTTTCTTGTTGCCATGTTCAGCAGCTTAGCTCTCCATGTGTCTGGTCCTCCATGTGGGTCTCTGTTCTCCCAATCTATCTTCCCATGATTCAAGTCTCCTGTGACTTGTAGTCTGGATCCATTCCTGCTTGCCACAGAAGATGTTCTCTATGTTGATGGTGGCCATGTTGATTCTATCATATTTCTGTCTGGGTCTTCTATCGTTCGGTGGGGGGTTATATATGACTACTACTATAATTTTCTGTCCTCCAGCTGCAATGGTGCCTGATATGTAATCACTGAAACCTTCACAGCTCTGATTAACCATCTCTTCAAAACTCCAACCTTTTCTTAACAGCAAAGCTACACCACCACCTCTTCTCCCTTCTCTCTCTTTCCTCACTACATAGAAGTCCTGTGAAAACACTGCATTTGTTATGGTTTTCGTTAGCTTTGTTTCTGTGAGTGCTATTATGTCTGGGTTTTCTTCTAGTGCCCATTCTCCGAGTTCACTTGTTTTATTTGTAATCCCATTTATGTTTGTGTACATTGCCTTGAAGCTATCTTCTGTTCATTTTCTTGTCCCCTTCTTGGTGAGTGTTCTACTGGTGGGGAAAGCTGTTCCCTGGGTGTGAAGATCTATGACGTGGTTTGCAGGGACTGAAAAGATTTTGGAGTGGGGGGTGGGGGTTCAAGGAAAGGGGGAACAGGTAGGGTATCGGGTAATGAGATAGGGGGGACATGGAGGATATTGTGTGAGGGAGGAGGGATAGAGAGGGTATGGGATGAAGGGGGAGGGGGGATGGGGGGAAAGGCGGGAGGGGGGACATGGTGGGTATGGGAGAGGGGTGTGTGTGTGTGTGTGTGTGTGTGTGTGTGTATGTGTGTGTGTGTGTGTGTGTGTGTGTGTGTGTGTGTGT
Source organism: Procambarus clarkii (assembly GCF_040958095.1). NCBI lineage: Eukaryota > Metazoa > Arthropoda > Malacostraca > Decapoda > Cambaridae > Procambarus > Procambarus clarkii. The sequence continues at coordinate 25,531,200 of NC_091161.1, read as the reverse complement.
GTGTGTGTGTGTGTGTGTGTGAGAGAGAGAGAGATCCCTTGTAACGATTGGGAGTGTGAAGCTTTGACCAACTAGTAAATCTTTGAGTTCACACTTATCAACATTGTGTGATTAGAATGGGCCCAACAATTCAATGCATTGCATTTATATGCTTACAATGCATTGCATTTACATTGCAGTGTTGCATCCTCAACGGTGCTGTTTTCGGCCTCAGTGTAACATTCTTCCACTACATGCTGCTGCCGGGACTGAAGCAGGGGGCTGAGGCTCTTCCTGGATGAAGGGGGCCAGTGTGGCCGTTAGTGCTGCCCATCCTCACAACCATCTTCAACATATTGTGGGTCTTGCCACTCCTCGTGCTCTCCAGGATCATTAACACCATATGGTTCCAACACATAGCTCACAGTGTATATCGCCAGCGCCAAGGACGTCCTCACCTAATCAGCAGCATCAGTAAACTTGTAGCCGATTCTCATCTCCATCTTTGACCAGTTTCTTTTTGTCATACAGGCTAGCTTGATGAAGCTGGTGCCTCTGGTGGGTGTAGATTTGATCCTGAACGGTATTCACCTGTGTATGCTTAATGCTCTCTATGCCTTTGAGTACAGATGGTTCAACATGGGTTGGGAACTAATCAAGAGATTAAGTTTCATCGATGAGAACTGGCTGTACTTCATAGGGTTTGGCCTTCCCCTGGCACTTATCACAATGTATCAATCTTCAATGTAGATTAGTGGATGTCTCTTTGCTTTGTCACTTCCTGTTTTCATCATCAGTGCCAACGAGGCTGATCCAGTGCTTAACACCAATGGTTGCCAAATGCATTTGTTTTCTTTGGTGGTTGGTGTGTCCAACCGCATCATCCAGACTCTAGTCACAAGATATCCTCTACCGACCCCCAGCAAGACTCCTCAGCCATCTCCTTATCGCTCTACTTCCTTTCTTCCCAGTAGACGTTAGGAAGATTGTTTTACTCAATGGGAATTGCTTCAGACATTTGAAGCTGTTGTGTGAGACCAAAGCAAAAGTTGCTTCACCAAAGATGCAACAATATTTCATATTAATATTGCTTGGCCGGCAGTTGTTCTGTTGTATACTAAGAATTATTTTGACCACATGTTGATTGATGATGATTTAGAGATCCCATCTCTCTTCCCCAGAAGAGAAGCTACATGTATTAATCCATGGATTTTTTTATATCCACATAACATGGTCAAATAGGTCATCGACAGGGGTGGTTTCTTACACCCCCTTACTCACTCAACTGGAACTTGTTCCATCAGCTATGAGAGTTTGTTATTTGGCTGCCTCTCTTGCCATCTTGTGCAAGGGACTATAGTTAGCAATAGTATCTATGAGGAAAATAGGCGAGTGTATAATAATTTTATGGTTTTATGATTGGCTTGTGAATTCCATGAGAAATATAAAACAAAAAATGTGAATGTACTTAAAATAGTAATATGGAGTGAGACATTGACAGTATGTGAAGAATTTGCAAGCTGATAAATGACTCATGAGTAAGTGGATGTAACGAAGCCAGACAGCTGAATGGACAACGCTTCGGATTCACAGTCCTGAGGTTCCGGGTTCGATCCCCCGTTGGAGGCGGAAACAAATGGCAAGAGTTTCTATCGCCCCGATGTACCTGTTCACCTAGCAGTAAATAGGTACCTGGGAGTTAGACAGCTGCTACGGGCTGCTTCCTGGGGATGTATAACAAAAAAGGAGGCCTGGTCGAGGACGCTAAGCCCCGAAATAATAAATAAATAATAAATAAATGTTTATTTAGGTAAGGTACATACATAAAGAGATTTTACAAGGTTTGTTGGGTTAATAGATAGAGCTAGTACATACAATGCCTAAAGCCACTATTACGCAAAGCGTTTCGGGCAGGAAAAACATTAATGACTAAAGCTTAAAACTAATGGGTAAAAAGAATAAAATGTGTTGAGAACAAATAAAAATAGAGGTAAAAGAAGGGGGAACATGGTTGAAAAAGCAGCACAAATACAATTACAAATTATTACAGAAAATTACATTCAAACAGCGTTGTTTTGAAAAAAAAAAAAAAACATACATGGGTTGACAACAGAGGGGTAAGGTAGGTTACAGGGAATTTATTAGGTAGTGCTTCGTTTTTATCTTAAACTGGTTGAGAGAGGTACTGTCTGTAACATGGTTGGGAAGATCATTCCACATTCCGGGTCCCTTGATTTGAAGAGCATTTCTAGTATGATTAAGTCGTACTCTAGGAATATCAAAACTATATTTATTTCTGGTGTGGTACTCATGGGTTCTGTTACAACCTTCAATGAATCTTTTGAGGTCAGGATTGGCATTACAGTTCAGCATTTTATATATGTATAATACACATGAGAGAATGTGCAATGACTTAATATCTAACATATTCAGAGATTTGAGTAGGGGTACCGAGTGATGTCTGGGGCCAGAGTTGGATATTGTCCTAATAGCAGCTTTGTGTTGAGTAATTAGAGGACGTAAATGATTTTGGGTAGTAGAACCCCAAGCACAAATGCCATAGTTGAGATATGGATAGATGAGGGAGTAATAGAGAGTCACCAGGGCAGGGCGGGGTACATAATATCTGATCTTAGAAAGAATGCCAACAGTTTTTGAAACTTTTTTTGATATATTTAGAATGTGTCCCTGGAAATTCAGCTTGTGGTCGATGAGAACGCCAAGGAATTTGCCATCTAATTTGTTACAAATTTGGGTATTGTTTATTTTGAGATTTATATGATTAGAGGATTTATTGCCAAACAGAATATAAAACGTTTTGTCAATGTTAAGGGTGAGTTTGTTGGCAGTTAGCCAAAGATGGACTTTCTCTAGCTCAGTATTTACTGTGGCATTTAGAGCAAGGGGGTCAGGACTGGAGTAAATGAAGGTTGTGTCGTCAGCAAATAGAATTGGTTTGAAGTGTTGGGAGGCATTTGGAAGGTCATTAATGTAGATGAGAAAGAGGAGAGGGCCAAATATGCTGCCCTGAGGAACACCAATGTTGATGGGTAGGGTGGGAGAAATTGTATTATTCACAGAAACATACTGGAGCCTGTCAGTAAGATAAGATTTGAGGTATTGCAGGGAGTGTCCTCTGACTCCATAATGATGTAATTTAAGAAGAAGGTTCTGGTGGTTGACAGTGTCAAAAGCCTTACGCAGGTCCACAAATAACCCAACAGGGAACTCCTTTTTATCAAGAGCTGCGTGAATCAAGTTAATCATACTAATAAGTGCATCGTTAGTGCTTTTTTTGGGTCTGAAGCCATATTGACAAGAGCTAAGTATATTGTGTTTGGCTAGAAAAGAGTAAAGCTGCTTGTAGATTAGTTTTTCGAATATTTTTGACAAGTTAGGCAGGATTGATATAGGTCTGTAGTTGTTAACATCTGTGTGATGACCACATTTGTGGACAGGGGTTACTCTTACTTTTTTTAGAATGTCTGGAAAGGTTTGGAGTTCAAGTGACTTGTTGAAGAGCAATGCAATAGCAGGGGCTAAAGATCTGGAGGCTTTTTTGTAAATTAAAGTTGGTATCTCCTCGAGGGCACTAGACTTGGTTTTAAGGGAAAGGATTATCTCATTGACATTAGTGGAATTAGTAGGCTTTAGGTACAGAGACTGTGGATAGTTACCTGTAAGATAGTCATTAACATCAGTACTGGAAGATGGAATATCATTTGCAAGGGATGACCCAATGGAAGAGAAGAACCTATTGAACTCAATAGCAGAATCAGAGGCTGAATGCTGACCAACGTTATTGAACAGGAGTGTTGGTTTGTTATTTAAAATCTTCTTTGATCCCAATATTTGTGAAATTGAGCTCCAAGTTTTTTTAATGTTGCTCTTTATTTGGGTAAATTTATCTTCATAGTATTTAGTTTTGGCTCGTCTAATTATTTTAGATAGCAATAACGAGTAATTCTTTGAGAATTCTTTGGAGACGGTTCCTAACCTATACTTCTTCTCAAGGTCGTGTTTTTTGTTAATGAATTTAAGTATTCCCTTTGTAAGCCAAGGATTGTTAAGCCTTTTGTTTGTGACTTATTTTGTAAGCATAGGACAGTGGGTGTTATAAAGGCTAAGAGTTGTTTGTAGAAAAGATTGCACTGCTAGGTTGATGTCCCCTATGTTACCTAACTCGGACTCCCAGTTGACATTATCAGCAGCAGTTATAAAATTGTTTAAAGCAGTTTCATTGTGCAGCCTAAAGCTTAACTCCCTTGACTCAAGAGGTGGTTTGATAATGTTTGTTAAGAGAAATGTGGGGTAATGGTCTGTAGTGCTATCGGTGATTATACCTGAAGTAAGCGGAGAGGTTATGTTGGTCCAGATGTGATCTAGAGTCGTAGCAGTACTATCAGTGATTCTAGTTGGTCTAGTGATTAAGGGTATGAGGAAGCAGGAATTCATACAGCTGAGGAAGCTAACAGCAGTAGGGTGTTCAGGCTCGCAGAGGTCAATATTAAAGTCCCCTGCGATAATTAGATGGTTTTTGTTCAGTCTGTTATCTAGTATTAGATTTCTAAGGTTTGAATTGAATTCAGACACATCAGTGTTAGGAATTCTATAGACTGCACCCACAGACAGGACAAACTCGGCACCCTTGACTCTGAAACTGGCAAAGATATACTCCCCACAGCAGTCTTTAGTTCTAATTATTTTTAAGCATGTTAGTTCTTGGTGGTAGTAAAGAGCAGTACCACCACCTCTCTGCATTTGACGACAGTTTTGAATTGCCGGGTAGTTAGGCATGTTAAAGAGTTGAGTAGTATCCTCTTTCAACAACGTTTCAGTAAGTATAATAAAAGAGAATTTGTTGTCAATAGTTTCAATCAAGGCACTAACATCATCGAAGTGTTTACCTAGGGATCTAACGTTCAAGTTGATTACAGAGATATTGTGATTATCTGTTAATACATTGTTTACATCATGTGCTGTAAAATATCTGCAATTTTGATCATTGAAGTGATGATTGTCATAGATAGTGGATAAGAGGTTTAGTTCTGGGTCTATACTTGTCTGCATAAAAAGGCTGATTGAAGGAAAACAAGGTAAGAATGGCAAATTACAAAATAGAAAACAAAGAAAAAAGTAGAATAAAAATTCTTAAGTAATATAAACTTAATGGTAATTTTAAGTAAAAAGAAAAAAAAAACTTAATGGGAACTAGGAATGTAAAAAATTAACTAGAATAATTAATAACAATAGATGACCAAAAAAGTAAAAAAGCAATTATGAAATCAATAAAATGAAAAGCTTGCTTACTATACTATTATAAGTACACTATAGTTGAATACTAAAGTTACACTAAAACAAACTGAGGTAGTTTAAATAGAGATACACTCAGGAACACTGGATAATGAAGTTAATACTAGAGGACACAGGCAAAGCCAGTGTACTATGGAACATGGGAGTAAAAAGAAAAAAAGACAATAATAAAGATGACAATCTTATTATTTTTTTTTTAAATAAAGTTAAAACCTTTTGAAAGGAAAGGCAGAGCTAAAGTACACAAAGGTAGTTAAATGAGATTATAATTTGAATTCAGGCTATACAGCAGACATCCCACAGTCACTGAGGAAAGAATTAAGGTGAGCTTCAGTGGTTATTGAATAGGTTTTTCCAGTGTCAGTCCTCCTAGCTATAATTTTACCATCTCGCACAAAACAGTGTTTAATTGTCGGGGAATTTTTGCAGAAGCCACGCAGTTTAAAAAAGAGATTTTGCCTGAACCTGGTCAGACATTCATTCACATAAACAGTGGATTTACTAGCGACTGCAGATGAGATAAGATCAGACTTGCGGAAGCAGCTATCTAGTTTTAAACGAGTTCTCCTGTTATTAAAATATTGGGACATTGGTTAATTTGGGCTGACTTGATCAAATTGCGTTCATCAAAACCCCTGCACTTAGCAATATGTTTTGACTCTCCATCCAATTAATATTATGATTATATAAACTGACATGTATCTTGAGGCTTATATGATTAAATCATATAAGCCTCAAGATACATGTCAGTTTAATTTAATCATAATATTAATTGGATGGAGAGTCAAAACATATTGCTAAGTGCAGGGGTTTTGATGAACGCAATTTGATCAAGTCTTCCCAAATTAACTAATGTCCCAATATTTTTTGTTAGCATTGACCAGTACAAACTAGACCCATATTTATATATTGTAGTTACAAATTGTAACTACCTACTTAGCGATGAAGGCAGGCTCGTGATTCGTCGATCTTCACCTGACCACAGTAAAGCGTGGCAACGACAAAGGGTGACAGGGGGGGGGGGATCAGTTATATATAATTTTTCTCTAAGTGCTTCACTCCTACGGGCTCACCATACCCCGTGCTACATGGACACTTTGTTCTGAGTAGCTAAATCTGAAACAACAACAACATGCTTCACTCTTAGAATGTCAGCTCCACTCCCATCCTGGCGTTTTATACCAGGAAGAGACGAAGGCCTTCTTTAGTGATGTGAATTGGCGATCAGAGCACTATCCAGATAGAAAGTTTTCTTCCATCGGCACTAACCTAATGAAAGGGGTGTCAGCTGAATGAATTGGGCTCTTTCTTCACTCCTAGAGCCAGTTAAACATCACCATGCTCCACCGAATCAAGGTTCGGTTCTGAGGAACCTACACCAAGGCCGAGATTCTGGCCCTCTTGACGGCATACTCTGATGCTGCTTCCATCGACGTCATCATGGAGGAAAATGGACTCCAGATTCTGTTCATCAGTGCTGTAACACTCCAAGGCCTGTTCAATCCCACAACAATCGCAGTATTAGAGCCAGAAAACCTGATCCTCGTACCACCCCACCACTATGACGCGGTAAGAAGTACATTCGTCTACCAAGTGAGCGCTCTTATCGCGGAAAGAACGATAGCCTATATCATCCACAGCAACACCCTTCAGAACCATTCACTGACTACCGTTTCAGCAAACCTCATCCAAAAAGAATGGAAACCTGAGACCCACCCTCAAGTCTCCAGCAGAGGCCACTTTCGCGGCTGGCAACGGCCTCAAATGTTTTAGCGTGGCCTGCACACCCAATCATATCTCCAAGGAACAATACTGCCGCCTATGTCAGTACTTTAGGTGTTACCAATGCACTCACTACGTCCAGAAATGCAACAGCCAGGTCAGAGATGCAGTATCTTTGCACGAAACCAAGTAGTAGATATCCGTTAGTCCCGTGGGGTTATTGAAATGTGCCCTGGGTGTCTGCTTGGGGGCAATGTCTGCTGTGGCTGTTAAGTCCAACCCAAGAACGGCATCCCAACCACACCGAGTGCAGATAAACGCTGAAACGGTTGCGTCCGTCAGTGGTCGAGTAAGTAATTATCAATAGAAGGCACCAAACTGTGAAGGCTATGTAGCACCATCAAATGTGCCGGATATTCAGAGGGCGCTAAATATCACCAAAGATGCCAATACGAGAACAAAAATGCATAAGGCGAACGATATCAAAAGTATCCGAGTTGTCAAGAATTCTATTGAGGGACAAGCGACCGTGGGGGATGGTCGGAAAACAAGACACACGCTCGTACTGGAAGTCAGGACATTCAACAAGGATATGTATGACCGTAAGAGGGACAATGCAATTTGGGCAATAAGGAGCAGGGCGGCGCTCCATTAAGTGAACATGAGTTAAACGGGGATGGCCAATACTTAACCTAGCCAGAGCCGTTTCCCACCGCCGGTTACGGTGGCTGGAGGAAGGCCACTGGGACACACGACTCTTAAGAGTACGCAGTTTGTTACCAATTGTGGGAACCGACCTGTGAGATTTATATTTATTTAATTTATATGAATTTATATTTACGTTAATTTACATACTTCGATAGCAATTTGTACAATGATAAGTGGACTGTATTTCTGCAATAATCTCATAATCTCACAAATCGATCCTCTACACATTAGGGGGGTTTATATTAATTAAATTTATATATATGCAGCCAATCAAACTACAGTATTAACTACACATTATTAAACATTGAAGAGGTTCCTTATCTTATTTGTACAGCAGGCCTTAGTCCACCAGGTATAACCAGGATGTAGACACCACATTTTCCCTCTTTGAGGTAGCTTCCATCACCCTGGTAACTGATGTACAAAGCATGCTTCCTCGTCTTGACCTGTCAAAAGGGCGCTAGCTGTAAAGCCAGAATCCTATATATGACAGGTATATCAGAGAAAACACTGTACATGGAACAATGAAGACCTGGCTTAATTACCTTTAGTATGAGGCTATTGTAATGATCTGGGGCTCAGATCATTGGTTCTCCCTTCTCCCCTCTTTTCCCTCCCCTTCTCCCCTCCTTTCCTTCTCCCTCTCCCCTCCTTCCTTCTCCCCTCCCCTTGGCCGTCATTCGTCTCCTCCTCTTCCCCCCCCCTGTCGCCCATTTGTCAGGGTCAAGAGGTTAACCTGAGGGTAGGGTGGTCGTGGATACCTTGGCTTCTCCCACTCAATTCCCCACTCAGATGTTCCCCTCTCATCCCCTCTCTTCCCCTCTCACCGGCCTCTTCCCCATACGAGGCAGAGTCAAATGTCCCTACTCGCTATCTTAGAGGAGACAGGCTTGAACATAAATTATCAGTTTTGTAAACATTGCTCGCAGGTGCCTGGGCTCCATAGACGCGCCTTGTCCCCCTTCTCTTTAGCTGGAGAGAGCTGACTCAATCTTCAGGAATTCATGTAGCTTTCCACGACAGATCAGTGAAGGTGATTGGCCTGAGATAAGGGCCAAGTCCTTATTGGCCCTAGAGAGCCAGACCTCAGGCCTACGTGTTAAATGGTTGGCCATTGCCAAAATAATGGGTGGAGCCCTGGGGCTGTATTAGATGGTGGGAGGAGCAATCCTTCCCAGCAATAAGTTGGAAAAACTAAATTTCATCAGTGTGTCTTGGGAGTGTATTAGGAACAGGGCCGCAAGCCCGTATCCTCGGGACTGAGGGCAGCCATCAACATCGTGGCCGTAGCGCGGGTATTTAAGGTAGAGTAGCACTTGAGGTTTGTGTCCTCGGTAAATATCCATTGTGCCTCTAGGGAAATAGAATAGGTGATGTGTTCAAATTGTCTTAATTTACATGTTTCATAAAATAAATTGTATAGCTTGTCCAGTGGTATTCACTTAACTCCCCTTTGATATATTTTGCTACTTTGTCATTTTTTAGGTGTTGTATTGGAAGCCCCTCCAGGTTCTCCTAACAATTAATCGATACTAAAGTTGCCCTTGGATTTAAATTAGTAACGTAAATTACACAAACTAATTTTCCAAAATTTATTACTGAAATTCATATTACCCGGAGTCCCATGGTTGCTGATTCCTTGCCTTCCTGGGGGGATCGGTGATAGACACATTCAGGTATGGTTGGTCGGGAAGGTGGTGGCAGTGTAAATGTGTTTTGTTATTGTTTTTTTTTAACTAATAACCCTTGTCCTTGGTGTATCTTCCTCATTTAATATTCATCTTACATACGGGGCAGTCCAGTGAGGGGTCATACTGGACTGTAACAGTGTTTAGCTGGGGTATTGAGTGAAGAGAGACAGAGATTTACAACAGAGAGCGTATATTACGATCACGAGAGATAACAAGATAACAGGATTAATACTGGAGAACATTGGGTTATTACAATAAAGGCCGCGGTTATTACGACAGGGTAAGGAGGTTGTCCCAGTCCAGCCATGCTGTCATCACGGAGCAGAGTCCAGTCACCATCACAACCGTGGGCTAGCTGTCTCAAGGTCACCAACCACGCCCACCAGCTGCGTAGTCAAGACTGCGGGAAAACCGGAAGTGGAAGACGAGTGGTCTACGAACAAGAACGCTAATTGCAAGGACTTGTCAGCTCTCTCAAAACCTGCGGTTGCGTCGTCTGTGGAAATCAAGATGCAACGCGGTGGTCTCAGGTACGAACAGCACTACCCCTACAGAGTGCTTGCGGAATCGCCAGATGAGGTACAATCCTGTACCTCGGCCCAAGTTCAGCTGCACGAGGGGTTGCACGAAAGGTGTACCGGCCCAGTAGTACCGGGATGACAAGTAAACGCCGGTAGATGACGTCGCCCAGGAGCTGAGGCAGGGCCCACCTGTCCTGTCACCATGCCATCCTCTTCAACGCCACTCGAACCTCACTACCAACGCGAGACATCGTGACACGTCGAAGCTGTGCTCTACTGTGGCAGCCATGGTTAACAACAATCCATCAAGACTGTTTGGGGAGCGATGAGAAGAGGTGAACCCGGGTTCCTGTTAGCGGGGTCCACCTGAGCTGACCGCCGCCAGTTGTCATGCAGCTGTCACTCAAGTCAGGTGCGGGTAGTACGAGACCCCCTGTACTGTCCGTAGTTGGCCGGGGCCGGAAATGGAACTTCCAGACGACCAGGATCTTCAAGCAACATGAGGTAGTCGCCGGAATCTACAGCAACGAAATGTCACCAGGAACGAAAGAGAGAAATTATTTATAGAAAAGTTTCATATGAAAATAAACGCTATTAATATAGTAAACTGTGGTAACTCGGAACAGTTCAACTTTTAATTTTCCTTCTGATAGTAAGCACCTATACACCTTCGGAAAGTTCTCTGGAACAGTATTAAATGTTGAAAACTAGAACTAGTGAAATAGAGAAATAAATCTAGAAAGTGAACATTAGAAAATGACCCTGTCTCTAGATAAGTTGTATGAGTGAACGGGTTTGAGAACCAGCTAGTAGAGTCTCTAGAAACGTTGATCAGTGGGAAACTTTATTTTGATTTTTCTAGATCCTAGATACTGATAGTTATACATATATTTATTTTTTTTATTTTTTTTGTGGTTTACTGAACAATAAGGGTGTGGTACACAGTCTGACAAATGTGTTCACCCGCTGTTGTTGTGGACTTGAATATGAACTCTGGGATATTAGGAGTTGAGGAACTTATATCCAGAGTGTTGTTGTTGGTTAAGGGACATGTCTGTGGACATTGATTTTTTTTAATAATAAAAATATTTCTGTGTCTTTTCTTTAGATTTTAAGATTGGGATGCGCTGTGGTGGACAGTTGCCACAGGGGTGGAGTGGAACACTAGGTCCCTGACAGGTAGTGTTCCTCCATGTTGATATAATTTTATAATTTTGTTAATTTTTTTTAATGACATTGATTATTTTTTATTTAATGTTTTGTGTGATGTGTTTGATCTTTATTCCAGGTGGAATACTGGGATAGCTGAAGGCTATCAGCTGATTTTAGCTAGTTAGTAATTGTTAGGTTGGGATTTCTCCAGTTATTTGTTACTATATTAAGACAGGTATAAGATGTTTTGTCTTCCAGGTAGTTGGAAGGGTACGGGGCTGCATCCAAGTGGACAGTCAGGATTATAGGGACGGTCTCTGTCCTTATGTTTTATGTATTATTACTGTTGTGTTGATAGGTATAAATACATGCTGGGGCACACCTTTTGGGTGTGCCGTTATTGTTGTTGGAGTATTGGATGGAATTAGTTAGGATTAGATAATTTCTTTTGTTTTGAGGCATTGGTTGAAAATAGTGTTGGGTTAAAAATGTTGTTTTTGGAGTTAATGGTTAGGGTAGGGCAGGATTTCTGGATAAGAAAAGTGTGTGTAACTTGCTTTACACACAAATTTCTTAATTTCCGAGGAGGGGGAGTTGTAATGATCTGGGGCTCAGATCATTGGTTCTCCCTTCTCCCCTCTTTTCCCTCCCCTTCTCCCCTCCTTTCCTTCTCCCTCTCCCCTCCTTCCTTCTCCCCTCCCCTTGGCCGTCATTCGTCTCCTCCTCTTCCCCCCCCCCCTGTCGCCCATTTGTCAGGGTCAAGAGGTTGACCTGAGGGTAGGGTGGTCGTGGATACCTTGGCTTCTCCCACTCAATTCCCCACTCAGATGTTCCCCTCTCATCCCCTCTCTTCCCCTCTCACCGGCCTCTTCCCCATACGAGGCAGTCAAATGTCCCTACTCGCTATCTTAGAGGAGACAGGCTTGAACATAAATTATCAGTTTTGTAAACATTGCTCGCAGGTGCCTGGGCTCCATAGACGCGCCTTGTCCCCCTTCTCTTTAGCTGGAGAGAGCTGACTCAATCTTCAGGAATTCATGTAGCTTTCCACGACAGATCAGTGAAGGTGATTGGCCTGAGATAAGGGCCAAGTCCTTATTGGCCCTAGAGAGCCAGACCTCAGGCCTACGTGTTAAATGGTTGGCCATTGCCAAAATAATGGGTGGAGCCCTGGGGCTGTATTAGATGGTGGGAGGAGCAATCCTTCCCAGCAATAAGTTGGAAAAACTAAATTTCACCAGTGTGTCTTGGGAGTGTATTAGGAACAGGGCCGCAAGCCCGTATCCTCGGGACTGAGGGCAGCCATCAACATCGTGGCCGTAGTGCGGGTATTTAAGGTATCGTAGCACTTGAGGTTTGTGTCCTCGGTAAATATCCATTGTGCCTCTAGGGAAATAGAATAGGTGATGTGTTCAAATTGTCTTAATTTACATGTTTCATAAAATAAATTGTATAGCTTGTCCAGTGGTATTCACTTAACTCCCCTTTGATATATTTTGCTACTTTGTCATTTTTTAGGTGTTGTATTGGAAGCCCCTCCAGGTTCTCCTAACAATTAATCGATACTAAAGTTGCCCTTGGATTTAAATTAGTAACGTAAATTACACAAACTAATTTTCCAAAATTTATTACTGAAATTCATATTACCCGGAGTCCCATGGTTGCTGATTCCTTGCCTTCCTGGGGGGATCGGTGATAGACACATTCAGGTATGGTTGGTCAGGAAGGTGGTGGCAGTGCTTTAATGGTTTTTATTTTATAATTAGTAATAAGCGAATAACCCGTGTCCTTGGTGTATCTTCCTCATTTAATATTCCTCTTAGATACGTGGCAGTCCAGTGAGGGGTCATGCTGGACTGTAACAGTGTTAAGCTGGGGTATTGAGTTGAAGAGAGACAGAGAATTACAACAGAGAGCGTATAGTACGATTATGAGAGATCACAAGATAACAGGATTAATACTGGGGAACATTGGGTTATTACAATAAAGGCCGCGGTTATTACGACAGGGTAAGCGGTCATTACACTATCTCGTGCTCTAACTGGGTCACCCTATATACACTGACATTAATGGCCATAAATGAAAGATAAATGGGTTTCGGAAGAACACTTAACTTGATTTGTTGACAGCGTGTTGATAATGGTACACCTTTGGTTTCCATAACACTTCGTCCAAGTAAAATTAACAGGAGCCGAATTGCTCCCTGCGCCTCTGGTCTAAGTATAAACAACAATGGCTGCCCCTCCTTCCTCACTCCTGACGCCTGGCTTACATTGTCCAGATGACAGAAAGTGATAGAAGGGTCACATTTACTCTACTTCAATATTGATAATTAAGTTAATTTATATGAGTTTTTTTTATGATGGTAAAGTCCAAAGACTAATGTATTTAAGAATAATTCCCAGCAGAATAGCTGGTGAATTTATAATAGTATGTGGTGATGATATCCCGTTTTCTATAGACGGTAATTCCACTACAAGTTACGTTTTCTATGGGTAACTTGTTTATACAATACAGCAGCAATTATTATCTGTCTGTATGATATTAATAAACACTTTCGCGCTCCCTGGGAATAGGCTGACCGTAAGCCCTAAGTGGGCCGTTCGTGTCGGCCTACTGCGCGTCAGCACTAAAATGTTTATAATCTTTTCGGGGTGGGGAGCTTAATTTTGGCGGTATGTATTTAAATTTGGTATCATTGTGTTCGCGAGAGAATGCTCTAGAGGAATATATATATAATATGTCACCAAAGACAACATGAGAACCACACCGAATAACAAACTGTGGCGTTCGTTAGCGGTGAGCGTAAAACCGGGCATCAATGTTTACGATGTTTTTATGTTTGCGAACCCCAGAATTGTTATTCGTGGTTTATTTTGGTATCATTGTGACCGCAATAAAATTCCCTACACGGACATATAAATATACACAATAAATAATGGTGTCGCCCCACCCACAGGAATGTGGGAAGTTGGCTTAGGGTTACCCGCTCCAGCGCGCCCAGCTGCACATGCGCTCAATCACAACTGAAAAGTTTATACTCTCCTCATGTCTGTGACCCTCATTTTCGATGTACGTGTTTTTTTTTTGGTATCACTGTGTAGCTAATGAAATGTTCTATAAGAACATATGTATAACATTTCACCAAAGCTAACATTACGCGACCAGCAACCAAAGAACTGCGTGCTTTGTTTCGCGCTCACGCTAAACTCCGCTAAACTCTCCCTATATGTTGCTACTCTGATTGTGTTTATCAAGTCAAAACTTGTTGCATATGGTTTTGTTTGGTATCACGGTGATCGCAATAAAATTGCCTACACAGACATATGCATAAAAGTGGGTTACACGTGCGCGCCTTACCCCCAAACACGTCGATGCCTCACCTGCCCAAATACCCGTTTCCACACCCGCTACACCCAATACACCCGACAAACAAAAATATTGTTCCAATAGACGTTTTTGTGCTTCATTGTTCATTTTGGTGTCAAAATACTCGCAATAAGATGCACTATGTAGACATACCAATCTGAGCACTAAGAACCGGAATATATATAGAGCTACCCACAGCAAAGTATGAAGAAGTAATAACCTCAAAATGTGTAATATAAATTATGTGTACTTACCCACGATGTGATGAAGGAAGGTCAACAAGTTGAGCATTTGATTATCCACTCCACCGGCTTCAGGAAAATGTCCCTGAAGTTGCTCAACAGATGTTACGTTAGGTGGAGTGGAAGCTTGCAGAGGAGTTATTTCTTTGCTTTCCAAAATATCCTCTTGCGGTGATATTTTGTGTAGCATGGTGTGGCACATAGAGCAACTCCACATGTCCTGCACTGATACATAGAGTATTTTCTAATTCCCGACTTCATACAAACTCGGCACCGTTTCCGTTTAGCAATTTTCACTAATGCATGAGTCAACTTCCTGTTTAGCCTGTCCTCTGAATCAACAACGCGTGGGTTTTTCACAGGTGGAGGAGTAGCTTCAGCTTGAGGTGCAGGCGTTTCAGTTTCAGGTTCAGTGTCTGATGAGGATGAGGCATGTGGTTGGCGTGGAAGACGATGAAATAAAGGACGCCTCGCTTCAAATGGGCCAGGTGTTGCCAAATCATGAGAAGGATCCTGGTAATCATCAGCATGTGGGAGAGGGCTTTCAGTAGCAGGCCACTCATCCATGTCCCACCTCAACAGGGCCCATATTGCTACTTCATGAAACTGGAGTAGGGTCAGTTTCTTGGCATCAGTTGTGTACATCTTGTACATCACATAGGCATTGTGTATAGCCATCTGAAGGAAGTAAAATGTGATCTTCTTAGTCCACTTATGCGACTTCCTGGTGAACCTGTAATATTTGACCATTTGGTCGAAGTGATCAACTCCCTTCATGTTGTTGTTGTAGTCGCAAATGGCTGTTGGTTTGTTTACAGTTACAATCTGAACAGATGATGTTCCGTCACGTTTCTTCACTCTCTTCCTTCTCTGTACTTCCTGTGTGTCAGCATTATGGCAGTTTGTGATCACTGACACCACTCTCTTGTCTTTCCAAAGGATAACAAAAGTGTTATCCTTGCGCCTGAAAATAGTCTGATCAACAGCGAATTTACCTTTGGCAAGTTTTTGCAGCTCTTTAGGGGCACCACGCTGCAATCTGAGTGTTCCACAAGTGTACACACCATTTTCCCTTAGCAATTCTGTGAGATGGACAGAGTTATAATAATTGTCCATATAAAGATGATAACCTTTGTTCAACAAGGGTCGCATAAGGCCCATCACTGTCTCAACTGTTGTCTTGCCCACTCCAGAATAAACCTCGAAATCAATAATATAACCAGTCCCTGCCTCAGCAAGCATGTACAACTTTACCCCATACTTATCAGGCTTATTGGGGTTGTAAACCTTGAAGGATAGACGACCACGCCACGACATTGTACCTTCATCCAAACTGAGTGCTTGATTGGGGACGTAGTAAGAGCCAAATTTGTTGGTCAAATAGGTAATGATGGTGCTGAGTTTTATCATGTGGTTCTTGTTGTTGGGTGGAATTGCAAACTGGTTATAAGTATGAAAAAACTGGGCAATATGTTGGAATCGTTTTGCAGTCATGAACACATTGAAGGTCCTCATATGCCACAACCAGCTTGTTTGCCAGTACATGCGCATTGTTGGGAGTCGTGCAATACCCATCAAGATTGATAAAGCCAAATACCTTGCCATTTCCTTCGCAGATACCTCCTTCCACAACCTCATAGTGCGCCTGGAAGCATTCTGAATAAACTGCCTGGCATACCTCTTAGTTTCCACTGTAATGAACTCAATTAGGGCACGGGTCAGAAATAATTGAACAAATTGCAGGGGGGTAATTGGCACTGGGACAGTTATGCCTGGTGTGGCACTGAAACTGCCTACAATAGGTGGTGTATTGTCAGTTGACCAGGCAGCATCGGGATTAGGCTGTTGAAGACGTCCTGCACGCCTCCTTACAGGTGCCTTGGGGCGGCCCACATCCGCTGCCTCATCCTCAATCCCCTCGCTACTCTCCTCACTCGATGATGAATCAAACTCATCAGACGACGCTGTCCCCTCATTATCACTACTGAAATCACTCTGACGCTCTTCCCCTTCAGCATCTGCCTCCACATCTGACAAACGATCCAACAAATCAGGAATTTTACTAGGGGTAAGCTTCACATTGCTGAACCTTTTGTACAGCTCACTCAACTTATCTTCCGTGGTCATTTCACTATCCTTCTTGGGGGTAGAGGTGCTCTGTCCTTTACCACGATCCATGTTTGCAAGTAATAATGCGTTGTAAAGAGACAGGAACGAATAAACACTGCTACACAGGGTAGAGAGTGGCACAGGTTCTGGACGCGGGAGCGAGGTAGTCCGGTCACGAGAGACGTAAACAAAGGACTAGGCCGACCGCATGGCGTGACCCAGAATCCCATGCGGCCTACGGAGGATTGTGGGAAAACAATGGCGCTCATTTAAAAAAAAAAATTGAAGATCGCATAGAAACTTTTTTTTTTACAAATTTTTATATCAAGTGATGCACCGATGCGTCACTGGAACACATTCAGTAGAAAAATGAGTGACGAGATATTAAGTCTGTGGAACGCGAAAGTGTTAAATGGTGTCGGATTTTCCGACATATTTCCCCAGGGGTTGCTCACGGGTCGAAGTCCTAATTAGAACAGACGAACACCGATACTCCTTCTTCGAATTATTACATTAATTTGATGTTAGTAGTTAGTAATCACACATTTGTGCGTCTGTTCGTACAGGACGGATGTCCCGTACTAGAGTTGCAGGGGTTAGAAGTCTAATGCGATTTCATTTCCCTGTCAACTCTTGAAAGGCTAATATTCAAGCCTAATTACATATTATTGAACCCAGAAGACTGGATGTGATCAAGTACTACAGTCAAGTATGATTCAGGGACTGCAGTGAGATCAGTGACATTAGATATAACTTGAAGTTTGTTCAGGTAACTAGTCACTGATATATAAACACTGAGGCCCATGGAATACATCTTGATTAAATAATAAATGTATCAAATCAGTCATCAGATTTATTGGGGTTTAATTTAGTTAATTGATTCAGAAGATTGAATAGCTCATCATTAAAGTAAAGTATGGTTCTGAGACTGCAATGGGTTCAGTGACATTGGTCGCAGTGACTTGTAGCTGTTTTAGGCTACTGTTCACTGATTTGCCACTGAAGCCCCATGAACTCATCTTCAGCTTTAAATGATGATACTAACATCAACTCTGTTGGTATAGTCAGCTGTAATCTCCTTAGTATAATGCTACTGGAGAAATATAATCAGCTGACAAATTTAGATTTCTACTAGTAATGTTTATCTGCAGGCATAGGTCTCCTCAGGCTTGATACTGGGCCTGAGAGTAATTTACCTCCTGCAGAGTTTAACATGGTTATGCCCTGATATTTAGTAGGGCTACCGATGAATCGATGACAATAGTCTGTCCCTACAAGGAGACCGAAGTCGTTGAGGTGATCAGACTTAATATTATCTGCCAATTTTATTCCTCTATTTCTCAGGAATTTGGCTGTTGCTCTCAGACCTTGAACTTGTAGGTCTACTGGTATTTTGTCCACCACAATGGCTTGTACTCGACAGACGTACCTGCCTAAGCGTACTGATGGTTGTACCACCTGGTAGACTTGTGGTCCTGCATCTGTTACAAACCCTGAGATGTTGAATGACATCTGGGCTACAGGCCTTAATTGTAGTTCATCTGCTAGCTTTTTAGTGACATATGTTCTCTGGGATCCTTGGTCAAACAACCCACGGGTATGGACCTTGGCCCTCTTATTCAGGATGGTAATTTGGGCAGTAGGCAAAGTCGTATTACCTTTAGACTTTGCCGATTGGACACTCTTTGTTTGTTGCACCTTGCAGTACTGTACTGTGGTGGGAATGCTATCTTCCTCCTTGGGGTTTGGAGACGTTGTTTTGGTGTCTGCACAATGCTGCATGGTGCTGACCTTTGTTACACCTATTACAGGTGTGTAATTGGGTCTCACAGTCCTTGATGTTATGTTTCCTGATGCACCTCGTGCAATGTTGCAAATCTTTGAGTCGCTCAACACGGGCGTCACTATCAGGAAAATTAGGGCAGTGGTACATTGAATGTTTCTCATTGCAGAGCAAACATGTTCCATAGCTTCCAGTATCCTTTGGTGTCACGTTCTTGGGTGACACAGTAACTATAGGCTTGGAGGGTCCCACTGCATATACGCCCACACTGCTACTGTTCCACTTTGGTGTTGAATTATATTGTCTAGATTGATTTGGAGTACCTTTGGTACTCTGTGGTTTACTATTCTTGGTTTCTGAGGGTTTACTTGGTGGTTTTAATTTGTCATGTGTTCGTAATTGATGAACTACTGACTTTAAACCTTCAGATATTTCATTCATGGATAAGATGCTTTTATTGTAATGAGCACTCATTTGTCTCAATATGTCCCTAGGTATTTTCTCCTGGACAATTATTTTCAAGACCCACTCAGCCCCGTTTGTATCTGCTGTCAGGCTGAGGGCATTGATCAATGATTCTACCTCCAGCTTGAAGACTTGGAGTGAATCAGCTGAAGCCTCCGGTGGGGGTAAATGCAACAGCTCATGAACTAAATGTGATGTTCTTACTTCTGGATCAGCATAATTATCCTTGAGGAGTTTTACTGCCAGATCATAGCCGTCATTAGTTAATCTCAGATGGGATACTACTGTTTTAGCCTCACCTGATAATTGGCCTTGCAAATAAGAGAATTTACTACTCTTTGTAAAGATTGTTTTGAGTCTACAAGGTCAACGAATTTGTTCCAAAATTCGTCCCAATCTTCCTCATCTTTTCCTGAGAAAGTGGGTAAATTAATTGGAGGGAGTCGAGCTTCTGCTTGACTCGTATTAGATGCAACTGTTGTTGTTGTTGCTGTTGCCTTGTTCTGGGCAATTAATTTGACATAAGGCTGTAACGTGGCCTGAGTGTGATCTTCATAATTCGCAAGATCAACCATAATGTCGTCTATTTCTGTTTCTGATAAATTAGTGTTGGCAAGTTCAGCCACATATGTTGCTATTTGGCATTTGATTTGCTCAAATTTACCTACAGCTGCTTGATAATAGCTTTCCAGGTCAGCATAATCAACTTGAGATTGTTGTGACAAATCTTCACATTTCTTGATCTGTCTTGTTAAGTGGCCTTTAAGACCTGCAAGGGTTCTTTTCATTCTCCCTGCATTATCCATATTGGCTAGTTGGTGAAGCCTTGTGGGGCTTGTACTTGGGTCGCTCATAATACTGAACAAGCACTGATGGTAGCCTAGGGTAAAATTCTGCACTCACTAGGCTGTAATCCTACCTCTACTAGAGGTTAGCACTTAAAATTAATACACAATATATATATATATATATATATATATATATATATATATATATATATATATATATATATATATATATATATGTATATATATATATATATATATATATATATATATATATATATATATATATATATATATATATATATATATATATATATATATATATACAATCATACACACTAATGATTTGAATGATAAACCAGTGTCACTGGAAGTACCTTTAGGTTAGCTCTTCTATATCACCCTAGGATGGAATAGACACTAATTAATCACTCGAAGGTGTAATGATCATAAGTAAATTATTATATATACACAACTCAACTCGAGTTGATAAAAATTACACCCAAAATAGGGTCTGGACCATTCATTAATGGTGCTAGGTTGATCAATATAGTACAACTAGACTATGGTAATAATGGGACTAGGATGAACGATAATAGTTCAACTAGTCATTGGTAATATCCTACCCTGTTGTGGGTTGGCAATTAGTAAATATTATATTGAGATCACTAGTGCAATATATATTAAATAATTCTCTATTTTGGAGAAATAATATACACAATTATTGATAATAGCCTCTTAATTAGCCTCTATAAAACTTCTAATATTATCAAGAAGTATTAAATATTATTAGTGACCTCGCGAAATAAACTCCACAAAATTCGTAGATAATCTCTCGCGAAATTTAACACCACGAAATCCGTGAACAATCTCGCGACACCACAGCCACTACTTTGGCTGGCTTCAATATTAGCGCTGTCATTTCACAGAATAACACGCCACCAAATATCTGTGGGTGTGCATGAAACCGCTGACTAAGGCTGATCTGAACTGAGCGGGGCTCGTGAACTCGCACGAGTCAACGCCACCGTCATTGACTGCTGGCTTTGTTTAAATCACACTGCACTAGTATTTAATGAATCCACTGGTTAACTGGTTCATCCGGTACTAAGATGACCAAATGTGGGTTCATAGGATCAAATAATCCGTCATCCGGTTCGAAGATGACCAAATAATGTGGGAACCGACCTGTGAGATTTATATTTATTTAATTTATATGAATTTATATTTACGTTAATTTGTATACTTCGATAGCAATTTGTATGATGTTAAGTGGACTGTATTTCTGCAATAATCTCACAAATCGATCCTCTACACATTAGGGGGGGTTTATATTAATTAAATTTATATATATGCAGCCAATCAAACTACAGTATTAACTACACATTATTAAACATTGAAGAGGTTCCTTATCTTATTTGTACAGCAGGCCTTAGTCCACCAGGTATACATCCACCAGGATGTAGACACCACATTTTCCCTCTTTGAGGTAGCTTCCATCACTCTGGTAACTGATGCACAAAGCATGCTTCCTCGTCTTGACCTGTCAAAAGGGCGCTAGCTGTAAAGCCAGAATCCTATATATGACAGGAATATCAGAGAAAACACTGTACATGGAACAATGAAGACCTGGCTTAATTACCTTTCGTATGAGGCTATCTCGTGCTCTAACTGGGTCACCCTATATACACTGACATTAATGGCCATAAATGAAAGATAAATGGGTTTCGGAAGAACACTTAACTTGATTTGTTGACAGCATGTTGATAATGGTACACCTTTGGTTTCCATAACACTTCGTCCAAGTAAAATTAACAGGAGCCGAATTGCTCCCTGCGCCTCTGGTCTAAGTATAAACAATAATGGCTGCCCCTCCTTCCTCACTCCTGACACCTGGCTTACATTGTCCAGGTGACAGAAAGTGATAGAAGGGTCACATTTACTCTACTTCAATATTGATAATTAAGTTAATTTATATGAGATGTTTTTATGATGGTAAAGTCCAAAGACTAATGTATTTAAGAATAATTCCCAGCAGAATAGCTGGTGAATTTATAATAGTATGTGGTGATGATATCCCGTTTTCTATAGACAGTAATTCCACTACAAGTTACGTTTTCTATGGGTAACTTGTTTATACAATACAGCAGCAATTATTATCTGTCTGTATGATATTAAATGGTGTCGGATTTTCCGACACCAATAATAGAAAACCAACAACTCTGCTATCGGGTAAGGATGGAGGCATGAATAACTGGGTAAAAGTCGGAATAAGGAATACCTTTATGGGAGAAGTGCGGATAGCGTCCTTAGCGGCAGCATCCGCACGCTCATTTAAAGAGACACCAACATGGCTGGGAACCCAGCAAAACGCAACCGACTTAAATTTACTGGAGATAAGAAACAGCCAATGTTGAATCTCGATGACCACCAGGTGGACCGGATTAAAGGACCCTAAAGCCATGAGGGTATTACGAGAGTCAACTACCACCATGAAGGAGGATTGACACCGGGAAAGCAGGAGACGAAGAGCATAGAGAATAGCATAGAGTTCTGCTGTGAAGAAACTAGCCTCCGGAGGAAGGCGACACATAAGTGTGGTCAGGAAAAACAACAGAGTAGCCCACACCGTCAGCAGACTTTGACCCGTCGGTGAAGATGGGAACGGAGTGGGAGTGAGAAGAAAAGTGCTCAAGGAAGAAACGTTTCAGAACTGTAGGAGGGGTAAAAGCTTTAGTGATGCAGGTCAGAGAAGTACAAAATTTGGGAAGAGGGACCCTCCAGGGGGGGCAAGGATGGAACAATACGAGGAGAAACATTAGTAATACGAACCGAAAGAGAATCTTCTAAACGAGACAAACGGACAGAAAGAGGAAGGTGGTGAAGAGGAACAGGAACTACAGGAGGGGTAAAAGTCAAAGCACGATAGAGGCGAGAGTGAGGATGCTGTAAGGATCGCGCAAGATAGCGAAGACGGCGATCACGGCGATCCTGGAGAGATAGAAAGCCAGTGTCAGCGTACAAGCTGAGGGTAGGAGTTGAACGAAAAGCACCAGAGCTGAGGCGCAACCCAGTATAGTGCAAAGGATCAAGACGGCGAAGAGTAGGAGAAGCAGAAGAGTATGCAGGACAACCATAATCGAGCTTAGACAGGACGAGAGAGGAATGCAAATAGAGGAGCGTGCGCCTATCCGCTCCTCAAGAAGTATGGGACAAAACCTTAAGTAGGTTAATGGCCTTAGAGCATTCATCACCGAGGTAAGAGACATGGGGCGACCAAGACAAACGAGTGTCAAACAATAACCCCAAAAGCTTCGTGGAATCTTTGTACTCAAGGGGATGACCATAAAGTGTCAAAGAGGGACGAAGAACGACCCGCTTCCGAGTAAAAGTCATGGCACAAGTCTTAGTAGTAGAGACCTTGAAGCCATGATCGGTGGAACAAGATGACACGGCATCAATCGCAAGTTGAAGCCGCCGTTGAAGGAGAGGCGAATCATCACCCTGACAGCAAAGAGTAAGATCGTCAACATAAAGAGCGGAGAAGATGCCGGAAGGAAGGGAGGAAAGAAGACCATTGAGGACAACCAGAAAGAGAGTAGTACTCAGAACACTACCTTGGAGCACACCTTCATACTGCCGAAAAGAGGCAGAGAGAGTGGCACCAAGCCCGACTCGAAAGGTACGACGAGAGAGAAAGCTTTGAAGGAAGAGAGGGAGATTACCACGAAAGCCAAAAGAACGAAGTTGGGACAGAATATGGTATCTCAAAGTCGTGTCATAAGCCTTTTCCAGGTCAAAAAGGACAGCAACAACGGAGGTCTTCGCAGCAAAAGCAGTACAAATATAGACCTCCAAGTTCACCAGGACATCAGTCGTGCTGCGGCACTTGCGAAAACTAAATTGAGAAGGAGAGAGGTGGTGATGGTGTTCCAAAAACCACATCAGACGGACATTTACCATACGCTCAAACAGCTTGCAAACACAACTCGTGAGAGCAATAGGGCGGAAGTCCTTAGGGGACGTACTGAGAGACCCTGGTTTCCGGATAAGGAATACAACGGCATCGAGCCAGTCCTCAGGGACGGACGACTACTCCCAGACCTGGTTATACAGATTCAGTAAATACTGAAACGTGCACGGATGGAGATGGCGAAGCATCTCATAACGAGCGTCATCTGAGCCCGCTGTCGTAGACCCGCAGAGGGCCAGGGCAGACTGAAGTTCAGAAAGAGAGAAAGGATCGTTATAGGAATGGCGGAGATGAGTGTGGAAATCTAAAGGATAAGATTCCAGAACAGGCTTACGAAGAAGGAAGGATTGAGGAAGAGGAGAACCAGAGCTAACAGAAGAAAAGTGGGAACCCAGTTCGGCCGCGATCTTCACTGGATCCGCCACAAGAGTTCCACAGAGGTGGAGAACCGGCGAGACATCTGGAACGAACTTGCCCGCAATCTTGCGGATCTTCTTCCAGACTTGTGGTTTAGAAGTATCGGACGTAATGGTGGAAACATAAGATTTCCAACTCTCACGTTTAGCTGTACGGATGGTCCTACGGGCCACCGCACTTGCCTTTCGAAACAGAATAAAAGAATCAGCCATCTGCCGGCAGCGGTGTTTTTTCCAGGCTGTACGCTTACAGCGGACAGCCCGAGCACAGTCCACATTCCACCAAGGAACACACTTCCGTCTGCCCCAGGAGGAAGAGCGAGGACAGCGTTGAAGACAGTGTCATAAAAAAGGAGGAGGGCGCGAGGAAGAGGCAGAGAGGAGAGGTCAGAGAGAGTAGCACGGAGGGTGAATAGGCACCAGTCAGCCTTGGCAAACTGCCACCTAGGGAAGGAAAAGGAAAGGGTGGAAAGAATAAAAGGAAACGAGGATGGGGAAATGATCACTGTTATGGAGGTCATCAAGAACCTGCCACGTGAAATTTAAGTAAAGGGACGACGAGCAGAGAGAAAGATCAAGACAGGAAAGGGTGCGAGTTCGAGAGTCCACATGAGTGGGCTTACCAGAATTCAGAAGAGAGAGAGAAGCGAGGACGAACGGTTCGAGACGACGGCCTCGGGTGTTTGTCAGAACGTCACCCCAGAGGGAATGTCGACAGTTTAAATCACCCAAAAGGAGCACCGGCTCTGGCAAGGAGTCCAGGAGGTGCTTAAGATCAGGAAGGGAAAGAGGGACATTTGGAGGGAGATAAATGAAACAGACTGTATACCATTTACCCACAAAAACACGGGCAGCAGAACAATGGATAGGTGATGGAAGAAGTAGTGGGAAGAAGGGAATATCAGAACGAATTAAGAGAGCAGTAGAGTTATGGGCCCAGCAAGAGCTGGGGGGGGAGGGGAGAAAGAAAGATATAACCACGAAAGTGACCAGGACAAGCACCAAGCATTGGTTCCTGGAGACAAACACAAAGTGGTGTAAACTGTGTAATTAGAAGTTGGAGTTCATGGAAGTTGGCATAAAATCCACGAATATTCCACTGAAGAATAGACATTATCAAAGAGAAAGGACAGTAACAGAGAACAGGAAAGAAATAAATGTAAAGAGGAACACAGTTTATTAAAGAATCTTAGGATCAGGGTCAGGAGCAGGGTCGGCAAAATCAGGGTTAGGGGGCATGGGTAAACTTAGTAAGGAGAGAGGGAAGGGAGCGAGAGAACAGACCAGAGGCGGACTGACGGGGTTCGGAGGAGAAGGAGACAACTGAGAGGGGACAGGCAAGGACAGTTGGAGGAGGGGAGGCAGAAATCAGGGAGTGCACCTCAGGAAGGGCAGCAACAAAGAGGGAATCGGGGGCGGAAGAAACCTCCATATCAGAGACAGGGTGTTCGACCACTGAAATGGGATGGGATGTAGTGACAGAGTCAGAGGGAAGGAGTGAGGAAGAAAGCGAAACCTTCTTACCCGCTGGAGAGGAAGAAGGAGAGGAGCCAGGCTTACGTTTCTGACTCGAAGAGACAGGCGTTCCAGTAACAACGTACCGGGCGACAGACTCAATGGTCTCAGCAGGAGAAGAGGAACGAGAGCGAACAACACGAAGATTGCTGGGAGGACGATGGATATCAGCCTGGACAGACAGGTGGCGTGGAGGGTCAAGAGACTGGGGGGAGGGTCGGGAAGGAAGAGTGGGGGGAGATGGGGAAGAAGACGAAGGAGATATGGTGGACTGGGTAGGAAGGGCGGAAACCTCAGATGGAGAACCGGGAGGGAGACTATCCGGGACAGGAGGCAAAGGAATCGGGGAGGAGGTGTTGGGTGTGGTCGGGTTTAAGGCCTGGAACCGGTTGTGAGACTGAGGAAGACGGGAAGGACGAAGAGAGGTAGAACGCAACACACGAGCGTTGGAGACGCCTGCGAAAGGGGTGAGACGACGAACTTGGCGTCTCGCTTCAGGAAAAGACAGACGATCACGGTGCTTCAAGTTGAGGACGGCTTCCTCGAGTTTGTAGTGCATACACGAGCGTGAGAAGGTAGGATGGGCTTCACCGCAATTGAGGCAGCAAGCCTGGGGAGAAGTGCACTCGGGCTTTGAATGACTATCGTCCCCACACAAGGGGCACAGATACACAGTACTGGTGCATTTGAGGACACCGTGCCCGAACTTCCAACACTTATTGCAAAGTCTAGGAGAGGGAATCTACTCCTGAACGGAGCATCTAGCACCAGAAAGAATAATAAAGGGCGGAAGGGCCCTACTATCAAAGGTGATTTTTACAACTCGAAGGGGCTGACGGCGACGACCACGAGGAAGTCGAGTTAACGTGTCCACCTGGAGGATAGAATGCCCTTGGGCTTCGAGGATATGTTTAATATCCTCATGGCAATCTTTGAGGTCCCGAACACGAGTTGCAACATGGTGTGGGAGGAGAACATTGCCAACACTGGCATTTAACCAAGCGTTTTTGGAGACCCGAACAGGGGTCTCTCCAGTGCAGGACAAAGCGGCTAAGTGAGTAGCTGCATCCTGAGAAGGAGCAGCGACGACACACATACTGTAACTGGTGGAGTTAAAAGTAACAGAGGCATCTACTGAATCAACAAGGTGTTTATGGAGGGAGAAATCGTCAGGAGGAGTAGAATCCAGATGGTGGAGATCAAAGTATTTAGCCCACGTAGCGGGACCAAACAAGGCGTTGTAAGTACTATTATGGGAAGGGATCGTGCGAGTGCGGCCGTGGCGGGGACGGCGTTGAGAATCCCCCAGAGAAAGAAGGGGTAAAAGGTGCAGTAGTCACAATGGGAGACGAAACTGAGCCAGGGGACGAGGTGGTCACCACTGGGGGCTGGGGACTCGACCCTACCGCAGAGGAGGGAGGGGAGCTGGGGGGAGTAGTCAGGTCGTTGGGACCCAGTGCAGCGGGGGCTACAGGGTCTGGTCTTCCAACACAGTCCGACTCGGGGGCTTGGTCGCCCACCCCACGAGCCTGAGAAGGTACAAGGGAAACATTATCAGCCATGAAAACGAGGAAAAAACTTTCATTCACGAATGTGCCCCCACACCCACCATGGAGCCACAATTAGAGGCAGGACACCCAACAAGAAGCTATCGCCGATCTTGCCGGGGGCCCCCACGGGTGCGTCGTGAGTATACGCCCCACAAACGCCACCTTAAGAACCGTGAGTCCGTCGAGAGCGGGTTCAGTGACGAAAGGAGGATTGACAATAAAAGGTTCCCCTCGCTCGCGACGTTGGGTACTACAGTTCTAAGGGTGCAAGAGTATGCCTCCTCAAACACCCGGGAGTCAAAATAGAAGAAGTCCAAAGGAATAATCAAAACAAGCAAAAGGTCGGCTGGAAACGACAAGCAGATAGGAGAAGAAGGGGGAGAAAAACGAAACAGAATGAAAAGGAAAAGGCGTCCAGCAAAATTCGTGAGGACAGCAGCAGGAGCACAAGGCTACAAAAGGACAGGGGACCGCCCAAAGGAGCATCACCCTCCGGCAGCCGCCCACCAAGCCCCTCTACGGCAGTAACGAGCTGGACAGGGAGGGGCGTCAGTGGTCGAGACTTCCTCTGAAGTCTCTTCCTCTGCCTGCTTCCCACTACAGGAACTGCCAAGCTGAATTGCAACATTGTCTCCTATGTGGAGACGCCCACACCACCGTCTCACCGGACTGTTCTTCAAGGAAAGCCGAAGTACAGAGCATAACCGAAGCCTAACAGGCCACTGTAACAGCCAAACTGTTCATAAGCATGTATTCTTCATAAATTTGATTGTATAAACGCACCCGCACATTAGTTACTGCAGGAGAAAATTTTCTAGCCGGGCCAAGACATAACACCTCAGTGCTAGTGGGTAGAGATTTAAAATGTTGTCACCGGTAATTTTTATGTAAAGTTTCATCTTGAGGTTGCTCTTTTAAAGAATAGATTCTGTGCACTCCTTAATTGTATGTTTAAGGAAGGATTGAGTGAGGAAGTATATAGTCAGGTAGGTTTCCAGCCGGGAATTTAGTAGATAGCAGAGCAGCTCGACTTTTGAGGCGGCAACACTGACTTAAGCCAGGTCACCAGGGACACAGCCTCACCCCCTCCTCACCCCCTTCTACTCCGAGACTCCATCTTAGTTAATTTGGTATGTGAAAGGGTATTACTTAATTTTGAGAGTATTGTATATTGAAGACTTGATCCAAGCTATTCACAGAGAAAGGAACTTTGTAGTAATTCTTTTTAAAGTGACGAGGATTCTGGGACAAGTGCAGATGACTCATTTAGAATAAGGGAACTAGTTTCTGGTACACGCATGACACACTCGCGGCTCAGTAGCAGCGTCAGTGGTGGTAAATGGCTACCGACCAACTTGTTTGTTAGTTCATTTAAATTTGGTTAATTCATGTTATTACTCAGTAGTGTAATTGATACCTGGTTGGTTGGTGGGGTTCTGGGAGTTCTTCTACTCCCCAAGCCCGGCCCGAGGCCAGGCTTGACTTGTGAGAGTTTGGTCCACCAGGCTGTTGCTTGGAGCGGCCCGCAGGCCCACATACCCACCACAGCCCGGTTGGTCCGGCACTCCTTGGAGGAATAAATCTAGTTTCCTCTTGAAAATGTCCACGTGTTTCATAGTTTCATTATCTATGTAAATTACTATCAATTGGGAATAGGGATTCAGTTACCTTTAGTGACCCAGGGCATGAAGGGAAGTCTAGCTAAGATAATTATCGCGGAAAATTAGTTTGACAACCAGCCATTGGTCAGCTTGCTTGCTGGAGGTCAAGGAGGTTGAGATCAATGTGGCTGGCACGATCCTGGTGGTCAACACCACCTCCAGACGCAAAGGCTTAACATCTGGCCTGGGCTTGTGATTAAGGTAATGTCTGTTGAATTAAGTGCAGTTTATAGTAAACCACAGTAAATAACCATTGCCTCTAACTAGGGATATTTCAGTTTAGGGAGTGTTCAAGTACTATTTTGTGTAATAAATAATTATTAAAGTGATTTCTATTGTTTAGTCAATATTCCCTATTATATATATTTCTTTATTATTGAAATTCGCAATCCTGTGTACTTTTGTGTTGTAAGTACTCCTGTGGGCTCTGTAAGTACCACTTATTCTATTTAATATATATATTCCCTTTCTGTTTAAATTGAACTGCATTTAACACAAACTATCCCCTTTTCAACAAAATACAGATGTACTTTCTACAACTCTATACCAATTGGCTGTTTCCTGTTTTGCAGTCAGTTCGGGTAGTTATTCAGTGGGTTTTGAACCAGGTGATGACAGCTATTAAAGTCTCTAGTGAGTTTACTTGTAGCTGAAAGCAGTGTCCTCGTTATGTGGCGCCTTGGTGATCAACCACCAAGGTTATAAGGTATCACCGGGCTAGAGGTTATAGTGAGAATAAAACAATGAACAACAGAACGGTTAAATAACCGCCAGCGTTCACCAAAATTAAAGGTTGAGGATGGTTCCCGTTACAATGGTGCTCATCTGTGTTTTCAACAATTCTTTTAAGAATTGTTGAATTTTCAACAATTCTTTTAAGAATTGTTGAAGGCCCACGCATCTTGTCCATTCGGTCAACAAGTGTATAGGTTAGTGAAGTCAGCCAAGAGCCCACAAGGAAGAGTCGACGGTAATACCATAACAGTAGCGATTGAGTGGAGTAGGCAATCTCTAGACAGTGTGAGGGGGGGGGGCTGGTAGCATTAAAAATAGGGTACTAGGACAGTAAAATTATGATTAGGTGGTTATGATTTATTGAGTAAGGAGACCGCTTTGAACCGATTGAACTGGGTATTTTACTCGACCCCTTTCAGTTGGTTCAGAGATGTTGGGGACTTCCATATTCTCAACAATAGTTTCAATTATGGGCTGTCTGCCGGATTTATCTGTGGGACGCCTCGGGATTTGTCCGAGGGCTTAGTAGACGACCCAAATCACTAAGAAAAAAAAAGTTAACTCGTGAAGGTGGTCGCGGTCATTGAGGGATGAGGTAGTACACTACTTAGCAACGAATCGACGACTGGTTGATTGCACAGTCAAGAGGTCGATTCGCATCTAGTCTTAATCGTTGCCGCAAAAGCAGCATTTCGTGCAGTTTGAGTCTAAGAGGTCGTGGTCACCTAGGCTAGGCTAGGGCGAAATTGAGAGCCGGTAGGGATGATTATAGGTATAATCGAGTGAGTTCATTAGTTAAAATGAAGTGATTTTCTTGGTATTAATTATTTCCCCAAATTTTAAGTGATTCTCCCATATTAGGAGTGGTTCCCCCATTCTTAGTGACCCCTGTGCTTATACGTGTTCCCCTGAATAATAGTCTGTCAGACTATCTTTTAAATGAACACAGAAATACACTAAGTCAGATGTGAGTTGTCCTGATGGTTGGGTTACTCCTCTGGGGATTAGTTCTTTTGATGTCCTGATAAGTATTCCTATGGTGAGTGATTTGCTTGTTACATTTTAAACCAGTGATTGTGGAAATGTGGGAAAGAGTTGGTGGAAAAATAAAGAAAATTGTGTTGTGAAAATATTTCTAAGTCCACTTGGACATAATTCGTGTTATTTGTGAGTAATTCGAATTCGTGTATCAAGTGAGCATCCCAGGTGTAATTATCATTCATTAAACTGTGTCAATACGAATCGACGACTGGTGATTGCAAGTGAAGAGGTCATGTTTTAAACTTCATGTATTAAAATTAGATTGCAAGCAATTCACCAAATTAGAAAAATTTCACAAATTATCACTAAATCGATTGTACACGATCTCAGTTTTTTGGAAAAAATTTAATTTGGGCTACGCATCCCAGGTGTCATTGTTCGTTAGAGAATATCAATAATGTAAACCTTGTTTTCAAGTTCGGATATATGAACGGAAATCTTTAGCATTTAAGGGAATAAGCAGGTACGTGTTTTAGCATGGCTGAACTCAATATTGTTAGAGTAAGTGGTAATTTTGGTTCATTAAGTAAATAATTATCAAAAGAAGGCACCAAACCAGGAAGGCTATGTAGCACCATCAAATGTGCAAAATAATCAGAGGGCGCTAAATATCACCAAGGATGCCAATACGAGAACAAAAACGCATAAGGTGAACGATATCAAAAGTATCCGAGTCACCAAGAATTCTATTGAGGGACAGGTGACCGCGAGGAGCGGTCAGAGAGCATGACACACACTCGTCCTGGAAGTCAGGACATTCAAGAAGGATATGCACGACCGTAAGAGGGACAATGCAATTAGGACAATAAGGAGCAGGGCGGCGCTCCATCAAGTGACCATGGGTTAAGCGAGTATGGCCAATATGCAACCTCGCCAGAGCCGTTTCCCATCGCCGGTTATGGTGGTAGGAGGACGGCCACGAGGAAACACAACATTTAAGAGTACGTAGTTTGTTACCAGTAACAGACGACCAAGAAGCCTGCCAACAGGTAAGAATGGAAGAATGGATAACCAGGTAAAAGTCGGAATATGGAATACCTTTAAGAGAGATGGGACTAGAGCGGACAGCTTCCTTGGCGGCAGCATCCGCACGCTCATTGAAAGAGACACCAATATGGCTGGGAACCCAATAAAACTCAACCAACTGAAATTTACTGTGAACAAGAAACAACCAATGTTGGATCTCGACAACTACTGCATGAACCGGATTAAAGGACCCGAGAGCCATGAGGGCACTACGAGAGTCAACAACAATTACAAAGGAAGACTGACAACGAGAAAGCAGGAGACGAAGAGCATAGAGAATAGCATAAAGCTCTGCTATGAAGATGCTAGTCTCCGGAGGTAAACGACACATATAAGTGCGATCAGGAAAAACAACAGAGCAGCCAACACCGTCCGCAGACTTAGACCCATCGGTGAAGACAGAAACGGAGTGAGAGTGAGAAGAAAAGTGCCCAAGGAAAAGGCGTTTTAGAACCGTAGGAGGGGTAAAAGCTTTAGTGATGCGGGTCAAGGATGTACAAAACTGTGGAAGGGGGACTCTCCACGGGGGCAAAGAAGGAACAACACGAGGAAAAATATTAGAAATATGAAAGGAAAGAGAAGCCTGTAAGCGAGATAACCGGACAGAAAGAGAGAGGTGGTGATGAGGAACAGGAACCGCAGCAGGGGTAAAAGTTAAAGCACGATAGAGGCGAGAGGAGGGATGTTGCAAGGACCGTGCAAGATAGCGAAGACAGTAGCGATCACGGCGTTCCTGGAGAGACAGAAAGCCAGTGTCAACATACAAGCTGAGGATGGGAGTCGAACGAAAGGCACCAGAGCTGAAGCGCAGCCCAGTATGATGCAAAGCATCAAGACGGCGAAGAATAGAAGGAGAAGCAGACCAGTAAGCAGGGCAACCATAATCGAGCTTAGACAGGACGAGAGAGGAATGTAAAGCAAGAAGTGCGCGCCTATCCGCTCCCCAAGAAGTATGGGACAATACCCAAAGGAGGGTAATGGCTGTAGAGCACTCAACACAGAGGTAAGAGATATGGGGAGACCAAGACAAACGAGTGTCAAGGAATAACCCCAAAAGCTTCGTGAAATCTTTGTACTCAAGGGGATGACCATAAAGTGACAAAGAGGGACGAAGAACGACCCGTTTCCGAGTAAAGGTCAGGGCACAAGTCTTAGTAGTAGAAAACTTGAAGCCATGATCGGTGGCACAAGACGACACGGCATCAAGTTAAAGCCGGCGTTGAAGGAGAGGCGAGTCATCACCCTGACAGCAAAGGGTAAGATCATCGACATAGAGAGCGGAGAAGACACCAGAAGGAAGAGAGGAAAGAAGACCATTGAGGGCAACCAGAAAAAGAGTAGTGCTCAGAACACTACCCTGGGGCACACCTTCGTATTGCTAAAAAGAGGCAGAGAGAGCAGTACCAAGCCTCACCCGAACGGAACGACGAGAGAGGAAGCTGCGGAGAAAGAGAGGGAGATGACCACGAAGGCCAAAAGAATGAAGCTGGGATAGAATATGATAACGCCAAGTGGTGTCGTAAGCCTTTTCCAGGTCAAAAAGGACGGCAACAACGGAGGTCTTCGCAGCAAAAGCAGTACAAATATAGACCTCCAAGTTCACCAGGACATCAGTCGTGCTGCAGCGCTTGCAGTAACCAAATTGAGAAGGGGAAAGGAGGTGATGGTGTTTCAGGAACCACATCAGGCGAACGTTAACCATACGTTCAAAGAGTTTGCAGACACAACTTGTGAGGGCAATAGGGCGAAAGTCATTAGGGTATGTTCCCAGAGACCCTGGTTTGCAAGCAGGGAGGGACAACGGCATCGAGCCAGTCCTCAGGGACTGACGACGACTCCCAGATCCGATTATACAGACTCAGTAAATACCGAGACGTGCACGGAGGGATATGGCGAAGCATCTCATAATGAATACCATCGGAGCCCGCCGCCGTAGAACCGCAGAGGGCCAGGGCAGAACTAAGTTCAGAGCGAGAGAAGGGATCGTTATAGGAAAGTCGAAGATGAGTGGAGAAATCCAAAGGACGAGACTCAAGGACAGGTTTACGAAGAAGGAAAGATTGGGGAAGATGAAGACCAGAGCTAACAGAAGAAAAGTGGGAACCCAGTTTGGTAGCGACCAGCAACGGGTCCGCCACTAGAGTACCATGGAGGTGAAGGACCGGTGAAACATCGGGAACGAACTTACCCGCTATCTTGCGGATACGCTTCCAGATCTGTGGCAGAAGAGTTTCGGACGTAATGGAGGAGACAAAGATGCCCAACATTCACGTTTAGCCGTACGGATGGCCCTACGGGCCACCGCACGCGCCTTCCGAAAGAAAAGAAAAGAATCGGTCGTCTGCCGACGGCGGTGTCTCTTTCAGGCTGCACGCTTACAGCAGAAAGCCCGAGAACTGTCTGCATTCCACCAGGGAACGCACTTCCGTGGACCCCGAGAGGAAGAACGAGGAATAGAGCAGAGGGCAGCGTCGAAGACAGTGTCATGAAAAAGAAGGAGAGCGCGAGGGAGAGGCAGAAGGGAGAGGTCAGAGAGCACTGAGGGTAAGGAGGTTCCAGTCCGCTTTCGCAAACTGCCACCTAGGGAAGGAGAGGGAAGGGTGAAAAGAGAAAAAGGAAACAAGGATGGGGAAATGGTCACTGCCATGGAGGTCATCAAGAACCTGCCACGAGAAATCTAAGTAAAGAGAAGACGAGCAAAGAGAAACATCAAGACAGGAAACGGTGCGAGTCCGAGAGTCCAAATGCGTGGGCTCACCAGAATTCAGAAGAGACAAGGAAGAAGAGAGGATAAACGGCTCAAGAAGGCGACCCCGGGTGTTCGTCAGAACATCACCCCAAAGGGAATGACGACAACTGAAATGACCCAAGCAGGAGCTCAGGCTCCGGCAAGGAGTCCAGTAAGTGTTTCAGATCAGGAAGAGAAAGCGGGACACTCGGGGCGGAGATAAATGGAACAAACAGTGTACCATTTCCCCACAAAGATACGAGCAGCAGAAAAATGGAGAGGCGAAGGAAAAAGTAAGGGAACAAAGGGAACATCAGAGCGAATCAAGAGAGCAGAAGAGTTAGGAGCCCCAGCAACAGCTGGGGGGAGGGGGAGAGAACTCAAAGGAACAGAGAGGGGGACAGAACTCAAAGGAACAGAGGAGGGGGCAGTGGACGTATCAGGGTCGAAGGCACGGTTGTGAGGCTGAGGAAGGTGGGAAGGACGAGGAGAGGAAGAGTGCAACACGCGAGCATAAGAGATATTAGCATAAGGCGGGAGCCGACGAACCTGGCGCCTCGCCTCAGGAAATGATAAACGCTCCCGGTGCTTCAAGTTGAGGACGGCTGCTGTTATGATCTCAGCCTACAGGAGAAACGAGTCTCCCTCCTTGAGAGTTATTCGTCAAGCCTGACCTAACTAGAAGGTCTAGCAAATATTGAGGTGATAACCCATATGTAAAATGGCTGGTTGGATATGTAAAACAATTTAAGATTATGGGCAGTGAGTAAGGAAATAGATAAATGACTGGCTAGGAGATGTGGACATTTTGCTGGAGGCGTGAGGCTCGCTTCCGGAGGACCTTGACCTCACTTGAGTGCCAGACATCGCAGGGGGAAGCCGCGCTCCGTTTGAGCTCCCGCCAGAAGGGAACCCCTAGTGATATATCTCGAAGAGAAGAGAAGTGTGTAGACGTGCCAGCTGTGGAAACCGAGCTGGGAACGTTGTGGTATCAAGTCCTGGTCGACGAGCAGAGTTTAATAAGCTACTCAGAGGCATTTTCGTGGGCTGTGTGGAGCGCCCTGACCAGACGCCGTCAGAGGAAAAGCGCCCTCGATCAGTTAATCTGTGGTAAGCACGATATACGCCAGTTCATAGTGATCACTTGTAGTTGGTCGTGTGCCCAGCGACAGTAGCAATGTTTATTTATAAGTTAGACATGTTTTAATAAGGCAGAAAGCCTGAAATAGGAGAGTGAAGAGGGAGGAGCACGGAGCGGCGTCCGCCCCCTCTGAGCGCTGGCGGACGACTGAGGGAGCCTGGCTCTTGACGGAGGAAGACCCTCCCAGCGAGTGAGGACCGCCGCCAGGCGAGGTGGAGTATGGACCCGCCCAAAACGGGGGAGTCCACTCTCACTGTATGTAGAGAACAGATAGAGGTTTGAGGCAAGCATATTGTGTGGTTATTTTTGTTTATGTGTTAAAGGGGAACATTTTATTGGAGTGTCGATGGGTTGCAGGTTTGTTTTTTGGGGAAGAAGTTGCTGAGAACTTCGAAGCCAGCAGATGAAGTAGCTGATGAGACTCCAAGGTAGTGGAGCAGAGGACCTCGAGCTGTGAGGAGAAGCAGCAGTGAAGAGGAGTGTCACGTGCTTCTGTAGAGGTGGTGAAGCACCATAGTTGCTCGGGGAAACTTCATGGTGTAGCAGCCAAGAGAGCTGTGGAGGACCCTAGCAGAAGGGTGAAGCACCGTAGTTGCTCAAGGAAACTTCATGATAGCAGCCTGGAGGAGCTGCAGAGGATCCTGGTAGTGAAGCCCGGAAGAACCTAAGGATATTAGGGTAGTGAACTTCCAGAGGTGGAAGGGGAAGTTCTGGTGGATTACTTATAGGGAGTTGATAGTGTTTGGTTGTCATTAGCGTGCAAGACGCAGTGAGAGGTGAGTGACTGTTGGCATTCTTACGTCAAGGAGTTTTTATACTGAAGTATCAATGAACATTTATACTGGTATATGTTATTGCATTCAAATGCTGATTTTCTATATATACATTATCTTGCTGATAGTGCAACAGTGTATGTAGGCTTGATCAACTTGAGGAGGTTAATAGTATCAGGTGGTGAACCAGGTGATAGGATACCACTTGATAAGCTGATAATAGAGTTCTGATGGTGTTGGAGTGCAACCTGATTGTGATATTATAGAGTATAGGATTCATTATTATTATATGTGTGTATGTATCGTGTATGTGCTTTGTCCAGTAAATGTGTCACAATTTGCTGGTGTTTGCCCTTGTCCTAGTGAGGCTTCCCAGGAGGTAGTAAAGAAGGAGAGAGAGAGAGAGAAAGAACCAAGAACTACTGCCGTGGACAGGGTAAAAGGTAATACTAATAAGTCAAAAAGGGGATAGAGGAGATCATATCACCTAAGGAGAGAGTGGGGAGTCACAGCGGCTCGAGTGGGTGTGTGCACGTGACAACGAGGCTAAGTGTTGGAGCCGCATCCCCTAAACGTGTGACGTTGAGCCCCTCTCCAAGAGCCAGAAGCACCAAGGGTGATCTCCTAGTATAAGCACTCTACCGAGTTGTGGGTTGGGTTGTCCATAGAGAAGGATCAACGACGACAACACCAACCAACCCACAGTCTATAATAAAATTGGGGGCCTGTGTCCGGGAGAGTGAACTGACACACCCACACCCTGTCCAAGAGTGGATTTGTACACCCCTGCTGAGATAAACTGTGTGACCGCAGGTGTATACTCTCTCTCTTGGGAAGACTCACAGGACAAAGATGGATAAGGTGCAAGCGTTTGTGGAGTCAGGCAAGCCTGAGGACTTGGAAGGTTGCACGAGGGATCAATTGAAACAAATAGCAGAAAAATGTGGCATTAGGTTGAAAGCATCTAAAGTAGCTGGGATGAAGGATGAGATCCTGAGGCAGTTAAGAGCCAAAAATGAAGCGGCAGAGCAAGGAGCCCAAAAAGGAGCTGAAAGTGGAAAGGAGGATGATGGGCAGGATGAAGTGAGATCCCAGGGATCGAGTAGGAGCAGCAAGAGTAGCCGCAGTAGCAGGAGTAGCCGAAATAGGAGCTTAATTGGAGAGATTCCAGTTAGAGCTCCAGATGCAGCAACAACGAGAGGACAAGGAGAGACAGTTCCAGCTGGAAAAGATGAAATTAGAACTCCAGATGAAAAATGAAGCAGAGAAGGAAAAAGAAAAAACCAGACTGGAAATAGAAAAAGAGAAAGCAAGACTAGAGGTGGAGAAAGAAAAAGAGAAAACCAGAGTAAGGGAACTGGAGTTGGAACAGGAGAAAGAAAAAGCCCAAGTCGAAAAAGAAAAAGAGAGAACAAAACAAATGCAGATAGAAGCGAATAGAACCTTGGCTGAGCAAAGGATTGAACATGGGTTGCCAGAGAGCACCACCCAGGTATCACACCCACCAGATGTTAGGGTTAGGGAGAAGGACATTCCCTTGTTTGTTCCCGAAGAGGCAGAGAGTTTTTTCGAGCACTTTGAAAAAGTAGCCAGCATCAAGGAGTGGCCACAGGAGGAATGGGCCCAGCTGGTCCAGTTAAGATTGACCGGTGCAGCCAGGGAGGCATACACCCAATTGTCACTGGAAGAGTGCCAGGATTATGCCACGGTAAAGAGCAGCATATTGCGTTCATTTCAGTTAACCCCAGAAGCTTATAGAAAGCGTTTCAGAGAGATGGTGAAAGTTGGAGCATGTACGTTTGCTGAGACAGCAAGGGATCTGGAAAGACGATTCCAGAAGTGGATTGAGGCTGCTGGAGTTGGATC
This sequence comes from Procambarus clarkii, assembly GCF_040958095.1. Taxonomy (NCBI): domain Eukaryota; kingdom Metazoa; phylum Arthropoda; class Malacostraca; order Decapoda; family Cambaridae; genus Procambarus; species Procambarus clarkii. The sequence goes on along the minus strand of NC_091161.1, from coordinate 25,492,936 downwards.
TTACGCTGACCTGAAGCAACTGATGGTCATGGAGAAGTTCTTGGAGATGATGCATCCCGAAACAAAGTTCAAGATCCAAGAAGCAGGGATAAAGGAGGTGAAAGATGCCGCAGATAGGGCGGATATGATTACTGAAGCATACAATAGCTTGAGGGAGAACAGAGTGAGAAGCGAGGTGAGACGCAGCAATAGCAGACCCAATGGAGTCTATGGAGGAAGAAATTATGAGAGACCCAGAAGAGTCTGGGGTGAGAAAAATTTTGATAAATGGGCAGATAAAAGTAAGTACCCTAAAACTCAGAAGAGTAGGTCGCGCACTTCATCTGAAAGTGAAGATGGAGGAGCCAAACGAGAAACTATTCGTGATCCAGGGAATCAAGAGTCCAGTAAAGCCCCACAGAGTACAAATAGTGTGCCTGGCCCGAGGAACTCTCATGTGAGTGGACAAAGTCAGAGCCGCTTTGGTACGTATAGGAGAGATTTCTCCCAGATGAGATGTTACAATTGTAACGGATTGGGTCACGTGATGCGATATTGTCGGCAGGGCAAGAGAGTTGTGACCCTGGCCATGTGTGACCCCCGAAGTAAATATACTAATGTGTTCCAAGACAAACCACAGAGAGCGAACTTAGTGAACGAGAGGTATAGGCCGTTCATGAGCAAAGGTTGGATCAGTATAGGAGGCCAACCTGAGGTAGAAGTTGGTATCTTAAGAGATACCGGAGCTAATCAGAGCTTGATTACGAGAAGCCTGATTGGGAATGATCGACGGTTAGCTGGCAGTGGGAAGATGAAAGTATATGGGTTATTGTCTGAGAGTGACATGCCTGTATGTACTGTCCAGCTAAGGTCGGAATATGTGTCGGCAGAGGTGATGTTGGGAGTGTGCCCCGACATACCTGTTCCAGGAGTCCAAGTGATCCTGGGGAATGACTTGTGCGGGACAAAGGTGTTGCCAAGAGTCATAGCGGAGACTGTGCCAGAGGAGTGCCCAGAAGGCCACTGCACGGGTGGGACACCTGAGAGTGTGAACCTGACTGACATCCGAGGAGATGAGTCAGGAGACCGCCAAGCCATTGAAAACCCTGTCTCGGTAGTGACGAAGGCAGAGGTGGCCGACGAGGAAGACACTGGAGAAGGTGAGACAGTGTCGATTCAGCCGGTGGAAGAGATCGATGTAGACATAGCGTGGCTGTTTGATGAAGGTCCAGCCCAGGCAAATGGAGTCTCGGTGAGGTCGAAAGTGAGGATGACCCAGCCGAAGAAGAATCATGTGAAGAGAGCGGACCTGAGTAGAGCCCAGACTGCTGAAATTAAGAGTCGGAAGGTGAATGCAACTGTGCTGAGTAGGAATGAGGAAAGATGTGGACATACTGAGGACGGGAGTAGAGCGTCACGTTGTCCACGAGCACAGAGGCATATGGATAGTGGAGTTAAGTTGTTTGAGATGTCAAGAGTTGACATGTTTCACAGACAACGTAGAGGAGAGATAGTGAAGAAGAGTAATAACCGAGAAAATGAAAGGAGAAGAGACAGTATGTGTGGAGAGATGCTTACGAGCACTTTGGGAGAGGTAAAGCGACATGTATGGTCGAGTGCTGTTGGATGTAGTATAGTGCCCGAAGAAACTTTTAGGGAACGAAGAAGAGTTGAAGGAGAAGAAATGGAGTTGTATAGAGGTGAAAATTGTGGGAAGAGGAAGATGATACAAGCATGGAGGAGTAGAAGAAAGCCAAGGACTCGATGGAAGTCAAACAGGATGATGTCTCGGATATATGAAGAGACGAAAGGGAGAAACGTCGGTGAAGACGAGGAAGTGAAGTATGATGACAGGAGACGAAAGTATAATGGCAGTAGATGGAAGTGTGAAGACGACAGAGGAGGTACAGACAGTAGATGTCTGACTCTGGACGTGAAGAGAGGAAGACGAGGAAACGGAGGGTGGAAACAATAAGTAAAGTGGACCGATGGAGTGCAGGCGTCCTAGGAGGACAGCCTAGCCAAGAGGTGTCAGAGAGGTCAAATCGTTTATGAGAAGATCATGTTTCTGGAGAGGTGAGCCAGATGTTGCAAGGAGCAACGAACTAATTGTAGACTCTTAAGGGAGTACGTAAGCAGATTAACCGGTCGAACCAATCGGTTGAAGAACGAGACAGTGTAGTGGCGGATGTATTATCCCGAGCTTTGCCACTGGAATAACTCTCAAAAATAAGGGGAGGGGAGTGTTATGATCTCAGCCTACAGGAGAAACGAGTCTCCCTCCTTGAGAGTTATTCGTCAAGCCTGACCTAACTAGAAGGTCTAGCAAATATTGAGGTGATAACCCATATGTAAAATGGCTGGTTGGATATGTAAAACAATTTAAGATTATGGGCAGTGAGTAAGGAAATAGATAAATGACTGGCTAGGAGATGTGGACATTTTGCTGGAGGCGTGAGGCTTGCTTCCGGAGGACCTTGACCTCACTTGAGTGCCAGACATCGCAGGGGGAAGCCGCGCTCCGTTTGAGCTCCCGCCAGAAGGGAACCCCTAGTGATATATCTCGAAGAGAAGAGAAGTGTGTAGACGTGCCAGCTGTGGAACCGAGCTGGGAACGTTGTGGTATCAAGTCCTGGTCGACGAGCAGAGTTTAATAAGCTACTCAGAGGCATTTTCGTGGGCTGTGTGGAGCGCCCTGACCAGACGCCGTCAGAGGAAAAGCGCCCTCGATCAGTTAATCTGTGGTAAGCACGATATACGCCAGTTCATAGTGATCACTTGTAGTTGGTCGTGTGCCCAGCGACAGTAGCAATGTTTATTTATAAGTTAGACATGTTTTAATAAGGCAGAAAGCCTGAAATAGGAGAGTGAAGAGGGAGGAGCACGGAGCGGCGTCCGCCCCCTCTGAGCGCTGGCGGACGACTGAGGGAGCCTGGCTCTTGACGGAGGAAGACCCTCCCAGCGAGTGAGGACCGCCGCCAGGCGAGGTGGAGTATGGACCCGCCCAAAACGGGGGAGTCCACTCTCACTGTATGTAGAGAACAGATAGAGGTTTGAGGCAAGCATATTGTGTGGTTATTTTTGTTTATGTGTTAAAGGGGAACATTTTATTGGAGTGTCGATGGGTTGCAGGTTTGTTTTTTGGGGAAGAAGTTGCTGAGAACTTCGAAGCCAGCAGATGAAGTAGCTGATGAGACTCCAAGGTAGTGGAGCAGAGGACCTCGAGCTGTGAGGAGAAGCAGCAGTGAAGAGGAGTGTCACGTGCTTCTGTAGAGGTGGTGAAGCACCATAGTTGCTCGGGGAAACTTCATGGTGTAGCAGCCAAGAGAGCTGTGGAGGACCCTAGCAGAAGGGTGAAGCACCGTAGTTGCTCAAGGAAACTTCATGATAGCAGCCTGGAGGAGCTGCAGAGGATCCTGGTAGTGAAGCCCGGAAGAACCTAAGGATATTAGGGTAGTGAACTTCCAGAGGTGGAAGGGGAAGTTCTGGTGGATTACTTATAGGGAGTTGATAGTGTTTGGTTGTCATTAGCGTGCAAGACGCAGTGAGAGGTGAGTGACTGTTGGCATTCTTACGTCAAGGAGTTTTTATACTGAAGTATCAATGAACATTTATACTGGTATATGTTATTGCATTCAAATGCTGATTTTCTATATATACATTATCTTGCTGATAGTGCAACAGTGTATGTAGGCTTGATCAACTTGAGGAGGTTAATAGTATCAGGTGGTGAACCAGGAGATAGGATACCACTTGATAAGCTGATAATAGAGTTCTGATGGTGTTGGAGTGCAACCTGATTGTGATATTATAGAGTATAGGATTCATTATTATTATATGTGTGTATGTATCGTGTATGTGCTTTGTCCAGTAAATGTGTCACAATTTGCTGGTGTTTGCCCTTGTCCTAGTGAGGCTTCCCAGGAGGTAGTAAAGAAGGAGAGAGAGAGAGAAAGAACCAAGAACCACTGCCGTGGACAGGGTAAAAGGTAATACTAATAAGTCAAAAAGGGGATAGAGGAGATCATATCACCTAAGGAGAGAGTGGGGAGTCACAGCGGCTCGAGTGGGTGTGTGCACGTGACAACGAGGCTAAGTGTTGGAGCCGCATCCCCTAAACGTGTGACGTTGAGCCCCTCTCCAAGAGCCAGAAGCACCAAGGGTGATCTCCTAGTATAAGCACTCTACCGAGTTGTGGGTTGGGTTGTCCATAGAGAAGGATCAACGACGACAACACCAACCAACCCACAGTCTATAATAAAATTGGGGGCCTGTGTCCGGGAGAGTGAACTGACACACCCACACCCTGTCCAAGAGTGGATTTGTACACCCCTGCTGAGATAAACTGTGTGACCGCAGGTGTATACTCTCTCTCTTGGGAAGACTCACAGGACAAAGATGGATAAGGTGCAAGCGTTTGTGGAGTCAGGCAAGCCTGAGGACTTGGAAGGTTGCACGAGGGATCAATTGAAACAAATAGCAGAAAAATGTGGCATTAGGTTGAAAGCATCTAAAGTAGCTGGGATGAAGGATGAGATCCTGAGGCAGTTAAGAGCCAAAAATGAAGCGGCAGAGCAAGGAGCCCAAAAAGGAGCTGAAAGTGGAAAGGAGGATGATGGGCAGGATGAAGTGAGATCCCAGGGATCGAGTAGGAGCAGCAAGAGTAGCCGCAGTAGCAGGAGTAGCCGAAATAGGAGCTTAATTGGAGAGATTCCAGTTAGAGCTCCAGATGCAGCAACAACGAGAGGACAAGGAGAGACAGTTCCAGCTGGAAAAGATGAAATTAGAACTCCAGATGAAAAATGAAGCAGAGAAGGAAAAAGAAAAAACCAGACTGGAAATAGAAAAAGAGAAAGCAAGACTAGAGGTGGAGAAAGAAAAAGAGAAAACCAGAGTAAGGGAACTGGAGTTGGAACAGGAGAAAGAAAAAGCCCAAGTCGAAAAAGAAAAAGAGAGAACAAAACAAATGCAGATAGAAGCGAATAGAACCTTGGCTGAGCAAAGGATTGAACATGGGTTGCCAGAGAGCACCACCCAGGTATCACACCCACCAGATGTTAGGGTTAGGGAGAAGGACATTCCCTTGTTTGTTCCCGAAGAGGCAGAGAGTTTTTTCGAGCACTTTGAAAAAGTAGCCAGCATCAAGGAGTGGCCACAGGAGGAATGGGCCCAGCTGGTCCAGTTAAGATTGACCGGTGCAGCCAGGGAGGCATACACCCAATTGTCACTGGAAGAGTGCCAGGATTATGCCACGGTAAAGAGCAGCATATTGCGTTCATTTCAGTTAACCCTAGAAGCTTATAGAAAGCGTTTCAGAGAGATGGTGAAAGTTGGAGCATGTACGTTTGCTGAGACAGCAAGGGATCTGGAAAGACGATTCCAGAAGTGGATTGAGGCTGCTGGAGTTGGATCTTACGCTGACCTGAAGCAACTGATGGTCATGGAGAAGTTCTTGGAGATGATGCATCCCGAAACAAAGTTCAAGATCCAAGAAGCAGGGATAAAGGAGGTGAAAGATGCCGCAGATAGGGCGGATATGATTACTGAAGCATACAATAGCTTGAGGGAGAACAGAGTGAGAAGCGAGGTGAGACGCAGCAATAGCAGACCCAATGGAGTCTATGGAGGAAGAAATTATGAGAGACCCAGAAGAGTCTGGGGTGAGAAAAATTTTGATAAATGGGCAGATAAAAGTAAGTACCCTAAAACTCAGAAGAGTAGGTCGCGCACTTCATCTGAAAGTGAAGATGGAGGAGCCAAACGAGAAACTATTCGTGATCCAGGGAATCAAGAGTCCAGTAAAGCCCCACAGAGTACAAATAGTGTGCCTGGCCCGAGGAACTCTCATGTGAGTGGACAAAGTCAGAGCCGCTTTGGTACGTATAGGAGAGATTTCTCCCAGATGAGATGTTACAATTGTAACGGATTGGGTCACGTGATGCGATATTGTCGGCAGGGCAAGAGAGTTGTGACCCTGGCCATGTGTGACCCCCGAAGTAAATATACTAATGTGTTCCAAGACAAACCACAGAGAGCGAACTTAGTGAACGAGAGGTATAGGCCGTTCATGAGCAAAGGTTGGATCAGTATAGGAGGCCAACCTGAGGTAGAAGTTGGTATCTTAAGAGATACCGGAGCTAATCAGAGCTTGATTACGAGAAGCCTGATTGGGAATGATCGACGGTTAGCTGGCAGTGGGAAGATGAAAGTATATGGGTTATTGTCTGAGAGTGACATGCCTGTATGTACTGTCCAGCTAAGGTCGGAATATGTGTCGGCAGAGGTGATGTTGGGAGTGTGCCCCGACATACCTGTTCCAGGAGTCCAAGTGATCCTGGGGAATGATTTGTGCGGGACAAAGGTGTTGCCAAGAGTCATAGCGGAGACTGTGCCAGAGGAGTGCCCAGAAGGCCACTGCACGGGTGGGACACCTGAGAGTGTGAACCTGACTGACATCCGAGGAGATGAGTCAGGAGATCGCCAAGCCATTGAAAACCCTGTCTCGGTAGTGACGAAGGCAGAGGTGGCCGACGAGGAAGACACTGGAGAAGGTGAGACAGTGTCGATTCAGCCGGTGGAAGAGATCGATGTAGACATAGCGTGGCTGTTTGATGAAGGTCCAGCCCAGGCAAATGGAGTCTCGGTGAGGTCGAAAGTGAGGATGACCCAGCCGAAGAAGAATCATGTGAAGAGAGCGGACCTGAGTAGAGCCCAGACTGCTGAAATTAAGAGTCGGAAGGTGAATGCAACTGTGCTGAGTAGGAATGAGGAAAGATGTGGACATACTGAGGACGGGAGTAGAGCGTCACGTTGTCCACGAGCACAGAGGCATATGGATAGTGGAGTTAAGTTGTTTGAGATGTCAAGAGTTGACATGTTTCACAGACAACGTAGAGGAGAGATAGTGAAGAAGAGTAATAACCGAGAAAATGAAAGGAGAAGAGACAGTATGTGTGGAGAGATGCTTACGAGCACTTTGGGAGAGGTAAAGCGACATGTATGGTCGAGTGCTGTTGGATGTAGTATAGTGCCCGAAGAAACTTTTAGGGAACGAAGAAGAGTTGAAGGAGAAGAAATGGAGTTGTATAGAGGTGAAAATTGTGGGAAGAGGAAGATGATACAAGCATGGAGGAGTAGAAGAAAGCCAAGGACTCGATGGAAGTCAAACAGGATGATGTCTCGGATATATGAAGAGACGAAAGGGAGAAACGTCGGTGAAGACGAGGAAGTGAAGTATGATGACAGGAGACGAAAGTATAATGGCAGTAGATGGAAGTGTGAAGACGACAGAGGAGGTACAGACAGTAGATGTCTGACTCTGGACGTGAAGAGAGGAAGACGAGGAAACGGAGGGTGGAAACAATAAGTAAAGTGGACCGATGGAGTGCAGGCGTCCTAGGAGGACAGCCTAGCCAAGAGGTGTCAGAGAGGTCAAATCGTTTATGAGAAGATCATGTTTCTGGAGAGGTGAGCCAGATGTTGCAAGGAGCAACGAACTAATTGTAGACTCTTAAGGGAGTACGTAAGCAGATTAACCGGTCGAACCAATCGGTTGAAGAACGAGACAGTGTAGTGGCGGATGTATTATCCCGAGCTTTGCCACTGGAATAACTCTCAAAAATAAGGGGAGGGGAGTGTTATGATCTCAGCCTACAGGAGAAACGAGTCTCCCTCCTTGAGAGTTATTCGTCAAGCCTGACCTAACTAGAAGGTCTAGCAAATATTGAGGTGATAACCCATATGTAAAATGGCTGGTTGGATATGTAAAACAATTTAAGATTATGGGCAGTGAGTAAGGAAATAGATAAATGACTGGCTAGGAGATGTGGACATTTTGCTGGAGGCGTGAGGCTTGCTTCCGGAGGACCTTGACCTCACTTGAGTGCCAGACATCGCAGGGGGAAGCCGCGCTCCGTTTGAGCTCCCGCCAGAAGGGAACCCCTAGTGATATATCTCGAAGAGAAGAGAAGTGTGTAGACGTGCCAGCTGTGGAACCGAGCTGGGAACGTTGTGGTATCAAGTCCTGGTCGACGAGCAGAGTTTAATAAGCTACTCAGAGGCATTTTCGTGGGCTGTGTGGAGCGCCCTGACCAGACGCCGTCAGAGGAAAAGCGCCCTCGATCAGTTAATCTGTGGTAAGCACGATATACGCCAGTTCATAGTGATCACTTGTAGTTGGTCGTGTGCCCAGCGACAGTAGCAATGTTTATTTATAAGTTAGACATGTTTTAATAAGGCAGAAAGCCTGAAATAGGAGAGTGAAGAGGGAGGAGCACGGAGCGGCGTCCGCCCCCTCTGAGCGCTGGCGGACGACTGAGGGAGCCTGGCTCTTGACGGAGGAAGACCCTCCCAGCGAGTGAGGACCGCCGCCAGGCGAGGTGGAGTATGGACCCGCCCAAAACGGGGGAGTCCACTCTCACTGTATGTAGAGAACAGATAGAGGTTTGAGGCAAGCATATTGTGTGGTTATTTTTGTTTATGTGTTAAAGGGGAACATTTTATTGGAGTGTCGATGGGTTGCAGGTTTGTTTTTTGGGGAAGAAGTTGCTGAGAACTTCGAAGCCAGCAGATGAAGTAGCTGATGAGACTCCAAGGTAGTGGAGCAGAGGACCTCGAGCTGTGAGGAGAAGCAGCAGTGAAGAGGAGTGTCACGTGCTTCTGTAGAGGTGGTGAAGCACCATAGTTGCTCGGGGAAACTTCATGGTGTAGCAGCCAAGAGAGCTGTGGAGGACCCTAGCAGAAGGGTGAAGCACCGTAGTTGCTCAAGGAAACTTCATGATAGCAGCCTGGAGGAGCTGCAGAGGATCCTGGTAGTGAAGCCCGGAAGAACCTAAGGATATTAGGGTAGTGAACTTCCAGAGGTGGAAGGGGAAGTTCTGGTGGATTACTTATAGGGAGTTGATAGTGTTTGGTTGTCATTAGCGTGCAAGACGCAGTGAGAGGTGAGTGACTGTTGGCATTCTTACGTCAAGGAGTTTTTATACTGAAGTATCAATGAACATTTATACTGGTATATGTTATTGCATTCAAATGCTGATTTTCTATATATACATTATCTTGCTGATAGTGCAACAGTGTATGTAGGCTTGATCAACTTGAGGAGGTTAATAGTATCAGGTGGTGAACCAGGTGATAGGATACCACTTGATAAGCTGATAATAGAGTTCTGATGGTGTTGGAGTGCAACCTGATTGTGATATTATAGAGTATAGGATTCATTATTATTATATGTGTGTATGTATCGTGTATGTGCTTTGTCCAGTAAATGTGTCACAATTTGCTGGTGTTTGCCCTTGTCCTAGTGAGGCTTCCCAGGAGGTAGTAAAGAAGGAGAGAGAGAGAGAGAAAGAACCAAGAACCTACTGCCGTGGACAGGGTAAAAGGTAATACTAATAAGTCAAAAAGGGGATAGAGGAGATCATATCACCTAAGGAGAGAGTGGGGAGTCACAGCGGCTCGAGTGGGTGTGTGCACGTGACAACGAGGCTAAGTGTTGGAGCCGCATCCCCTAAACGTGTGACGTTGAGCCCCTCTCCAAGAGCCAGAAGCACCAAGGGTGATCTCCTAGTATAAGCACTCTACCGAGTTGTGGGTTGGGTTGTCCATAGAGAAGGATCAACGACGACAACACCAACCAACCCACAGTCTATAATAAAATTGGGGGCCTGTGTCCGGGAGAGTGAACTGACACACCCACACCCTGTCCAAGAGTGGATTTGTACACCCCTGCTGAGATAAACTGTGTGACCGCAGGTGTATACTCTCTCTCTTGGGAAGACTCACAGGACAAAGATGGATAAGGTGCAAGCGTTTGTGGAGTCAGGCAAGCCTGAGGACTTGGAAGGTTGCACGAGGGATCAATTGAAACAAATAGCAGAAAAATGTGGCATTAGGTTGAAAGCATCTAAAGTAGCTGGGATGAAGGATGAGATCCTGAGGCAGTTAAGAGCCAAAAATGAAGCGGCAGAGCAAGGAGCCCAAAAAGGAGCTGAAAGTGGAAAGGAGGATGATGGGCAGGATGAAGTGAGATCCCAGGGATCGAGTAGGAGCAGCAAGAGTAGCCGCAGTAGCAGGAGTAGCCGAAATAGGAGCTTAATTGGAGAGATTCCAGTTAGAGCTCCAGATGCAGCAACAACGAGAGGACAAGGAGAGACAGTTCCAGCTGGAAAAGATGAAATTAGAACTCCAGATGAAAAATGAAGCAGAGAAGGAAAAAGAAAAAACCAGACTGGAAATAGAAAAAGAGAAAGCAAGACTAGAGGTGGAGAAAGAAAAAGAGAAAACCAGAGTAAGGGAACTGGAGTTGGAACAGGAGAAAGAAAAAGCCCAAGTCGAAAAAGAAAAAGAGAGAACAAAACAAATGCAGATAGAAGCGAATAGAACCTTGGCTGAGCAAAGGATTGAACATGGGTTGCCAGAGAGCACCACCCAGGTATCACACCCACCAGATGTTAGGGTTAGGGAGAAGGACATTCCCTTGTTTGTTCCCGAAGAGGCAGAGAGTTTTTTCGAGCACTTTGAAAAAGTAGCCAGCATCAAGGAGTGGCCACAGGAGGAATGGGCCCAGCTGGTCCAGTTAAGATTGACCGGTGCAGCCAGGGAGGCATACACCCAATTGTCACTGGAAGAGTGCCAGGATTATGCCACGGTAAAGAGCAGCATATTGCGTTCATTTCAGTTAACCCCAGAAGCTTATAGAAAGCGTTTCAGAGAGATGGTGAAAGTTGGAGCATGTACGTTTGCTGAGACAGCAAGGGATCTGGAAAGACGATTCCAGAAGTGGATTGAGGCTGCTGGAGTTGGATCTTACGCTGACCTGAAGCAACTGATGGTCATGGAGAAGTTCTTGGAGATGATGCATCCCGAAACAAAGTTCAAGATCCAAGAAGCAGGGATAAAGGAGGTGAAAGATGCCGCAGATAGGGCGGATATGATTACTGAAGCATACAATAGCTTGAGGGAGAACAGAGTGAGAAGCGAGGTGAGACGCAGCAATAGCAGACCCAATGGAGTCTAGGGAGGAAGAAATTATGAGAGACCCAGAAGAGTCTGGGGTGAGAAAAATTTTGATAAATGGGCAGATAAAAGTAAGTACCCTAAAACTCAGAAGAGTAGGTCGCGCACTTCATCTGAAAGTGAAGATGGAGGAGCCAAACGAGAAACTATTCGTGATCCAGGGAATCAAGAGTCCAGTAAAGCCCCACAGAGTACAAATAGTGTGCCTGGCCCGAGGAACTCTCATGTGAGTGGACAAAGTCAGAGCCGCTTTGGTACGTATAGGAGAGATTTCTCCCAGATGAGATGTTACAATTGTAACGGATTGGGTCACGTGATGCGATATTGTCGGCAGGGCAAGAGAGTTGTGACCCTGGCCATGTGTGACCCCCGAAGTAAATATACTAATGTGTTCCAAGACAAACCACAGAGAGCGAACTTAGTGAACGAGAGGTATAGGCCGTTCATGAGCAAAGGTTGGATCAGTATAGGAGGCCAACCTGAGGTAGAAGTTGGTATCTTAAGAGATACCGGAGCTAATCAGAGCTTGATTACGAGAAGCCTGATTGGGAATGATCGACGGTTAGCTGGCAGTGGGAAGATGAAAGTATATGGGTTATTGTCTGAGAGTGACATGCCTGTATGTACTGTCCAGCTAAGGTCGGAATATGTGTCGGCAGAGGTGATGTTGGGAGTGTGCCCCGACATACCTGTTCCAGGAGTCCAAGTGATCCTGGGGAATGACTTGTGCGGGACAAAGGTGTTGCCAAGAGTCATAGCGGAGACTGTGCCAGAGGAGTGCCCAGAAGGCCACTGCACGGGTGGGACACCTGAGAGTGTGAACCTGACTGACATCCGAGGAGATGAGTCAGGAGATCGCCAAGCCATTGAAAACCCTGTCTCGGTAGTGACGAAGGCAGAGGTGGCCGACGAGGAAGACACTGGAGAAGGTGAGACAGTGTCGATTCAGCCGGTGGAAGAGATCGATGTAGACATAGCGTGGCTGTTTGATGAAGGTCCAGCCCAGGCAAATGGAGTCTCGGTGAGGTCGAAAGTGAGGATGACCCAGCCGAAGAAGAATCATGTGAAGAGAGCGGACCTGAGTAGAGCCCAGACTGCTGAAATTAAGAGTCGGAAGGTGAATGCAACTGTGCTGAGTAGGAATGAGGAAAGATGTGGACATACTGAGGACGGGAGTAGAGCGTCACGTTGTCCACGAGCACAGAGGCATATGGATAGTGGAGTTAAGTTGTTTGAGATGTCAAGAGTTGACATGTTTCACAGACAACGTAGAGGAGAGATAGTGAAGAAGAGTAATAACCGAGAAAATGAAAGGAGAAGAGACAGTATGTGTGGAGAGATGCTTACGAGCACTTTGGGAGAGGTAAAGCGACATGTATGGTCGAGTGCTGTTGGATGTAGTATAGTGCCCGAAGAAACTTTTAGGGAACGAAGAAGAGTTGAAGGAGAAGAAATGGAGTTGTATAGAGGTGAAAATTGTGGGAAGAGGAAGATGATACAAGCATGGAGGAGTAGAAGAAAGCCAAGGACTCGATGGAAGTCAAACAGGATGATGTCTCGGATATATGAAGAGACGAAAGGGAGAAACGTCGGTGAAGACGAGGAAGTGAAGTATGATGACAGGAGACGAAAGTATAATGGCAGTAGATGGAAGTGTGAAGACGACAGAGGAGGTACAGACAGTAGATGTCTGACTCTGGACGTGAAGAGAGGAAGACGAGGAAACGGAGGGTGGAAACAATAAGTAAAGTGGACCGATGGAGTGCAGGCGTCCTAGGAGGACAGCCTAGCCAAGAGGTGTCAGAGAGGTCAAATCGTTTATGAGAAGATCATGTTTCTGGAGAGGTGAGCCAGATGTTGCAAGGAGCAACGAACTAATTGTAGACTCTTAAGGGAGTACGTAAGCAGATTAACCGGTCGAACCAATCGGTTGAAGAACGAGACAGTGTAGTGGCGGATGTATTATCCCGAGCTTTGCCACTGGAATAACTCTCAAAAATAAGGGGAGGGGAGTGTTATGATCTCAGCCTACAGGAGAAACGAGTCTCCCTCCTTGAGAGTTATTCGTCAAGCCTGACCTAACTAGAAGGTCTAGCAAATATTGAGGTGATAACCCATATGTAAAATGGCTGGTTGGATATGTAAAACAATTTAAGATTATGGGCAGTGAGTAAGGAAATAGATAAATGACTGGCTAGGAGATGTGGACATTTTGCTGGAGGCGTGAGGCTTGCTTCCGGAGGACCTTGACCTCACTTGAGTGCCAGACATCGCAGGGGGAAGCCGCGCTCCGTTTGAGCTCCCGCCAGAAGGGAACCCCTAGTGATATATCTCGAAGAGAAGAGAAGTGTGTAGACGTGCCAGCTGTGGAACCGAGCTGGGAACGTTGTGGTATCAAGTCCTGGTCGACGAGCAGAGTTTAATAAGCTACTCAGAGGCATTTTCGTGGGCTGTGTGGAGCGCCCTGACCAGACGCCGTCAGAGGAAAAGCGCCCTCGATCAGTTAATCTGTGGTAAGCACGATATACGCCAGTTCATAGTGATCACTTGTAGTTGGTCGTGTGCCCAGCGACAGTAGCAATGTTTATTTATAAGTTAGACATGTTTTAATAAGGCAGAAAGCCTGAAATAGGAGAGTGAAGAGGGAGGAGCACGGAGCGGCGTCCGCCCCCTCTGAGCGCTGGCGGACGACTGAGGGAGCCTGGCTCTTGACGGAGGAAGACCCTCCCAGCGAGTGAGGACCGCCGCCAGGCGAGGTGGAGTATGGACCCGCCCAAAACGGGGGAGTCCACTCTCACTGTATGTAGAGAACAGATAGAGGTTTGAGGCAAGCATATTGTGTGGTTATTTTTGTTTATGTGTTAAAGGGGAACATTTTATTGGAGTGTCGATGGGTTGCAGGTTTGTTTTTTGGGGAAGAAGTTGCTGAGAACTTCGAAGCCAGCAGATGAAGTAGCTGATGAGACTCCAAGGTAGTGGAGCAGAGGACCTCGAGCTGTGAGGAGAAGCAGCAGTGAAGAGGAGTGTCACGTGCTTCTGTAGAGGTGGTGAAGCACCATAGTTGCTCGGGGAAACTTCATGGTGTAGCAGCCAAGAGAGCTGTGGAGGACCCTAGCAGAAGGGTGAAGCACCGTAGTTGCTCAAGGAAACTTCATGATAGCAGCCTGGAGGAGCTGCAGAGGATCCTGGTAGTGAAGCCCGGAAGAACCTAAGGATATTAGGGTAGTGAACTTCCAGAGGTGGAAGGGGAAGTTCTGGTGGATTACTTATAGGGAGTTGATAGTGTTTGGTTGTCATTAGCGTGCAAGACGCAGTGAAGAGGTGAGTGACTGTTGGCATTCTTACGTCAAGGAGTTTTTATACTGAAGTATCAATGAACATTTATACTGGTATATGTTATTGCATTCAAATGCTGATTTTCTATATATACATTATCTTGCTGATAGTGCAACAGTGTATGTAGGCTTGATCAACTTGAGGAGGTTAATAGTATCAGGTGGTGAACCAGGAGATAGGATACCACTTGATAAGCTGATAATAGTTCTGATGGTGTTGGAGTGCAACCTGATTGTGATATTATAGAGTATAGGATTCATTATTATTATATGTGTGTATGTATCGTGTATGTGCTTTGTCCAGTAAATGTGTCACAATTTGCTGGTGTTTGCCCTTGTCCTAGTGAGGCTTCCCAGGAGGTAGTAAAGAAGGAGAGAGAGAGAGAAAGAACCAAGAACCACTGCCGTGGACAGGGTAAAAGGTAATACTAATAAGTCAAAAAGGGGATAGAGGAGATCATATCACCTAAGGAGAGAGTGGGGAGTCACAGCGGCTCGAGTGGGTGTGTGCACGTGACAACGAGGCTAAGTGTTGGAGCCGCATCCCCTAAACGTGTGACGTTGAGCCCCTCTCCAAGAGCCAGAAGCGCCAAGGGTGATCTCCTAGTATAAGCACTCTACCGAGTTGTGGGTTGGGTTGTCCATAGAGAAGGATCAACGACGACAACACCAACCAACCCACAGTCTATAATACTGCCTCAAGCTTGTAATGGACACACACACGGGAGAAGGTAGGATGGGCCTCACTGCAGTTGAGGCAACGAGCCTGAGAAGTGCACTTCGACTTAGAGTGACCTTCGCCACCACACAAAGGACAGAGAGAGACAGTCCCAGAGCAGCGGAGGGCACCATGCCCAAACCTCCAGCACTTGTTACAGAGCCTAGGAGAAGGAATGTACTCCTGGACAGAGCACCTGGCACCAGCAAGAATGACAGAGGGTGGAAGGGTCCGACCATCAAAGGTAATCTTCACAACCCGAAGGGGTTGACGGCGACTACCACGAGGGGGACATATTGTCCTGGGGACCATTCAGGCTTGTTCGCATTTGTGTTCCTCACGTGTGCCCCAAAGAATGAGGTGATTTGGTAAAATGCTATGCCCAAGATAACTATCCGAGTGCCGGCGGTGGGGTGGTTCAAATAGCCTCGGCTATCACCTCATTATGTCCGGTCGTGATGGTCAAGTGGATTAAGGCGTCTTGTACATACCAGTTGCGTTGCTTCTGGGAGTATGGGTTCGAATCACTTCTGGGGTGTGAGTTTTCAGTTGCATATTGTCCTGGGGACCATTCAGGCTTGTTCGCATTTGTGTTCCTCACGTGTGCCCCAAAGAATGAGGTGATTTGGTAAAATGCTATGCCCAAGATAACTATCCGAGTGCCGGCGGTGGGGTGGTTCAAATAGCCTCGGCTATCACCTCATTATGTCCGGTCGTGATGGTCAAGTGGATTAAGGCGTCTTGTACATACCAGTTGCGTTGCTTCTGGGAGTATGGGTTCGAGTCACTTCTGGGGTGTGAGTTTTCAGTTGCATATTGTCCTGGGGACCATTCAGGCTTGTTCGCATTTGTGTTCCTCACGTGTGCCCCAAAGAATGAGGTGATTTGGTAAAATGCTATGCCCAAGATAACTATCCGAGTGCCGGCGGTGGGGTGGTTCAAATAGCCTCGGCTATCACCTCATTATGTCCGGTTGTGATGGTCAAGTGGATTAAGGCGTCTTGTACATACCAGTTGCGTTGCTTCTGGGAGTATGGGTTCGAGTCACTTCAGGGGTGTGAGTTTTCAGTTACATATTGTCCTGGGGACCATTCAGGCTTGTTCGCATTTGTGTTCCTCACGTGTGCCCCAAAGAATGAGGTGATTTGGTAAAATGCTATGCCCAAGATAACTATCCGAGTGCCGGCGGTGGGGTGGTTCAAATAGCCTCGGCTATCACCTCATTATGTCCGGTCGTGATGGTCAAGTGGATTAAGGCGTCTTGTACATACCAGTTGCGTTGCTTCTGGGAGTATGGGTTCGAGTCACTTCTGGGGTGTGAGTTTTCAGTTATATATATATATATATATATATATATATATATATATATATATATATATATATATATATATATATATATATATATATATATATATATATATATATATATATATATATATATATATATATATATATATATATATATATTGGTAGCAGTCTTTCCTGTAGACATATATTATTAAATATGACCGAAAAAGTAAGATTAATAATTCTAACACGAATTTTCTCGATCTTTCTTACGTTTCTTTTCACTGTTGATGGTAATTCAAAGATCAATTCTCCAAAATTCATTTTTATTTCTAGTCTGACGCGACACTTGAGCACGTTTCGTAAAACTTATTACATTTTCAAAGACTTTAGTTTACACAAGCACACATTTTTAACTGAATAGAGCTTGAACATCTTTCGAGTTTTTATACTTACATTTGGGTGAAGTGACATGTTACAATAGTTTTGGATGAGGTGAAAATAAACTTTTAACACAAGACAGAACACGAAACAATGAAACAGGTATTAAAAGTAGGTAACTGCAGAAGGCCTATTTTTATTGGCCCATATTTCTTGATGCTTCTATATTGGAGCGGAGTCTTGAAGTGGGTAGAATATAGTTGTGCATTAATTGGCTGTTGATTGCTGGTGTTGACTTCTTGATGTGTAGTGCCTCGCAGACGTCGAGCCGCCTGCTATCGCTGTATCTATCGATGATTTCTGTGTTGTTTGCTAAGATTTCTCTGGTGATGGTTTGGTTGTGGGAAGAGGCTATATGTTCCTTAATGGAGCCCTGTTGCTTAAGCATCGTTAAACGCCTGGAAAGAGATGTTGTTGTCTTGCCTATATACTGAGTTTTTTGAGGCTTACAATCCCCAAGAGGGCATTTGAAGGCATAGACGACGTTGGTCTCTTTTAAAGCGTTCTGCTTTGTGTCTGGAGAGTTTCTCATGAGTAGGCTGGCCGTTTTGTTGGTTTTATAGTAAATTGTCAGTTGTATCTTCTGATTTTTGTCTGTAGGGATAACGTTTCTACTGACAATATCTTTCAGGACCCTTTTCTCCGTTTTATGGGCTGTGGAAAAGAAGTTCCTGTAAAATAGTCTAATAGGGGGTATAGGTGTTGTGTTAGTTGTCTCTTCAGAGGTTGCATGGCGTTTCACTTTCCTTCTTATGATGTCTTTGACGAAACCATTGGAGAAGCCGTTGTTGACTAGGACCTGCCTTACCCTACAGAGTTCTTCATCGACTTGCTTCCATTCTGAGCTGTGGCTGAGAGCACGGTCGACATAAGCGTTAACAACACTCCTCTTGTACCTGTCCGGGCAGTCACTATTGGCATTTAGGCACATTCCTATGTTTGTTTCCTTAGTGTAGACTGCAGTGTGGAAAACTCCGCTCCTTTCCATGACTGTTACTTCTAGAAAGGGCAGCTTCCCATCCTTCTCCATCTCGTAAGTGAAACGCAACACAGAATTCTGCTCAAATGCCTCCTTCAGCTCCTGCAGATGTCTGACATCAGGTACCTGTGTAAAAATGTCGTCAACATACCTGTAGTATATGGCCGGTTTCAAGTTCATGTCGACTAAGACTTTTTGCTCGATGGTACCCATGTAGAAGTTTGCAAACAGGACACCTAGGGGAGAACCCATGGAGACCCCATCTACTTGCTTATACATGTGTCCATCCGGGCTCAAGAAGGGTTAGCACTCTGCACACCTCTACCTCGTGCGTCACACTCTTGTGGCGTCGGGGCACGTCGGTAAAAAGAGATGCATTCTCTCTCAACAGGTCCGTCAGATCCGCTCTCTGTCTTCCTTCCAGGTGTCGAAGCTTGACTCCGATATTCTCCAAACTCTCCGCATTGGAGAGATGGGTGCCGTCCGCCCTGGACCACTTTCCTTCCTCTATTGGAATCTCTTGATTCACCTGCACGCATAAGACCACTTTCTGCTGTAGTTCTCGTGGCATTGCTCCGTCCTGCACGGCGGCTCCTCCTTCTTCAGGGAAGAAAGGCTTCAGACGGTCAATATGACACACCTGTGTCTTGCGGGGTCTGTCCGGCTTGCTGACTTCATAGCTCACTAGACCCAATCGTCTTAGCACCTTATACGGTCCCTCAAATCGCGACTCGGTCACACGGCTCTACCCTGGTAGTAACACCATAACCTGGGAACTCTCTTGGCGTAGCCTTCTTATCGTACAACTCTGACATCTTTTGCTGCGCCTCCTTCAAATGCTTTCCTGCTAGCTCTTTCGCCAATGCGAGACGCTACTTAAATTTCTGCACATATTCGCTGACCGTTCCCACTGTCACTCCTGGCGTCCATTGCTCTCTCAGCATGGATAGAGGACTCCGTACCTCATGTCCATATACCAGTTGGAACGGTGAGAAACCCAGTGACTCCACTACAGCGTTCCTTATAGCAAACAATGCAGGGTACACTGCCTCATCCCACTCGGCTCCTTGTTCCGCACAGAACACTCAGAATTGTTTTCAGTGTGGAGTGAAACCTTTCGATCGTCCCTTGCGACTGCGGTCGGTAGGGCGACGACCGAATCTGAGTTACTCCCCAATTCGACACGGTCTGTCTAAACCACTTAAACTGGAATACGCTCCCACAGTCCGTCTGGATTTTCCTGGGCATCCCCACCCAAGAGAAAAAACGCTGCAACTGCCCGGCTACACCTTTTGACGTGAAACATCGCATCGGGACTGCTTCCGGGAAACTCGTCGCCGCACACATGATGGTCATCACTTAGGTGTTTCCCTTTCTCGTCCGTGGCAACGGTCGAGAAAGGCCCGTCGACGGCCCGTCGACCAACAGACGTTCAAACGCTGGCCCAAACTAACGGGGCCTTTGGTATCGCTGGTACACTCTTTCCTGCTCTCTGGCAAGGTAAGCAAGTCTTACAGTGACGCCTCACATCGGCGTCCATACTCGGCCAGTAGAAATGGTTCCTGATCTTGCGTAGAGTCTTGGTCACTTCCAGGTGACCTGCAGAATCTACAGAGTGCGACAGATCCAGCATTGCCGCTCTGCATTGGGCCGGCAACACTACCTGGTGCCTCATACCTAGTGATTCCTCTCTGGCCTCCATTTTCACAGGACTCCATTGTCTCATCAGCATCCCATCTTGCAGATGAAAATGTGTGGCATTCTCAGGACCAGCACGCCTTCCTTTGGCCTCCCGAATCAACTCTGGGAACTCCACCTGTTGTAACTCCCCCAGACGAGCGCGGTCCACCCCAAGAGAACTGGCAAGTGTCACCTGTAGTCCCCCATCCGGGTTGCCTTCGCCCTCCACTTGTTCTCCATGTCCCACGAAGAGGTGATCGACCCCCAGGCTGTCAGACGTCTCTTCTTCAGCCTCATCAGATCCACTCACTCCGTGCTCGTTGCACCGCCTTGGGATCACAGCACATACAGGGAACGCCACCTCGGCGATTCCCTTCTGGTTCCCACAGGCGTCTAATACTCCGCCTCTCTCTCTGTAGTGCTCCAAGCATTCCTCGGCCTTCACGAGGTTAGGGAGGACACATCCTCCACAGGCGTCATTCCCAAGAATGACTTGCGCCTCCATCTTGGGCATTGAGGCGCAGACCCCTACCACTAGGGTCTGGCAGCCATAATCAGAATCCAATGTTACCTTGTGCAGGGGCATCCTCACTGGGCCTCCCACAGTGGTCACAACAGCCACCCCCACACTGGTATTCTCATAACCCTCGGGGAACAGGGTTCTACTCACCAGGGTAAAATCAGCCCCGGTGTCCCTCAATATCTTCACAGGAATGGGGTCTGCCTCCCTCATCCTTACCGTCCCCTCACACACGAACGCATGAATTCTCTTCTCCACCTTTGGTAGGGGCTCACCCCGCACGCTCTCGGTCACTTGGTCCTCCATCCTCACGAAAGCAATGTTTTCCCACTGCTTAGGGCGTTTGCAATCCCGCGCGAAATGTCCGTATCCTCCACAGTTGTAGCAGCGGACCCTTCCTAGCAGTGACCTTCCACCACCGCTCGCCCTGGCAACGCCTCCAGAGGCTGTCGCTCCGTGGGTCTTCCTCGCGCCTTCCATCGTCTCCCTCGTAACGTCCCTAGGCACAACAACAGATCCGGCACTCTCAGCTAGGGGCTTCTTGACTGGATCCACAGAACTTTTCAGTCCCCTACTGTCTCCACTCGAGAGGTGGGATATGGGAGAACTCGTTGCTGTCCTCCATCCGTCCGTCTTCCTAAAACCACTCCCATAGCCGGAGTATACTGGCGGTCGGTGCGGTCCCTCTCTGCGTGGTCGCAAGGCTTTCTCCATGTCGGCTCTGTCAGCAGCAGCCTTCAGGTTTTTTATGTCTGCCTCCTTGACTCTAGTTCTGATCTCAGGAGAGAGCACGGACATAAATTTTTCCATGACCATTAGCTGTTTGATGTCAGTAGGGTAAAGTGCGACTAGAACCGCGCGCACCAGCTGCCCCAGGTGGCACTCTTGAGTGCCAGCCGACAGGTGCCGCGCGTGTGTCTAGTCGCACAGGTTTTGGGGGAATTTCCCGGAAGTTTCGGACGCTCTCACCTGACAGGTGGCGCGCGTGTGTCTAGTCGCACAGGTTTTGGGGGAATTTCCCGGAAGTTTTGGCGTGTTGTGTTTGGGTATGTGGACAGGAAAGAGGGGAGGTCATGTTGGGCAGGTGACAGGTGGCGCGCGTCCCTCTAGTCCTCGCGGGTTATGGGAATTTCCCGGAAGTTATGGCGCGTGTCGGAGGTAATTGGAGCGCGTCGCTCCGGTCCTCGGGGGTTAAGGTAAGTGCTCAGGAAAGATGAGAGTAAGTGGTAGAGTAAGTGATAGAGTAAGAAAATAGAAGGAAGATGGAGGAATGAGTAAAAGAGTTGATCGTGAGTTAGTGTGTAGATGAGAGAAGGCAGCACGGTCTGTTATGTTGTTTTGGGATGGGAGCTGGATGGAGTTTCCCCCTTCGTCGGGAGAGAGTGCTCTGGGCCATTATGTGGTTAGACAAACCCATTGCTCCCCTACAGGAAATCGCAAGTGTTGAGGGGTGAGAGAGCACTCTCCAGCGGAACTGGGGGACCATTTGTCTAAAAGTTTTCGTTGTCTTTAGAAGAGTGGAGATGTTCGTCCCACGACGACTTCCCATACACTGTGGATTCCGGTAAGGAGGCGCGAGGTACTTACTCCTGCCGACAGACAGACCCTCACCTGTCACCCATCAATCACTTCTCATTTGACCCAGGTCGTTTCACTCCCCTCACACACAAACACCCCGCCAGTTCCCTGCGAGACTTCATCCGCTACACACGCGTCTTACAGCTCCATGTCATGGAAAGGCGAAGCTCTACAGCATGCATGAAATGCGGAGTGTTTTATATTCCATCACCGAATCAACTGTGTCGACTGCAATGCGCTAGCTGTGAAAAACCGCCCCTAGGACATTACGACATCAAATGCAAGCGATGTCAGCAGATTTTCTGTGATAACCGTGAGTGTTATTCATATTTAATATTCCACAGTTCATTTTATGTCATCCACAGGTGAAATATCGCGTGCAAACTACTATAGTGTGAGAATGTTTTCTCATTCGAGCTATTACATTCCACACAGTTAAATATGTTCTTTCCAATTTCAGTTTACAAAACCGTGAAGTGTCCATATTGCTCACCCACCCCGCGAGGAGGTCATCGCCGGAATGAAACTTCACATAAACGTAGGTAGCATATAAAATACACTTCTCGTATCTGTATTTCATCCACTTGCAAGCGAACACACATGCATAATAATAAACATATTTTTTCCCCATTCACCCATGCTGAATATCATTTGTTCCATTTCAGGTTATAATCCGTACCTCAATCGACGGAGGGAACAGATCGACGTCATCGAGCCTATACCCCATTCCTCACACACTGAGCTAAGGAGTGCACATCTCACTCGCGGCCACCCCCCGCCCCTTCATCAAGGTCAGCCACCCCTACAGATGGGGGGCTACGAGACCGTATCGCCCCCTGTTAACACGATGTTACGAATTCATACCCACTCACCTGCTCAACCCCTTCACCAGGACATAAGTAAGTTATTATTACTGTCTGATTTCAGTCTATTTCCTAAACATATTTATCCACACTAGTCTGTTCCCATACCTCATAATATATACGCTTTCATTCTTTCTAGATATATATATATATATATATATATATATATATATATATATATATATATATATATATATATATATATATATATATATATATATATATATATATATATATATATATATATATATATGCTTCATTCTTTCTAGAGATAATATGTTTTCTTTTTTTACAGACGACACACCGCTGTGCATAGATTTGGCATCCAGCGACAGCTGCAGCAGCAGTGGTAGTGAGAGTGACACAGCAGGGCGGACAGTAACCACTTCCGGCTCTCACAGGGAGGGGAGGAGGACTCGTTCACGCCCTCACTCAACCCCCATTTCCTCCCCCAGCCCCATACCCCAATCAATCAGCGACAGCTATGACAGCAACAGCAGCAGCAGCAGCAGCAGTGGTGAGAATCGTACCATTTTCATCTCAGACAGTGACTCAGACGACAGCTCAGCAGACCGTGACCTTGACCCGCCAGCGTCTGTCAATTCTGACTTGTTAGCACCGTCTGGCGTAGTAGCTGAGCCAGCGGTCTCACCCATTCATCTCGGAGGGGGAGGGTTATCACCACCCCCCACCCCTCCCAGCCCCATCCCTTCACCCCCTCCACCTCTTTCCCCCTCTCCTCCACCTGCCCTAGAAATTCAACCCCAGCTGCTGGATCGAATTGATAACTATAACGGCAGTTATGTCCGGCTTTCATTCTCCATACCAGAACATGTTAACACCTCACCAGGACTCTATCTGAGAACATATAGGAATTTTTTCATTAATGAGATACGCGCCCTCTTCTCTCCACGACACCCATTCCTCCTAATTTACCCAGACATCACTCTAATTGTGAGAAATTTAAATGTACAACAAGACAGGGAGGATAATCTATTGGATCCTATAAATAACGATGGCTTTCCCATACGAGGTGAGGGGCAGAGAATTACTCTAGAGGAAGTAGAAACTCTTATTGATTTTTGGGCTGATGAATTGACAGAGAAAATATCCCAGTATCTGGAAGCGAAGGAAGGGTCCAATGTCTTGGTTGAGCGGCTCACCGGGTTTTACATTAACTGTGGACAGATAGAACATCCGATAAGATTAGGCTCACATGTAGACTATCCTGAAGGCTTGCGTGGGAAAAAATTGGTTTTCAATCCAGAGGGAGAGGCTGATATTTGCCTTATGCAGTGTGTTGCAGCTTATAAATGTTTAGCTAAGGGAATGCACCTAGATAATATTCGCGCTAGATCTGTGAATGCTAGTTGGTGTCTCAGACACATGAAATGGCCAGCTGATATCAATTCTGCAGTGACGTTTGAGGATATTCACAAGGTAGAGAAAATGAATAAAGTCAGTATATTCATCTATTCACTAGAAAGAGATGAAAATGCTAGACGACAACGACACTACATTACACTAGCTAGGAAGGGGAGAGGAGGATATACTGATGTCATACCATTGCTGATGTTGGAAGCTCAACATTTAGTATTAATTAAGGATTTTAACCAATATGTACGTAATATACGAGATCATGGTGATCGCATCCCGAGTCATCACAGCTTCTGTCATTGTTGTTTGATATCACTCCCAGCAGATAGCATGCAGAGTCATGAAAGTACATGCAAAGTACATCAGACTCTCAAATTCTACCCACCAGAGAGGAAGATTACTTTCCGTAACTATGGACGGGGTTATGGTCCTAGTCACATGTGCTTTTATGACTTTGAGTGCATGCTAGACCGCTCGAACCCTAAGGGAATGATAGAAACACGTCACAATGCAGTGGCGTATGCGTACATCATCATTGACAGACAGAAGAATATTGTTGAGAAAGTTACTTATTTGGGTAAAGATGCGGTCAATCACTTTGTAACCACGCTAGAAGCGTCATGGGCACGAATCAAGAAGGGGTTAGTATCCTATGAACTTCACATGTCTCAGCAACAGCAGGCGATATTTGAGACAAAAACAGCCTGTGAACTCTGTGATGAACCTTTTAACGGAGAAGATGTAATCAAAGTCCGTCATCACGACCACACAGTAAGATTCCACAATTATCAAGCAGCTTACTGTGATAGATGTAATTTGCAGTGTGTAAATTCATACAAGTTCCTATACACATTTTCACACAACGCTTCCTATGATTTAGGAGTAATCCTAAACGAGATGAGAGATAGACCAGGAAGTGAAATAGATATATTAGCTAAGGATGGATTTAAATTTATGAAAGTTGATGTGAACAACTTAAGATTTTTGGATAGTTTAGCCCTTCTCAACGGCTCGCTAGGAAGAATAGCCAAGGATCATATTGATAGTGGGAAACCTACCACATTCACTTTGGCTATGTTAAAAGGGGTAAATAAAGAGGCCATCCCAAAACTGCTCACGGGTAAACAATCATTCTGCTATGATTATTTATCCTCTATGTCTGTGTTAGATGAACCACACCTTCCTTCTCGCGATAAGTTTTACAATACACTAAAAGACGAAGAGTTGTCAGAAACAGATTATAAACAAGCCTTAGAAATTTTTGATTTGGCTAAATGTCGTAACATAGGGGAGTATCTGCTCCTTTACCTCAAAGTGGACACAGGATTGCTAGCTGATGTGTTCACAGTCTGGCGAGATACCATGCTTGCTCTCTACAAATTAGACATTTCACACTACATTTCTTTACCCTCATTTGCTTGGGATGCGTTCTTGCTTAAATCGAAAGTTCAACTTGATGTTGTGTCAGACCCAATGTTATATGATTTACTTCGTCGGAATCTCCGAGGTGGGTTCACCAGTGTGACGAGACAGTACACGAATGTGGAGAACAGGCACACAGGCTTAGATCTAGGGGAAGATAGTAGCTACATCATTTACTTAGACTTTAATAGTCTTTACGGGGCGTGTATGACTGAACTACTCCCTCGGGGTGGGATCCGGAAACTGACACATGATGAGCGTGACGTACTGCTGGAGCAAGGTTTGGAGAATATCCCTTGTGATGGGTCCAAGGGATATTGGGTGTTGTGTGATACACTCCAGGTCCGACCTGAGGTAGCTAGGTATACAGATGAACTGCCCCTAGTTCTTTCACATACATGCATTACTGAGGAACACATTTCACCCTACAGTAAGAATATTCTTACAGAAGAAAGTCGCGGTCTGCCTAAAAACAACACTAAATTAATTGCTTCTCATCTTCCTCAGAAAGACTACCTCGTTAGTCTGGACTTGTTACAGTTGCTCATGCGCATTGGATTAGAAGTAGCTAAAGTTCATGACATCTACGAATTCGAGCAGGAGAGTTACCTTAAAGACTTCATTGAAACCAACGTTCGTGAACGAGCCAGTACCAAATGCGCGATAAAAAAAAACTTTCAAACTCGTATCAAACTCTATATATGGAAAGAGTCTCACAGATGTATCTAAATATGGGAACAAACACTATTTGGTCACAGATCGTAGTCATTTCCTGAAACATGCTCGAAACCCATTCTTCAAGCGGAGTCTTTTGTTAAGTAAGGATCGTGTGATATGTACTATCAAGCAGAAGTCTCTCCTAGTCAACACTCCTACGTATCTGGGTTACCATATACTTCAAATTGCTAAGAGGCGACTCTATGAGTTCTGGTATGATGTTGTCAAACCTGCGTATGGGGATAAAGCGAGTCTGTTATATACAGACACAGACTCTTTCATCATTAAACTGGACTGTCAGGATGTGTTTGAAGAGTTGAATAAGTCTCCTCTCTTCGACTGTATGGATTTTAGCAATTTTAATGACACACATCCATCCTACTCCAAAGCGCGAGAAGGTGAACTAGGATTGCTCAAGTCTGAAATAGGCTCTAAGATTATTAACCAGTTAATTGCTCTCAGACCTAAAACATATTCGTTCACCACACATGATGGGGAGCACACTTGTAAGTGTAAGGGCGTACCATACCATCTACAAGAGAAACTCTCACATGACTCATTTCAACACACTCTTGAAACAAACACTTCAATCAGGTATGTGTCGAGATCTATACGCAACGTGCAAGGAAAGATTTGCACATGTCGCAGTACCTGCAGAGGTTTGTCAGCATTTGACGATAAACGCTACATTTTAAGCCCCACACAGTCCCTAGCGTATGGTCATCCTGATATTCCCAATAACAATGATGATGATGAGATGGATGTAGAAGTGAGAGAGGAGGAGGAGATGGAAGAAGTGTTTATGGAGGAGGAAGTAGAGCAAGCACAGAGACTCTACCCAATATTCCATCCCTGGAGCAAACGCGATGCTACAGCTCAGAAACTATTCAACCCTCGCTAGATTTTATGTTGTACAATTGTTAGGTAGTATTAAGATGGATGCCTCATATGACTAGAACTTTGTATACTAAATGAATAGGATGTTTAATATTATTGTTTGTGAACTGTAAGAACTATGCTGTTTAATATTATTGTTTGTGAACTGTAAGAACTATGTTTAGTTTTAAAAAAATGATGTTGCTGTACATAAAAAATATGTGAATAAACACCTGTAAATGACTATGTTTGTATAAATACCACCTCAGTTCCTTAGTTTTTAGCAGTCTTAACGAAGCATTAATCATGGATAGTTCCTATGATATAATCCATGCGGAACATCTAGATATTTTCAGAGAACCATCTCGTGTTATTATTGCTGGTTATTCAAACAGTGGAAAATCCTACTTGTGCAGTAAACTTGTAAGGAAGTATCAACACAAGTTCTCCTCAATAATCATATGCGGAGGAGGTTACTCTGAATTACGATCAGATCCACAAATTAAAGGGAAGCTGATCGAGCATTCAACCATTATTGATCCTGTGGAAGAGCGAGTAGATAATGACTCGCATATCTTAGTAATCTACGATGACCTTTTTACAGAGTCTGCGAATTCAAAAATCGTATCAGACATGTTTACTAGGGGCAGACATTTCACGGTTTCCGTCATATTGATTACTCAAAATATATTTTTTCCTGGTAAATATTCGAGGAATATTAGTTTAAATGCTTCTCATTTCATATTGGTTAAATCACGAGACCTGTCACAAATTGAAACACTCGGACGACAAATATTTGGGAAAGTGGATTCAAAGAAATTTGTAGAGTTATATAAGCAAGTTATTAGCCAACCCTACGGCTATTTGCTAGTAGATCTGGGCTCGAACACTCCGTCTACGATAACATTACGCGGTAATATTGTTCACGAACCGCCCTATGAGATAGTTTACCAATGGTGAGCAAGAAAGATGTACTGGAACGAGTATATAACGATCCCTCATCTAGCGGAGGGCTTGGAGGGGTACAGAGATTGTATAAGGCCGCCAAATTAATTAACTCTAGTATAACTCTAGCCGATGTAAAGGACTATCTGAAAAGCTCTGACTCCTATACGTTGCATTATTTACAACCACATAAATTCCCTCGGCGTCGGGTGTTAAGCCCTAAACCGCGACTATTTCAAGCTATAGACTTGGCCGAGATGAGTTTATTGGACAAACATAATGATGGAGTGAAATATTTACTCGTATGCGTAGATATTTTCTCCAGGTACGCCCAAGTAGTACCCTTACGCGCTAAGGATGGGAAAAGCACCACTAAT
Source organism: Procambarus clarkii (assembly GCF_040958095.1). Lineage (NCBI taxonomy): Eukaryota > Metazoa > Arthropoda > Malacostraca > Decapoda > Cambaridae > Procambarus > Procambarus clarkii. Next base: position 25,464,826 of record NC_091161.1, on the reverse strand, counting down.
GCTCTAGCTTTAATTCTAGATTCACCTCATTCTCAAGGAGTGCGCAAAATTAATTCTGATCGAGGTGGAGAATTTTATAACGCCACTATGACAAAAATGCTGGCAGCAAGGAAAGTACGGTTATATAGTGTATTTTCTCAGGAGACTAAAGCTTCAATCGCTGAGCGGTTCATACGTACTTTAAAAGGTAAACTTTACAAGTTTATGACGGCGCGCAACACTTTAAAATACACGCAAGCTCTACCAGATATTGTGAAAACATATAATTTAACCCCGCACAGAGGATTGAAGGGGAAGACACCCACGGAGGTGCACGCTCTATCCTCGCCCAGCGAACACGCCAAACAATTTGATTTAATGTATAAAAGCCCGAGCAAATCAAAGAGAGCTGTCATTCCACGATTGAATGTTGGTGATACAGTACGCATCACTCTATCTGATCGCATTTCCAAGTTTAAGAAAGGGTTTAAGCAGCAGAACACCCGAGAGATCTTTACAGTTACACGTATTGATCGGAGACAACACATCCCTTTATACTTTCTAAAAGATCTGAATGGGGAAGAAATTGATGGTGGCTTCTATAAACAAGAATTAACACCAACACATTTGCCTCAAACCTTTAATATTGAGAAGGTATTGGGACAACGCAGAGTCTCTGGCAAACTCCAGTATAAAGTTCGGTACGCAGGTTATGATCGATCATTCGATCAATGGATTGATGCTGCTGAGATATTACATTTATAATGAAGAAGCCCTTAGTTTATAAATACAAGGAATTGATCCAACTATTATCAAAACTTCAGTATTCCTCGAGAAAGCAGTTGATTGAAAAATTGAAGAAACCACATATAAATTGTTTATCAGAAATTTTTAATAACTTTTTAAAAAAAAAATTGCCCGTGCCTGACAAGGTCGTTAAAAAGTTGAAAAAATATAAATTGCTTATTCGGTCACTAGCCTTGTAAGAAACCTTCTGTGTCAACTAAGAAACTGATATTAACCAGCAAACGAGGAGGCAGTATTTTATCCATTATTTTACCAATAGCAGCTAGTTTAATTACACGGTTGTTCAGTAAGTAAGTAAAATGAAAGCCTTTTATCTCGTACCGCGTAAAATAGTGGACAACCGGAAAGCTGCACACAGCCCTGCCTACCCCACTGTGAAAGCGGTTGCTCGTCATCTTACTGTCAAACCACCTCCTCCTCCTCAGCTGCATACCAACCCTTCCATAAAACATTTAATAGATTTGAAGTTGAAAGTGAGAGATCACGAATATGCGAGATCCTTGCTAAACCATTATGATGCTACTGGAATCGTTCGTTGGGATCTGAATGGAAATGTATTGGCTCCAGTATCTGGCATACATATAATTAATGACATTATACATAAAATGACTGTGCTTAAATCTGTTTTTCTACCGGATAAACTCCCCATTGCTCAACTGTTTTACACACTAACATCTACATTGCGAGATTTATTCCGTAATACTACGGCAAGCAGTCAAGTGTATGAACCTCCGTCTGTTAAGAGAAAGGCATCTGTCAAGATTGATCCTCACAGTAAAAGGAAAGCTTCTTGGATTGTATATTAGCAGGTGAGTGTATATAAATGAGCGTGTAATGTGTAGATAGCTTTACTAGACAAAAAGCGGTCTAAGGAGATAGAGCGATGGACACTCACGTGATATACGCCACCAGTGTATCAGATACGCATTTATTCCCCAATAACATCCCCGCATCTTTCCAAAATCGATTGTTTAACCAGCTAGAATTAGATCCCAGGAGGAGTTATGAAATGTGTCTACAAAAATTACTCCTCCCCACTTCACATTACGTTATTAAGCGTGATAATCCTGAGGCATATATACGTGTAGGCGTTACGTATGAGAAAGTGAGCGAGGGGAAATACATGCATTCAAAGCATTTATTATCATCTGATGTTTTAGCCGGAACTATAAAAGAAATTAATACCACGATTAATAGAGAAATAGAGGCCATATTTTCAAGTAATGCTAAACTGAGTTTTTTAGGAAAGTCATTAAAACAATTTTCAGCTAAATATGGAACGCATTTTATTAAATATGATTCTTCCTCCAATCGAAACAAGTTCACTACTGTGATTAGTGATGAGAATATTAGCTCTGCAACGGGGCATAAAAACATCAGTAGAGTTACATTATCATTTGGAACCGCTTTTGGGAAAGTGTTGGGCATAGTTCCAGAAATAGAATATGACATATTCGCAAAACGTCAGTATGCCTCTAGTGTAGTTAACACATGTCTATTCCCGCCAATGCCTAGAGGTGGAGTTGATATTCTGTGTGTTTATTGCGATAGAATCTCTTCTACTAGATATGGAAACCAGTCTATAAATATTTTGGATGTAATCTCCCTAAATGGAAGTGATAACAGCAACAATAAAAAACTATATGTGCGTCTTAACACTAACATGATAGATAGCGTCAGCATCACTATTAGGGATCAAGATGGTAACCCAATACATTTTGATGAACGTGGGTGCACCATAGCAGTCTTGCATGTACGCCCCGTTGCAGGAGGTATATAACACCAATGCTTTCCCGACACTCCTCATTCGTCTGAAACAAGCGGAGAAATGCGTGTCCACTTTATTCCCCCCTCTGTTGAGGAATTATACATTCTGTTAACCCCTCCTAGAGGTGGAGGGACTGATGATATACGGATTTTCAACAGTAGTAGACGTTATACGCGAGGAGGAGGAATATTTTCCTTTTTAAGCGGGATAGCGCGTCGAGCAGCGCCCTTTATCATGAGAACACTGGCCCCGGCCGCGCTTAGCTTGGGGCAGAACGTACTAGACGATATTAATAATGACAAACAAACTTTCAAACAATCTCTTAAGAAACGCGGAGTTGAAACATTGAAAGGAGTGGGGGAGCAAATGATAGGCGGAAGAGTGTATAAAAAGAATAAACAAACAAAAAAATTAGTAAACATCAAACGTTTTACTAAAGCGAAATATAATGATGTGTTGTCATAACTTCTTCTCACTCGGTTGGTGTTGTCTAAAGCGCGAACATGGCCGGATATAACGCTCTGGGTCTCCAGGTGCCATTAGAACATTATACAGCTGCTGTTAGTGAAGCCTTTCCTAAAGTATTTTCCCCTCGATTGGTAGAATCAACAATCGCCAGCAGACAAACGGTGGATGTATTACCTGTGAATTCTGGGGTCAATAATAAGTTTACAGACACTTATCTGGAATTCATCATCAAGGGAGTGAATGGTCAACTGGTGGATTTATCATCTATAGCTTTGGAGTTGACTATTGATCTAACCGAAGAAGATGGAATAACGCCTTTAGGAGATGCTAAAAACGCATCGTTGGTGAATGGATTATCGCAAACTCTATTCAAATCCGCTATTGTGTATTTAAACGAAACAGTGGTTGAAACCAGCTCATTATTCTCATTCTGGTCATACGTAAAGTTATTATCTACGATTTCTGGGTGTAAGGCTAACCGCTATGATAAACTGTCACAGTTTTTTAACCGAGTTGATCCTGGTAAAATTGAAGCTGGTTATTTCACTAATGCCTCGGCTAGTGAGAAGCAACGGATGACTGATATGAAAACGAGTGGCGTGAATACATGTTTTAAACTAATGCTGGATGTCACATCCGTTAGTGAATACGTTTTGGATAATGTGGACATCAGGGTGCGGCTCGAACTTCAACCTGATAAGTGGCTTATACTCAGCGATAATGAACACGCTAATTTTAAATATAATATCAAGTCTACACGTCTATGGGTGGATCGGGTATTGCCTTACCCTGAAGGATTAGTAGCCATTAATAAAGCCATGGTGCAGAACAACTCTCCTATTACGTATACTTTTAATAAAACTTTATACAAAACGTATATATTGGGCACAGGTCAACGCTCTATAACAATGGACCAGCCGTGGGGGACTGTTATACCAGAACATTTGTATATGATCATCCTTGATATGGAGGCTGTGTCTGGTGCATATAATCGCAACCCTCTTTATTTGGAAAACTGCGAGCTTAGTAAAGTATTAATATCGCAGAATAGCACTAATATTGTCAATATTGGGTGTGACTTCCCTCATAACTGCGCCAAGTTGTATTACACAGCATTGCAAGCCTTAGGCTTCGATAAAGACAATATATTATCTTATGACACATATGTGAATGGTGGAACCATACTGGCCTTTAATTTACAACCCGAGGATATCGATGACACCATCCCGATTGAAAAAAGTGGTAATCTGAGGATTGCTTTGGAATTTAAACGTGGAGTAGCTAGAAATAAAGTCATACTAGTTTACGGCTCTACAACGGGTGTGATCAGCATTAACGCGGATCGTCGCGTTATTTGCGATACGCGAGGATAAAATACTAATATGAATTGTTTGGAAATAAATGAGGCTATCAGAAGTAATTTAGGTGATAGGGTAGACTATCTAGGATGTTTCCTAGCTGATGACGTACGGAAAATACTGACAAAAATACATAAAAAAAGACCTGTGGTGTTCATAATGAACACTCTGGACTCGGGTTCTCGTAATAAAATGGGTCATTGGATAACATTCTATGTAAATAAGGATGAAGGTAGAAGCGAGATAGTTATACTAGACAGCTATGCCAATCCTGCAATAGGAACGTATTCAAGATATTTCGAAGAGTTTATGTCCTACTTCCAAGACTATACCCTATATATTATGAAGAAAAGGATTCAATCCTTGAATAGTTACTTCTGTGGGAATTACGCTGTTTATTTTGCATATCATTTTTGCAGACTAGGCTTAGAGGCCGCCCTGCTTCACTTTGATGAAGCGTTTAAATATGGTCATTTTCGCAAGAATGATGAAAAAGTGTTGAAATTCAATTACGCTCAGATGAAAATGCCTGTGTGTAGGCAAACATTCTGCTTAAACGGTAGTGATGCTGGGTGTGAAACGCTGTGTGACGAAGTTGGCTAGGATGATGCTGCGGTGAGTAATACTTTATGTTAGGATTGAATGATGAACACAATAATGTCTGTATTTATGTTTACAACATTGACAACAACAAAACTTATAACCTTTTCCACTTTCTACAGATTGACTGCTTGACTAGCGTGTTGGGAAGGTTCGATGGACTGAATGAAGGTCTTTCTACAACTGTCTGCTAGCTAAACCACCAAGAAGAAGTCTTATTATTATTATTATTATCGTTGTAAATCGCTTAAGTGTTTAATAAAGAAATAAAATTTATATAATGTGTTTACTTTTCCCTCGTTATTGCTCTCACCATGTTGATCACGTTGCGATATAGCTTACACATACTAAAAGAGAATGCACGGAACAATGGTTGATGGTGTGGGGGGCGGGTGGGGATGAGGGGTGGGGAGTGATTGATTGATGACTGACAGGTGTGGGACTGTCTGTCGGCAGGAGTAAGTACCTCGCGCCTCCTTACCGGAATCCACAGTGTATGGGAAGTCGTCGTGGGACGAACATCTCCACTCTTCTAAAGACAACGAAAACCTTTTAGACAAATGGTCCCCCAGTTCCGCTGGAGAGTGCTCTCTCACCCCTCAACACTTGCGATTTCCTGTAGGGGAGTCAATGGGTTTGTCTAACCACATAATGGCCCAGAGCACTCTCTCCCGACGAAGGGGGAAACTCCATCCAGCTCCCATCCCAAAACAACATAACAGACCGTGCTGCCTTCTCTCATCTACACACTAACTCACGATCAACTCTTTTACTCATTCCTCCATCTTCCTTCTATTTTCTTACTCTATCACTTACTCTACCACTTACTCTCATCTTTCCTGAGCACTTACCTTAACCCCCGAGGACCGGAGCGACGCGCTCCAATTACCTCCGACACGCACCATAACTTCCGGGAAATTCCCATAACCCGCGAGGACTAGAGGGACGCGCGCCACCTGTCACCTGCCCAACATGACCTCCCCTCTTTCCTGTCCACATACCCAAACACAACACGCCAAAACTTCCGGGAAATTCCCCCAAAACCTGTGCGACTAGACACACGCGCGGCACCTGTCGGCTGGCACTCAAGAGTGCCACCTGGGGCAGCTGGTGCGCGCGGTTCTAGTCGCACTTTACCCTACTGATGTCCTCAGCTGACTTAGCTCCTTCAGCTTTCAACCACTTCAGAAATTTTCTTTCCATGTCCTTCGCCATCTCTGCATAAGATTTACCTGGCGATCGGGTACATTCTCGGAACCATTTCCTGTAACACTCTGGAGTCAACTTAAACGAATGAAGCACTGCACTCTTCACTGCATCATAATTGGTGCATTCCTCGAGGTCAAGCATGTTGCAAGCCTCGCGAGCTTCACCTCTGAGCCTACCCTGGACCAGCTCCGCCCACTCTGCTCTTGGCCACTTCTTCAAGGTAGCGACCCTCTCGAAATGGTCAAAGAAGCCCTCAGCTTCATTAAGCACAAAGACCGGTAAATCACGCTCTCGCACCCGGCGGTCTTCCTGCTGTGGAGGTGCAGGTGGGGCTAGCCCTAGTTCAGCCCGCTTCAGCTCAACCTCTCTATTAGCTTCAATCTCTTGCCGCTTCAGCTGTGCTTCTCGTTCTTCACGCTTCAGCTGTGCTTCCCGTTCTTCACCCTTCAGCTGTGCTTCCCGTTCTTCACGCTTCTCGTTCTTCACCCTTCAGCTGTGCTTCTCGTTCTTCACGCTTCAGCTGTGCTTCCCGTTTTTCACGCTTCAGCTGTGCTTCCGGTTCTTCACGCTTCAGCTATGCTTCTCGTTCTTCACGCTTTAGCTGTGCTTCCCGTTCTTCACGCTTCAGCTGTGCTTCCCGTTCTTCACTCTTCAGCTGTGCTTCCCGTTCTTCACGCTTCAGCTGTGCTTCCCGTTCTTCACGCTTCAGCTGTGCTTCCCGTTCTTCACCCTTCAGCTGTGCTTCCCGTTCTTCACCCTTCAGCTGTGCTTCCCGTTCTTCACGCTTCAGCTGTGCTTCCCGTTCTTCACGCTTCAGCTGTGCTTCTCGTTCTTCACGCTTCAGCTGTGCCTCCAGTTGCAGCTTCATCATCTCCAGCTTGACGCTGCGCCGGCTGCCGCTGGATCCCCTACTGCTTCCACCAATGCTTAAATCCTCCCCTGCACTGGCAGATGTCTGCGGCCGTTCCTCCCTCGAAGCCTCATCTCGGGCCTTGAGCTGTGCCACAATCTCAAGCCTCCTTTCTCCCACTTTGGAGGATCTCAACTGGATTCCAAGGTGGTCAGCTATTAACTGCAGCTGTGCCTTGGTGCAATCCTCCAGCACCAGTTCGTCCCTGGTATCAATAAACCTTGCTACCTTCTCGTCCTCCATACTTGTGCTATGAGTGAATACCTGTTACCTGTACCTAATACCTTTGGCCACTATTAAGCACCACAATCTTAATCGTAATCCTGGCGAGGTCGCCAATGTCAGGGTGTGTGGTCTGTCTTTCTCTCTAGCCAATCACCACCAAGTATTAGTAGTGGTAATCGTTACTTACTGTAGCCCCACGGGTCTTCACTCCATCCTCACGGTGCCACTGTTCACCAGGAGAGTCTCTCTCAGTCTGTCTCCGGCCGGCCTCGTAGCCTAAAGACGAGTGAGAACACGATCACCTCACTTGATCATGTGCCCGGCCCGACAGAGGGCTCTACCGCTCACTATAGGTCGCCAACTGGTGTTTACCGTGTCCAGTAACACGGTAAACACCAGTGGAAATCTCAGTGGAAATAGTAAAAATATAGTAGTGACCCAAGAGAACACTAATCAATTTGGTAACAGGTAAGTATATGTTTAAATCACTCACTCTCAACACCTTCCCCCCCCCCTCCCCCCATGCTGGGTACTGAGATGGAGACTCAGTCACCAGAAGACATGGCTACTTCTCACGGCGTTATTAACATGGACTCTGAAAGCAGCCAGTCAGACGAGGAGGGCGAGTATCTAGAAGTTCTGACAAGGAATAAGAAGAAACGAAGAAGACAGGAGGCAAGGCGTAGTGTGGACAGTAATACACTTAACGGAAACGATAAGAGAATGAAGAACGACGCCGAGACTGATGCAGACAAACGGACGGAACGATGTCAGGAAGGTGAGGGTCAGCGGAGATGGAGGCTTCTCTTCCCTGCCTCATGCACGTTGGCCTATCATCAGAAGCTGCTGTGGACCGTCAAACTCGGAAGAGAACACCGCAAGTTCGAGCCCCTGCTGAAGGAAGGTGTAAACAGACCTTACTTAACGGTAGGTTCTATGGAGGCAGTGACGTTTCTTAGCCAGCAAGGATATGATGGAATTCTTATGGAAATACCGGAGGGGAACGAGAAGCTGACGAAGGTAATTATCTATAAATACCCTCAGATTCTGGACCCCGAGTTTATACTCGACGACCAACGATTTGTGTGGGCCAAGCGTCACCTTATTAAAGGTGAAGCTAGGAGTCAGGTGGTGGCTCTAGTGAGAGGTGACGTACCCGAGAAAGTGTTCATCACCGGGGCTGGCTACAGGCATGTAGCAAAGTATGTGGAAGAGCCCATAATATGCCTGAAATGCTGCAGATGGGGGCATAAATCCTGGAGCTGTCAAAATGATACACGATGTCGTTTCTGCGGAAAGTCTCACCTCTCTACTGTGTGTAGAAACAGACTGAATCTGGGTGAGAAAATAGTTCCCAGATGCTGCAACTGTGGAGGTGTTCACAATGCGAGCTCGGCTGTGTGTAGCAAGAGGCCGAGTATGGCTGTTCTCCGGCCGGTGAATGTTACAGAGCAAGCAAGAGCTCTTACCCAGACACCGGGAGCACAGCAAAACAGTCTGCCCCAAACAGTGCCAGTGAACCGGACGAATGCGTGGGTAAAGGAGTCACCTTTACTTAGGCAGGCTCCAGCAACAAGCAGCCACGCCACCTCTCAGGACTCCGGCAGTGACAGTGTAACGGTGAGTGAAGTGGCTACTGTGGCTCAGAAAGAGGGTCATAATAATATGGTCAAGGAAGTGTGGGCTGAACTTAAAAAAGTTGGTGAGTTCCTCCAAAATCTGGGGCAGAGAATCGAGTCCATCGAGGCTAAATTAAACGTTCAGGAGGTCAAGGAAAATCACAAAACGGTGAAGGATAGTCAGGATATAGTGGTTGAGGACAAAAATGAAATATTGAGTGATGAAATGAAGGAAAGTGAAGTGTGTGTGAATGATGATAGTCGTAGGGAAAGGAAGAACCCTATAATTACACATAAAATGAAAGAATCAGTTGGGCCAATAATGGACGTCACAGGACTGAAAAAATCTCTTGAGAATCGCAATGTCGCTTTTACTGGTGAACTTGGGAGGAGGTGGGAGATGTTATACAAGGTATGGCTATCATTTAGTGAACTTATTGGGGATGACTTAGGCAATGAATTGATTAATAATGGATCACCCTAGACTGAAAGTGTTGTCATGGAATGTTAATGGTTTGAGAAACAGGGTTACAGATGTTCATTGTTATGTGATGGGAAATGATATTGATGTTGTAGCTCTCCAAGAGACAGGGGATAGGAATGAAGGATTATTGAAATTAGATGGCTATAAAGGGTTTCACCTCTTCGCTGCAAATAACATCAGAGGCACGTCGATTTATGTTAAGAACTCCATACCAGCAGAGTTAGTAGAACCGCCATCAAAAACGCAAGGTATAGAGAGTGTCTGTGTTAAATTATCATTAAGGGAAGGGGAATTTATTGTAGTTAATTTGTATGTATCCAGGAACTGCTTCGACGCTAACTATTTACCTGACTGCATTTATACTAATCCTTCACTGGTCATTGGGGACCTTAATGCTCGGCACACAAGCCTTGGGACAGTGGGTAGTATTAATGCTAATGGGGTCAAGTGGTTACAGTTTCTACAACATCATCCAGATACCTGTCTCTTGGGAAACAATGAACCAACTCACATCAGGGGAGGACGGCTTGACTATGCCTGCGTTTTAAACTCTCAGGGGATTATGGGGGAGGCTCGGGTTGTTCGGGAACTACTTAGTGACCACTTTGCCTTGAACGTTGAATTACCACTGGGGAAAAAACAAGTCCACTTTCAAAGGAAAAGGCTAAATATTAATAAAGATATGAAAAATTATTTTATTCAAAATATGGGAGATTGGTATCAACATTACACGCCGCTCTGCGTTGATAGTTTTTACGAGGACTTGGTCGAGAACATAGAGAAATTAGTACAGAGGGAAAATAACGGGGGCAGGGGATGCAAGACGCACGGACCTAAGAAATTTAAATATTCCAATGATCAGCAAGTCAAGGGATGGGAGAGAATGCTACGGAGTGCGCATAAAGCATGGTTAAAAAATGGAATGAGGGATGAAGAGAAAAATACAATGTTGGAAGTGGCTAGGGAATGCAGTCAGGTGAGGAAGGAGGCGCGGGACAGATACTGGCAAGAATTTGCTCAGTCCATTGGTAATACTAAGAACCTTAAAGACATATGGAGAGCAGTAAACAAAATCAGGGGTTGTAAGACCAAATTCATTGCTCACTCAGATCCAGGGAAAGTTGCTAATGAGTTAGTAGATAAATGGGCAAGTGCTGCTGGTATGGAGTCCTTACCTGCAGACACGAGAGTCACCATTGAGTCATGGGAAAATATTAGAAATGGAGTAACTTTATGTGCCTTAAATACAAGATCTATAACATGCACTGAGATAAGCCACGATGAGCTACTGGATGCTATAAAAAGTGGCAGCTCCACTGCTCCGGGAAAAGATGGAGTAACGTATGACATACTTAATTATTTAGCCGGTATGAAACCTAATCCCTTACTTGATTTGTTTAATATGAGTTATAGAGAGGGAAAGTTACCAAGAAAATGGAAAGAGGCTGTCATCATTCCTATCCCTAAGTCAAACGGAGGCTACAGACCTGTCTCCTTAATATCCTGCTTTTGTAAAATGATGGAAAGGATTTTGTTAAATAGGCTACTCTACCTTGTAGGTGATAACATGTCCAGTAATCTCTTTGGTTTTATCAAAGGCAAAAGTACTGCGGATTGTCTCTTAAAGTGTTTGTCTAATGTGGATGACAATTGTAGAGTTTTTGTTGATCTACAAGGAGCGTTTGATAAAGCCAATGGGGAAGTAATCTTATACGAATTAGCCAATCTGGGAATAACAGGGAGATTGCTACACTGGATAAGGGATTATCTACAAGGCAGAAAAGGTCAGGTGTATTACCAGGGATACATGTCTGAGGAACGGAGGTTTCAGTTAGGTACCCCACAAGGGGGAGTATTAAGTCCCACCTTATTCAATGTATTAATGAACAGATTAGCATCAGAGATGTATCCTCCAGGGGTCACGACGATCATATATGCTGATGACATTCTTATACAAGGCACTTCTGGGAACAAAATTCAAGATGCTCTTAACATACTTGGTACAACCTGTCACAAGTTAGGCTTAGTTATAAATGCAGATAAAACCAAATACGAGTATAGGAAACGAAGAAATATAACACTTACTCTAAATGGTGTGGAACTGAGCCGTGTACAGAAGTACAAGTATCTGGGCATGTATGTTGGATACACATGTGAGAGTAAAAATGCTGAAATAAATCATATCAGCACCTTATGTAAAGCCCGTCTGCATCCTCTAAAAGCACTGGCTTTTTCTGGTAAAGGTGTTGGGGTACCTATCTTGCGGATGTTATACATAAGCACTGTTCGATCCCTGATAGACTACGCAGCACTCGTATTGTCTTACACAGGCCAAGGCAGAATTCAAAAAATAGAGCTGATACAGAACGAGGCTATGAGGATTATTCTTGGATGTCAAAGAAATGCAATGATTGAAATAATGAGAATGGAATTAAATTTACAGAGTGTGTGTGATAGAGTCCGTGACATTAACACTAGAGTATCTATTCGTTTCATGCGGAGAAAAGGAGGGGATAAGCTGTTTGAGAGCGTTCAGACCTGCTTGAGTGACGTACACACTTCCAGGAAACTGAGGGAGACACGCTATACGAGAGGATTAGCTCATGACCTCAGGGAATACGACGTACTTGACTGCTGTAAACCCTCTCGACAGTGTAATATGTCTGCTCCCTGGAAAGTACAGAAAATAGACGTCGAAATTGTACCCCTCAAGGTGAAAAAGATACATCATGAACCGGGACAATTACGGTGTTTGTATGGAAGCATGATATCTCGGTTACCAAGAGGCAACAGTTTACATGTATATTGCGACGGGTCGGTGGCGGAAGATGGCAGGGCAGGGTGTGGTGTCCTAATAAGGGATTATACGGAGTTTGGGACTGTGGACAGGATAATTGAACTCCGGCTTAGTAATTATATATCATCCACACAAGCTGAACTGCAGGCCATTCTGGCGTGTTTGGAGGAAGTACGTCATGACGACAAAAATGTTTTTGTATTTGTCGATAGCCGAGGAGCACTGGAGTCCTTAAACAGTCGAAACCCAGTCTTCATGTCTATAGTGGAGGACTGTAAGAGAAGAATAACTGAGATACAGCTGAAAGGTTATAGTGTGAAATTCATGTGGATTCCATCTCATGTTGGAATAGTGCTCAACGAGGTGGCGGATGACTTGGCCAAACGTGCCACATCAAAACCACAAGTTGACATTGAATGTGAATTCACAATGAGACAAATAAGAAGCAAAATCAGAAATATTCAGGCACAGGCGGGAGTGGAGAGGAGAGAGATAATGTATGAGAGAAGTCAAACCATGCAACACTACATGTATGTGAGTCAAAACACCCATTTCACTTATGGTAAAAGGAGAAATGCTTGGAGTGACTCTGTGTACATGCGGCTCAGGCTTGGGTACAAATATTACTGGGAATATGGGATAGATGTTCATGGTAATGACATGAAGTGTAAACTATGTGGTATGTTAAGGTCTCACACCCTTGCCCATTATATTCTTGATTGTCCGTTGATTAATGTATATAGAAACACTGAGATAAGGACTGTTCCTGAACAAATAGCCTGGATGTGTCACAACGGAAAGGTTGATGATATTCTTGAGAGATATAAGAATTTTGCACCAAGATTGTAATATTTTGTTGAATTATCTGCAGGTGTCTTGCAAATTGTCTATACAGTATACCTAGGTCATAAAAGTATTTGTGTGTACGTCTGATACCATACTACTTGTGAGGGAGGAAATGTATATTTTTATCTCTCAGAATGTTTGGTAATGTGTTTATTTGTGATGTGTGTCTATGTATGTATTAACACGTTGTACTGAATGGGGTGAGAATAGCTTGAGCTACCTCATCCCTTTGTGTGTATTTTACCTCAATAAACTTATTTCAATTTCAATTCAATTTCAACTCACTCTCAATAGCAATAAGGTAATGGAGGGTTGACACAAACACGGTGGTGGTTTTGTAGTTTACCTAAAATATTAAAGAATCACAACTCTGCATCAATACATATCAAAGGAACAAATGAGTAGTCTTCTCTCCACCTCTTCACAATTCTGGAACACTCCGGGAAATGGCAACACTCCCAGCTGTCGTGCGTTCCCACGCTCCACATGCAGTATTATCGGACGTTTGGCAACTCGCGAGATGCACCGCCCACTCACACTATTCACTGTTCCTCACACTGCTCACTTCCTCACTTATACTCACACTATTGGCGTGAGGCGCCTCTTATTCCTTCGTATTCAAGGTTTATCACAACACTGGCATAATCAGTTAACCACTAGACATACGAACATATCATTTAATAACTCCAGAATATATAAAAAAAAATCAAAATCAAAATGTTTATTTAGGTAAGATACATACATAAAAGAGATTTTAAAAAGAGTGGTGGATTTATAGTTAGGGCTATAGTACATACAATGCCTAAAGCCACTATTACGCAAAGCGTTTCGGGCATAAAAAACTTAAATGACTAAAGCTTAATACTAATTGAGCATAAAGAGTAAAATGAAAACATGGAAAGAAAACATAGCTGAAAAAGCAGCACAAATACAATTCTGTCGACAAACAGCGCTCTTTAAAAAAACACAGACATTGGATGACATTAGAGGGGTAAGGTAGGTTACAGGGAATTTATTAGGTATAGCTTCGTTTTAATCTTAAACTGGTTGAGAGAGGTACAGTCTTTAACATGGTTGGGAAGGTCACTCCACAATCTGGGTCCCTTGATTTGTAGAGCATTTCTAGTTTGATTAAGTCGTACTCTAGGAATATCAAAACTGTATTTATTTCTGGTGTGGTGCTCATGGGTTCTGTTACAACCTTCTATGAAGCTTTTGAGGTCAGGATTGGCATTACAGTTTAGCGTTTTATATATGTATAATACACATGAGAGAATGTGCAGTGACTTAATGTCTAACATATTCAGAGATTTGAGTAGGGGTACCGAGTGATGTCTGGGGCCAGAGTTGGATATTGTCCTAATAGCAGCTTTGTGTTGAGTAATTAGAGGACGTAAATGATTTTGGGTAGTAGAACCCCAAGCACAAATACCATAGTTGAGATATGGATAGACGAGGGAGTAATAGAGAGTCACCAGGGCAGGGCGGGGTACATAATATCTGATCTTAGAAAGAATGCCAACAGTTTTTGAAACTTTTTTTGATATATTTAGAATGTGGCCCTGGAAATTCAGTTTGTGGTCAATGAGAATGCCAAGGAATTTGCCATCTAATTTGTTACAAATTTGGGTATTGTTTATTTTGAGATTTATTTGATTAGAGGATTTATTGCCAAACAGAATATAGAAAGTTTTGTCAATGTTAAGGGTGAGTTTGTTGGCAGTTAGCCAAAGACGGACTTTATTTAGCTCAGTATTTATAGTTCACTATATTTATTTAGTTATATTTCACTATTTATATTTAGTTTATATTTATCACAGTATTTATATAGTTCACTTCATCAATATTCACAATAATAAGGTAACTCGAGGCACACAGCCTTACACTACTAAATTGTACATTTATAAATATATCCTCTAGCACGAACTTCTAATATAAATGACACGTAAATATAAATGTCCTCGTCACAGTAATCTCTTCATCAAACCACAGGTGTAATCACACACCACATATATATATCTCATGAGAGCTCTATATCATCTCCCTTCACAACTGTGTCTTACTAGAAACATATACATTGGTGAGCCCTGCTCACGACATAGAAGATACTCTGGCTAATCGCTAACTAAAGGGGAATGGGAGGGAAATCTGAATTACCTACTTCCACCATCAATGATGTGGACTCATCCTCTGTTGAGGGTTGAATTGAAGCTCATGGTCTCGGCTCACGACTTGCTGTAGGGAACACCCCCACACACACACACTCTGATGCTCTTCCCAGGACCTCAATCATCACCCAAAAAGTGCGTCTTCTTCGTACTGCTTCCCTCTGCAGGCTCCGTGCTCCTCCACAACCTCTTAAAGGGTTGGAGTCGGTCTCCTGGCCATCGCCGCCTCCTCACAACTACGTCTGCAGTCCTTACTCACGGCTGCAGTCATGCGTATTCCCAGCTAGTTCGTTCTTCTTCTTCCTCACGGTGAACTGGCCCAGCCACTACGTCATCACCCAACTGGTGAAACTGTACAATCGTCCCTGACGTCACTGCCCAGGCTTCACTCTTGCTAAGCACCTGTCACTGGAGCACTAGTCGCTCATTTCCCGTCAATTCCTTCTTCTGTCTGCCTCATGGAGTTCAGGAAGACCTCACAGGATGCTCGCAGACCACTGGAGATGCGTACATTCACCGAAGAGGGGCGAAAACTGTCAGACTGACAGGACCCCCTATCGCACGTCCGCCCTTGACGACGTGTCGTATCTAACTCCTGGCACCACGGGACGCGCTGCCTGGACCCCCATTCACTCGTGACGTCATACTTGCCAGGGGCGTTTCTCATTGGCTCCCTGTACCACGTCACCGTTCTTGGCCAATCTTGTGCCACTGACGTCATAACGTCTTGGTGCGAAAACGTAGGGGTCGGCGCCATCTTGGCGTCCAAAAGGGCCTAAGCCACTGGCCAAAACACTCTTCTTTAGTTAATTTCTCGCCAACGCGAGAACACCTCATGCTCCCACATATGTCAAATTGTTCTCTGGAAGGCAGAGAACGTTCGGGTAACGTAGATATGACTCTTACAGCTGGCGTGGGAGAAATATAAGGGGGAGAACACCGTCACAGCGGCTATCTTGATCCTGTCTACTAAGGCGTTGTGGCGTCTTCTGTAGGCATCGAAGTACGTCATGCAATGGCACATGACATGTGGCAAGGTTTCGTTTTGTCAGGTACATCGTCGGCAGTTCATATTTGCGTTTTGTCGTCAGGTGGCTCCATTCAGGGGTAGCAAGTTCAGTCTTGCTCGGTGTATGAAGCGCCAGTCAGCAAACGTTGTATACTCCCCCTCTCTCATGAAGTGAGAGGAAGCTTTTTCTTGTGAGACCACACACATCACTTTTCCTTGGTCTCGTAGGGTCTGCAGGCGGGCGTCGCGAAGTTGTCCGTGGTGGTTTCTGATGGTTCTGGCTACAATTCTTCTTGCGGTAGCCTTCAGGGTCTTGTCACCACATGTTATGGAGATGTTTTCTCCATCAGCTGTCCATGTCGTTTCCGTTCTTCCGGAGGCATCTCTTGCCCGAAACCAGATGGTTTGGATATTGCTTGATCTTCCAGGTAGTTCGTCCTTGGAGAGATAATAACAGACATGTTAAGGTGTTACTTCTTCCACTTCTTCTCGTCTTCTCTTGCCCACTACGAGGTGGCAGTCTTCTCTTGCAATAGCCCTTGTGTCAACATCTGGCGAGTTTAGAAGTTTGAATGCAGTGTCGATGAGGAATAAGTCGGAGTCTTCTGCTGCTAGAGGGATCCCACAGGATCCCGCTCGTGTGCTGCCATATAGGTATCCGGTTGTTGCGCAGCTTGGCAGGTAGAGAGTCTTCTTAATGTGCGGTTTCAGTGCGTCGTCTAACCTGGCCCACGTAGTCTATTTAAATTGCCAAGTTCTCATCGCAAAGACTGTCGAGGAGAAAACGAATGTCTTCAGTGCGTCGAGTCTCTGCCATGGGGCCAACTTGCTCATGAGAACTTTCTTCCCAAGTTCAATGTAGTCGTCGATTGAGGCGTCACCAAACATCAGTTGGAAGCCGACGGGGCGTCCCAGGAACTTGGAGTGTTCTCCACCAAGCCGATACTAGATGTCTCTTCCTTCGATCTGGAACTGGGTCTCCCTCAATCTCACTGGTGTCCGTCCTGACAAGTGCATGGAGTAGCACTTGTTCGGATTGAATGTGAGTTTTGCGGCTTGGCAGGCTCTTCCAACTGTGTCTAGTAGAGCTTTTAGCCTCTCTTGTGTCCCAGCAAGCAAAGTGATGTCGTCAGCATATGCTAGGCAGGGGTGTTTCAGGTCTGGGTCAGCTTCGAGGCCAGCATTGATTGCAGTCCTCAGAATAGCTTCGATGGCGATGTTGAAGAGGAGTCCACTAATTGGGCATCCTTGCCTGACTCCACAGTTGGCTGGGATCTCGGTCGTTTCGCCGCCAACCGTCATAATTCTAGTGGTGTTTCCATTGGTGATGCTGTTGACCACTGCAAGGAAGTCATCTCCAGCTCCCATCCTCTGGAGTGCTGCAGAGATGAGCTCAGTTGGGACTGAGCCGAAGGCGTTAGTGATGTCGAGGGAAGCGATGTAGATGTCCTTATGGCCATGCCCCATTCTTGCTGCATCCAGGTAATGTTACAAGACGAAGTTATGTTCTAGAACTCTGTCAGTTGGCATGAATCCTTTCTGGGCAGGGCACAACACTTTGTTATCTACGATCCAGTTTCGCAATCTGGAGGAGAGGCAGCCAGTATACAACTTGTATATGGTGCAGCAGAGTGCGATGGGTCTCCAGTTTGCAATGTCGTCAGGGTCGCCTGGTTTGGGAATGAGCACTGTCCAGGAAGACTTCCAAGCCTCTGGGATCCTCTGTTGGCTCAAGCAGATGTTGAAGATTGCTGTGATCACACGGCATTCTGGGTCTGCTCGCTTCCAATGGCTGTAGGTTAGTCTGTCATCTCCTGGAGCCGTGTTTTCTGTTCTGGAAAGACTCATTGCCACTTCTCGTTCTCTAAACTCTCCTGTGTCCATTTCCGTGCGGTCCTCAGGTGGTTCAGGAATGGCAGTGATGATGTCGAAGTTCTGGAGGGGGGTCTTGTGCACTAAGTGTGCGGTAAAGTGCTCCTCAACTCGTTCCTTGGGTATGGTGCAGCGGGCACTTTCCCTTGTCGTAATGAGTCTAATTGCCCTCCTCCGATTTCTTCTATACAGTCGTTGGATAGCGGCACAGTCGTTAACGTCGATTGGAGTTGATGTTGTCGAACTACCGTCAGTTGGGATCTTGAAGTGCTCCTGCATTGTTGTTGTTATCTGCTGCAGTAGCTCGGTGAAAGCATCCCAGTCTGGGTGGTGGAGGATATTGTGCAGGGGTGCAGAGAATTCTTCTAGTAGCCATTCTTCTTCTGCTTCATCTGGGACATTCTCCTCTTGTTGTTGGGGTTGGTCCTCTACTTCATCACCAGCGTCGTCTCCACCGTCTTCATCTTCTTGGGGTTGTGACTGGTCTTGGTGGTCTGTGTTGGAAGCTGGAGACAGCGGGGCGTTATCATCAGGCTCTGGAACAGGGCTAAGAGGTGGGAGTGGGGGTAAGGTGGGATGGGAGAGGATCGGTTGTTGAGGCAGGTGATGTTGGGTCGGGGGGCTGTCAGGTGCAGGATGGGCTGGAGAGGAGACAGGTGTGGAGTAGGCAGAGTGTCGGCTGGGTGGCGGATGAGGAGGGGAGGGGGCAGGTGAGGAATGGGCAGACTGGAGGTTGAGCGAGGAGAGGAGGAGGCAGGTGAGGACTGGGCAGGCTGTGGGTTGGGTGGGGAGTCGAGTCTGGGTCGTCGGCGGGCCACTGCATCTTGGTCTCGGTGGGTTCTGCCATGGTTGTCGAGTCCTGTTCTGGTGGAGAAGCTTGAGGTGCATTTGGGACACTGGAAGCAGTGTCTAACTACTTCTTGTTGGGGTCTGCCATCAAAGAATCGTCGTATTGTCTGGCATTTGTGTCTGGTGGGGCAGGCTCCTAAGACTTCGAAGCAACCTGCACACTTCTGAATAATCCTGGTTATTGGGAGGGTATGGATCTCACGAAGGTGGCGGGTGAGTGACTGCTGTTTGCTCGTCCATACATTTCCTGTGTATTTCTTACGGCAGTACATCTCAGGGCAGATGAAGTGAGGGGGCAGAGGGAACCATGTGGTGAGCACCTCGCCATCTGGCTGGGGTTGTCGTACTAGATTCGGTGACTGGGGTTGTGGAGGTGTCGGTCCATCTGCAGCTTCTTGGTTGTTACCGATACTTGAACGGCTGTCTCCATCTTCTACAGGAGCAAGTTGGCCGTTCCTTCCCTGGTGGATGAGTTCTTCAATGTTCTGGCTAAGGGTGCCTGGTTGGGGGTCGTGCTGGGGAGGAGGCGCGCCCAAGGGCTGGAGCTCTTCTTCACTTTCGTCTTCTGCCCTGGGTGGCCTCGAGGGCTGGTTCCCTTCATCAGGTAGAAGCGATGACTGTATCTCTACGTCGGTTTCTTCTCCATCTAGAGACAGCCTAGTGGCTGAATCTCTTCCTCAACTCGGGGTGGTGACTGAATCTCTTCTCCAACTACAGGCAGTGTCGGTGGCTGGATCTCTTCGTTGACTGGAGGCTTGAGTCAGGGTGGCGACGACCCGTCATCACTTCTCAATATACTTGTTGACTAGGACCTGCCTTACCCTACAGAGTTCTTCATCCACTTGCTTCCAATCAGAGCTGTGGTTGAGAGCATGGTCGACGTAAGCGTTGACAACATTCTTGCAAGGCAAGGCAAGACAACAACGTCTCTTTCCAGGCGATTAACAACAGGACTCCGTAAAGGAACATATAATCTCCTTTCACAACCAGACAATCACCAGAGAAGTCGTAACAAACAACACAGAAATCATCAATAGGTACAGCGATAGTAGGGGGCTCGACTTCTGCGAGGCACTACACATCAAAAAGTCAACAACAGCAATCAACAGCCAATTAATGCACAACTATATTTTACCCACTTCAAGACTCCGAACCAATATAGAGGCATCAAGGGGAAGTATGGGCCAATAGGCCCTCTGCAGTTACATCCATTCTTATGCTCTCGTATGCAATTAATACCCATAGTTTCGTGTTCTGTCTTGTGTTTGTCACAAGTTTGTTCACCTCCGGAGCCGGTCGGCCGAGCGGACAGCACGCTGGACTTGCGATCCTGTGGTCCTGGGTTCGATCCCACGTGCTGGCAAGAAACAATGGGCAGAATTTCTTTCACCCTATGCCCCTGTTACCTAGCAGTAAAATAGGTACCTGGGTGTTAGTCAGCTGTCACGGGCTGCTTCCTGGGGGTAGAGGCCTGGTCGAGGACCGGGCTGCGGGGACACTAAAAAGCCCCGAAATCATCTCAAGATAACCTCAAGATAACCTCATCCAAAGCTGTTGCACCATATCACCTCACCCAAATGCGAGTATAAGTATGACAGATTAGCATGTTTAGTTTACACACACAACTGTAACCTGTAAAGTCTATGAAAATGTAATAAGTTATTACGAAACGCACTCAAGGGTCACGTCTGACTTGAAATAAAAATTAATTTTGGAGAATTAATTTTTCAATTACCATCGACAGTGAAAAGAAACATAAAATATATTGAGAAAATTCGTGTTAGAATTATTAATCTTACTTTTTCGGTCATATTTAACAATATATGTTTACAAGAAAGACTGCTACCAAAATATACTAATATATATATATATATATATATATATATATATATATATATATATATATATATATATATATATATAAATATATATATATATATATATATATATATATATATATATATATGCCTATACTTGCATAAACCACAAGTGAAGATTAATAATCTTTGGACAACACCCACCAGTGGGACTCGAACCCAGAAAGCACAACTACCTTCCAGTAGCTGGCATAACTAGTATGCTTTAACCCACTACACCATCAGACCTTACAAAAGAAGTAGATAGTTCGAGATATATATCTCAAACATCTCCACTTCCCGAAGGCACCAGATGAGTGTGGGGTCAGTCTGCATTTTCCATCAAGCCACTGTCAATGTGAGAGAACTCGTGTCCAGCTTATAAGCCTATACTTGCATAAACCACAAGTGAAGATTAATAATCTTTGGACAACACCCACCAGTGGGACTCGAACCCAGAAAGCACAACTACCTTCCAGTAGCTGGCATAACTAGTATGCTTTAACCCACTACACCATCAGACCTTACAAAAGAAGTAGATAGTTCGAGATATATATCCCAAACATCTCCACTTCCCGAAGGCACCAGATGAGTGTGGGGTCAGTCTGCATTTTCCATCAAGCCACTGTCAATGTGAGAGAACTCGTGTCCAGCTTATAAGCCTATACTTGCATAAACCACAAGTGAAGATTAATAATCTTTGGACAACACCCACCAGTGGGACTCGAACCCAGAAAGCACAACTACCTTCCAGTAGCTGGCATAACTAGTATGCTTTAACCCACTACACCATCAGACCTTACAAAAGAAGTAGATAGTTCGAGATATATATCCCAAACATCTCCACTTCCCGAAGGCACCAGATGAGTGTGGGGTCAGTCTGCATTTTCCATCAAGCCACTGTCAATGTGAGAGAACTCGTGTCCAGCTTATAAGCCTATACTTGCATAAACCACAAGTGAAGATTAATAATCTTTGGACAACACCCACCAGTGGGACTCGAACCCAGAAAGCACAACTACCTTCCAGTAGCTGGCATAACTAGTATGCTTTAACCCACTACACCATCAGACCTTACAAAAGAAGTAGATAGTTCGAGATATATATCCCAAACATCTCCACTTCCCGAAGGCACCAGATGAGTGTGGGGTCAGTCTGCATTTTCCATCAAGCCACTGTCAATGTGAGAGAACTCGTGTCCAGCTTATAAGCCTATACTTGCATAAACCACAAGTGAAGATTAATAATCTTTGGACAACACCCACCAGTGGGACTCGAACCCAGAAAGCACAACTACCTTCCAGTAGCTGGCATAACTAGTATGCTTTAACCCACTACACCATCAGACCTTACAAAAGAAGTAGATAGTTCAAGATATATATCCCAAACATCTCCACTTCCCGAAGGCACCAGATGAGTGTGGGGTCAGTCTGCATTTTCCATCAAGCCACTGTCAATGTGAGAGAACTCGTGTCCAGCTTATAAGCCTATACTTGCATAAACCACAAGTGAAGATTAATAATCTTTGGACAACACCCACCAGTGGGACTCGAACCCAGAAAGCACAACTACCTTCCAGTAGCTGGCATAACTAGTATGCTTTAACCCACTACACCATCAGACCTTACAAAAGAAGTAGATAGTTCGAGATATATATCCCAAACATCTCAACATTAAACATGCATAAACCACAAGTGAAGATTATTAATCTTCACTTGTGGTTTATGCAAGTATAGGCTTATAAGCTGGACACGAGTTCTCTCACATTGACAGTGGCTTGATGGAAAATGCAGACTGACCCCACACTCATCTGGTGCCTTCGGGAAGTGGAGATGTTTGGATATATATCTCGAACTATCTACTTCTTTTGTAAGGTCTGATGGTGTAGTGGGTTAAAGCATACTAGTTATGCCAGCTACTGGAAGGTAGTTGTGCTTTCTGGGTTCGAGTCCCACTGGTGGGTGTTGTCCAAAGATTATATACATATATATATATATATATATATATATATATATATATATATATATATATATATATATATATATATATATATATATATATATATATATATATATATTTATATATATATATTATTAAATATGACCGAAAAAGTAAGATTAATAATTCTAACATGAATTTTCTCAATCTTTCGTACATTTCTTTTCACTGTTGGAGGTAATTCAAAAATCAATTATCCAAAATTCATTTTTATTTCTAGTCTGACGCGACACGAGCGCGTTTCGTAAAACTTATTACATTTTCAAAGACTTTACACATACACAACTGAATAGAACTTACATATCTCCGATTTGTTTATATCTACATTTGAGTGAGGTGGTATTTAATAGGGTATTAATTTCATCAACACAAGACAGAACACGAAACAATGGGTATTGAAATGGAAGTGATTGTAGAAAGCCTATTGGTCCATATTTCTTGATGCTTCTATATTGGAGCGGAGTCTTGAGGTGGGTAGAATATTGTTGTGCATTAATTGGCTGTTGATTGCTGGTGTTGACTTCTTAATGTGCAGTGCCTCGCAAACGTCAAGCCGTCTGCTATCGCTGTATCTATCGATGATTTCTGTGTTGTTTACTAGGATTTCTCTGGCGATGGTTTGGTTGTGGGAAGAGATTATATGTTCCTTAATGGAGCCCTGTTGCTTATGCATCGTTAAACGCCTAGAAAGAGATGTTGTTGTCTTGCCTATTTACTGGATTTTTTGGAGCTTACAGTCCCCAAGTGGGCATTTGAAGGCATAGACGACGTTGGTCTCTTTTAAAGCGTTCTGCTTTGTGTCTGGAGAGTTTTTCATGAGTAGGCTGGCCGTTTTTCTGGTTTTATAGTAAATCGTCAGTTGTATCCTCTGATTTTTGTCTGTAGGGATAACGTTTCTATTAACAATATCTTTCAGGACCCTTTCCTCCGTTTTATGAGCTGTGGAAAAGAAGTTCCTGTAAAATAGTCTAATAGGGGGTATAGGTGTTGTGTTAGTTGTCTCTTCAGAGGTTGCATGGCGTTTCACTTTCCTTCTTATGATGTCTTCGACGAAACCATTGGAGAAGCCGTTGTTGACTAGGACCTGCCTTACCCTACAGAGTTCTTCGTCGACTTGCTTCCATTCTGAGCTGTGGCTGAGAGCACAGTCGACATATGCGTTAACAACACTCCTCTTGTACCTGTCTGGGCAGTCGCTGTTGGCATTTAGGCCCATTCCTATGTTCGTTTCCTTAGTGTAGACTGCGGTGTGGAAACCTCCGCTCTTTTCCATGACTGTTACATCTAGAAAGGGCAGCTTCCCATTCTTTTCCATCTCGTAAGTGAAACGCAGCACTGAACTCTGCTCAAATGCCTCCTTCAGCTCCTGCAGATGTCTGACATCAGGTACCTTTGTAAAAATGTCGTCAACATACCTGCAGTATATGGCCGGTTTCAAGTTCATGTCGACTAAGACTTTTTGCTCGATGGTACCCATGTAGAAGTTTGCAAACAGGACACCTAGGGGAGAACCCATTGCGACCCCATCTACTTGCTTATACATGTGCCCATCCGTGCTCAAGAAGGGTGCGTCTTTCGTACAAGCTTGGAGTAGTTTCCTCAGAATATTTTCTGGTATGTCAAGAGGAGTACAGGCTGGATCACGATACACTCTGTCGGCTATCATCCCGATTGTCTCGTCCACAGGTACGTTGGTAAACAGCGATTCTACGTCCAACGAGGCTCTTATCCCTGTGGCCCGTGTGCCCCGCAGTAAGTCAACAAATTCCTTTGGAGACTTTAGGCTGAAGGCGCAAGGAACATAAGGAGTCAGCAGGCCGTTGAGTCATTTGCCAGTCTGTACGTGGGTGTGGGTATCTGGCTAATGATTGGCCGAAGTGGGTTTCCAGGCTTGTGTGTCTTGACATTTCCATACACATATCCAGGTTTATATTCCCCAATGATCTTTGGCAGGTGGAGTCCGGATTTCTTGGCGTTCACAGTTTCGATCAGTTTGTTGACCTTTGCTTTTAATTCGGCTGTAGTGTCCTTCGTTACCCTTTGGAACTTAGTTTGGTCAGAGAGTATGAGGTTCATTTTCGCCAGATATTCGTCTTTTTTAAGAATGACATATATTGGCGACTTGTCACCTCTCCTGACAACTATCTCCTTGTTCTCACGAAGGCTTTTAGCTGCCGCTTTGAGCTCGGGGGACAGTATGGTGATTCTGTAATTGCCTCGATTCTTTCCTCCTTCTGCAATAAGTTCTGCTTGTAAGGTATCTTTGGTAGTGACCTTCTTTTGTGTCTCGAGGTCAAATATGTCGTCCAACAGAATTTCCAACTCTACTTTCCGGGCCATCTCACTTGGTCTGGACATAACGTGACAGTTTATGCCCAGATTTAGGAGAGTGACTTGGTCCTCAGTGAGGTTAATTCCGATCTAACAGTTTATGCCCAGATCTAAATCTGGGCATAAACTGTCACGTTATGTCCAGACCGAGTGAGATGGCCCGGAAAGTAGAGTTGGAAATTCTGTTGGACGACATATTCGACCTCGAGACACAAAAGAAGGTCACTACCAAAGATACCTTACAAGCAGAACTTATTGCAGAAGGAGGAAAGAATCGAGGCAATTACAGAAGCTCCATACTGTCCCCCGAGCTCAAAGCGGCAGCTAAAAGCCTTCGTGAGAACAAGGAGATAGTTGTCAGGAGAGGTGACAAGTCGCGAATATATGTCATTCTTAAAAAAGACGAATATCTGGCGAAAATGAACCTCATACTCTCTGACCAAACTAAGTTCCAAAGGGTAACGAAGGACACTACAGCCGAATTAAAAGCAAAGGTCAACAAACTGATCGAAACTGTGAACGCCAAGAAATCCGGACTCCACCTGCCAAAGATCATTGGGGAATATAAACCTGGATATGCGTATGGAAATGTCAAGACACACAAGCCTGGAAACCCACTTCGGCCAATCATTAGCCAGACACCCACACCCACGTACAGACTGGCGAAGCGACTCAACGGCCTGCTGACTCCTTATGTTCCTTGCGCCTTCAGCCTGAAGTCTCCAAAGGAATTTGTTGACTTACTGCAGGGCACACGGGCCACAAGGATAAAAGCCTCGTTGGACGTAGAATCGCTGTTTACCAACGTACCTGTGGACGAGACAATCGGGATGATAGCCGACAGAGTGTATCGTGATCCAGCCTTTACTCCTCTTGACATACCAGAAAATATTCTCTGAGGAAACTACTCCAAGCTTGTACTAAAGACGCACCCTTCTTGAGCCCGGATGGGCACATGTATAAGCAAGTAGATGGGGTCGCCATGGGTTCTCCCCTAGGTGTCCTGTTTGCAAACTTCTACATGGGTACCATCGAGCAAAAAGTCTTAGTCGACATGAACTTGAAACCGGCCATATACTGCAGGTATGTTGACGACATTTTTACACAGGTACCTGATGTCAGACATCTGCAGGAGATGAAGGAGGCATTTGAGCAGAGTTCCGTCCTGCGTTTCACTTACGAGATGGAAAAGGATGGGAAGCTGCCCTTTCTAGATGTAACAGTCATGGAAAAGAGCGGAGGTTTCCACACCGCAGTCTACACTAAGGAAACGAACATAGGAATGTGCCTAAATGCCAACAGCGACTGCCCAGACAGGTACAAGAGGAGTGTTGTTAACGCATATGTCGACCGTGCTCTCAGCCACAGCTCAGAATGGAAGCAAGTCGACGAAGAACTCTGTAGGGTAAGGCAGGTCCTAGTCAACAACGGCTTCTCCAATGGTTTCGTCGAAGACATCATTAGAAGGAAAGTGAAACGCCATGCAACCTCTGAAGAGACAACTAACACAACACCTATACCCCCTATTAGACTATTTTACAGGAACTTCTTTTTCCACAGCTCATAAAACGGAGGAAAGGGTCCTGAAAGATATTGTTAATAGAAACGTTATCCCTACAGACAAAAATCAGAGGATACAACTGACGATTTACTATAAAACCAGAAAAACGGCCAGCCTACTCATGAGAAACTCTCCAGACACAAAGCAGAACGCTTTAAAAGAGACCAACGTCGTCTATGCCTTCAAATGCCCACTTGGGGACTGTAAGCTCCAAAAAACCCAGTATATAGGCAAGACAACAACATCTCTTTCTAGGCGTTTAACGATGCATAAGCAACAGGGCTCCATTAAGGAACATATAATCTCTTCCCACAACCAAACCATCGCCAGAGAAATCCTAGTAAACAACACAGAAATCATCGATAGATACAGCGATAGCAGACGGCTTGACGTTTGCGAGGCACTGCACATTAAGAAGTCAACACCAGCAATCAACAGCCAATTA
The DNA here is from genome assembly GCF_040958095.1 of Procambarus clarkii. Classification (NCBI taxonomy): domain Eukaryota; kingdom Metazoa; phylum Arthropoda; class Malacostraca; order Decapoda; family Cambaridae; genus Procambarus; species Procambarus clarkii. The sequence goes on along the minus strand of NC_091161.1, from coordinate 25,437,667 downwards.
ATGCACAACTATATTCTACCCACCTCAAGACTCCGCTCCAATATAGAAGCATCAAGAAATATGGACCAATAGGCTTTCTACAATCACTTCCATTTCAATACCCATTGTTTCGTGTTCTGTCTTGTGTTGATGAAATTAATACCCTATTAAATACCACCTCACCCCATCCACCTCACTCAAATGTAGATATAAACAAATCGGAGATATGTAAGTTCTATTCAGTTGTGTATGTGTAAAGTCTTTGAAAATGTAATAAGTTTTACGAAATGCGCTCGTGTCGCGTCAGTCTAGAAATAAAAATGAATTTTGGAGAATTGATTTTTGAATTACCTCCAACAGTGAAAAGAAATGTACGAAAGATTGAGAAAATTCGTATTAGAATTTTATATACTAATATATACTAATATACTAATATATACAAAATATACTAATATATATATATATTGTGACGATAATCTCCTTCAAGAGATTGAGCCTGCTCTTCCCTCCACAAATACGTCGCAACAAATATATAAAACTACTATGGAAGAAATGTCCAACAACGACAACAACATCTCCAAGGTTTGCCAGAGCGCAAAACGTATGCAGCCAGGGACACCTGCTCAGACTCAAACCGCCAAACTACCTGTCTTACTGCCGGCTCCTCGCTGATTGGTCGCCGGTCTGGCTGCAACTGCACTCACCCCCCCATACTACTTGATGTCTGGGGCCGCCACGACCTCAGTCCTCAGAATATTCCGTGCTTTCACACAGTTAACACTTCTCCCTGCTAGACGTAAGCTTTTTTTTTAATACTATGTGACGAGGCCATACCCCTAGCTTTGAACAGCCGAACACCAACGCGTTACCGTCACAATATATATATATATATATATATATATATATATATATATATATATATATATATATATATATATATATATATATATATATATTTATATATATATATATATATATAATATATATATTTATATATAGCAGGGAAATACACGGACCTCATCGCAAAAGTCAACAGAGGGTCAAATAACCTTGATGCACCTGATACCATCAAAGCCTGGCACAATCTGTTACTTTTTGGCAATGCATGCTTAGGTGTACCAGACAGAGGAGGCAAGACACTGGCCTCATCCGTCAATAAAGCAATTAGGGATTTTCCTAGGGCTGATAACCTAGTCCGCCTCCCCAAACACACCAAACACCGCCGAGGCAGACCAAGTACGACAATCAGCGACAACAGAAAATTAGGTACCCAAGTCAGCAAGAAAATTGAAGAGGGCAATACAGTCGGGGCACTCAGGTTGATCACAAGTGAGGACAAAATTTTGCCCAGGGATGAAACCACAGTCCAAGCACTGAGAGAAAAACACCCCCTCAGGGCCGTAGGTGGACCTCCCCCACAGGTCAGGTTCGCCCCTAACCAGGAACCTCTCGTCCTCCGGGAGTCAGAGGTTTATAAAGCTATCGTTTCATTTCCCCCGGGCTCCTCAGGAGGCTACACAGAGGTAAGACCTCAACATGTGAAGGAAATGGTGAACCCTGTTCTTGGCCCAGCTGCAGAAGCGCTCCTGACAGAAATCACAACGTTTGTCAACAACTGCCTCGCCGGGTTAATCCCTGATGAAATCAAACCATTCTTCTTTGGTGCATCCCTATGTGCCCTTAAAAAGAAGGGGGGAGGGATCAGACCCATTGCCGTTGGTAATACCCTTCGCCGCCTAGTTGCAAGGGCTGCTGTCAGAAGTATCCGAATGGAATCATCTATCGATGATTTCTGTGTTGTTTACTAGGATTTCTCTGGTGATGGTTTGGTTGTGGGAAGAGATC